>NW_009649724.1:2361458-2367518 GCF_000708025.1 Charadrius vociferus | reverse complement strand
CTGCTCTCTTCCTCATACCAGCATCTAAAAGCCAGAATTTAACAAGATGGTCAGATACTCCCTTTTGGAGACGGGCAGAAGACCAGGAAATAAGTGATCAAAAGTTCACGGTTGCCTCAATACCCGATTATAGGCATTGCAGAAATCCTAAGGTTCCCAGTTAGAGCCCCTGCAAAATTCGAAACCAAACTAAAAGCCATCTAAAGCTGTAGTTACATCTGGCTTTCAGTTTCTTCTCACTGCCTTCTCTTTTTAAGTTGCTCATAAATTCTTTGGATAAAATTCCTTTTTGGGCTAAAGTTTTCTACGTTTGGACATTCCTCAAAAGTGCTTTTTTTTTTTTTTTTTTTTTTTAAAAAAAAAAACTAAAATAGAAAAACTGAGAAAAGGGGTCTAGTAACTCACATATTTTGTCACGCAAAAATAGCATCTTTCCACCACTTTCCCCAAACTCCCTCTGCCCCCCGATCTATTCAGCCAGATCACACCAGTGTGCAAACTGGAATATCATGGCCAGCGAGCGAGAGGGGCCAGGTGGAAGGGGACTGCGATCTCCTTCGTCCCAGTCCCTTCCTCCTGGCACTTTTGCAGAGGAACAGGTCAGATTTTCTTTACAGCTCCTCTCCCACGGTTGTTCCCTGCGCTGTGCCACCACAGGATGCAATGCAGAGGGAGGCAGATCCGGGGTTTGCAGGCTGGGTGAGGAGGGGAGAGAGTCTATAACAATTTTGGGATAGGACCCGCTAGAAAAAACCTCATCCTGAACTCCCATGATCATATATGGTCCCCAATACACATGTATTCCCCAATTAACAGCCTGTTTCTTGAGAACAGGCAGAAGGTGCCACATGAAAATGCTAAAACTCACTGGGTCCTACATATTCAGGGTGAATTCGGGCTCTCACTACTGTGAGAGATGGCTGAGATGGTTTCAGGTAAACACGAGTCTCATGTGAGCATCCTGCGACAGCGCGGGTATACCAGAGGGCTTTTCCTCCTCTCTGTTTCCCTTCTGTCCTCTTCTAAGCAGGCTTTGTGGTGACTCCTAAAGAACAACCAGTAAATAAGGCTGTAAAAGGGTATTTCCCCTCCCCTCTATTTTTTTTTTTTTTTTAGTGTACTGAATTATGTAGGAGCAGTAAGAAAACGCAACGCAGCCAGCAGGAAGATCAAAGGGGGGATTGCCTGGGGTGGGAGCGTCCCCTTCACCCAGGAGCCAAGAACTTGCCCGAGGAACAGAGAGCCGGTTGTCAGTCCAACACAGGAGATCATTTTCCATTCATGCTTCGCGACCATTGTCCGGACCACAATGGTCATCCCCGGCCTTGGGCAAGACGGTGGTACCACGCTCCGGTGGGTGTCCTGCCCTGGGGAGGATGGCTGTGCAGACAAGGGATGCAGTGTGGTCGCTCCGGGGCCGGGGAGGAAGGGGATGCACGCGTTAATTCAGACAGACAGAGCGGGGTTTGTACAAACCTTGTATTTTCTGCTTTTATTTGCGTTGATGCTTTCCTCCAGGCTGAATTCCCACTATTCTGGCCAAGTCTGCAGAACACGGACACCCCGCTTTTAACCTGCAACACACAAATACAGAATTTGAATGAGCAAATCCACCAAAACCTAGACCGTAGAGATTTATTGGATCAAATTTCTCTTCCAGTTTCGTCAAGGGACGCACAAGGATTCAAGATCAGTGATGTGAATCTGGATTTCTCCAACTGAGGGCAAGTTTGGGAAGGGCTTTTGTGTAATTTAGATGGTTTTGCCTCACTTAGATGACTTTGCCTCAACTGCAGATGCCTTAAAGAAGCTTTAAAATTGCGGTTTTGCCTCCAAGCTTCGGAGACAGAACAGGAACTGCTTTACCCCCTTGAGGATGTTCTCAGTGTACGGATGCTGTATCCTCACCCAGAACTGTCCCGGCAGTTAAATTAAGGTCCTTAATACAGCATTTGCCTTCCTTGGCCCCCTCCATGCCCTCCAACTCGTATGCAAACACAGCCTTACTGCCGCCCATAAGGCTTCACCCTTCAATAAATCCGGATCTCAGCGGAAAAAAAACCCAAAACAACCCTTTGCCCATGCGAACCCTCTCTTGCTTTCTCCCCCACCACTCCTAGTTTTCCAAAAAGGGTGGAAAGCTTCCATCCGTGCCTGCGGGCATATACTGTCCTCCAGTTTGACACTCTGCGGGAACGGAGTCACTGGCCGAAAACCCACCAGCTGGAAGAAACCCCGTGTTTCTCACCATCATCCCCGGCGCTGGTGAGGAGAGCCCCCCGAAAGCAGACCTCGCACCCCTCCGCCCCCAAAGAGGCAGCCGAGCAAACACGTGCTCCTAAAATCCGTGATTCCAGCAGCATTGCCCAAGAGTTCGGCTATTAATAAACAGCTATTAATAACACTTAACACATGGACTGTGCCTTTTGCTGTCCAACTGCCTTTCCCGCATCAACCGCCTAATTAAGCGATAAGGGAAGGAAGCGGGGAACGGCTTTTCCAGCCGGAGCCACAATGAGGGGTGAAGGATGCCGGATACATTTGCCCAAACTTAAACTTGGCCCTTTTTTTTTTTTTCTCCCTCCTGCCAAAACAAGCAAACAAATAAATATCAGAAAGCTCAGCGTGGTTTTTTTTTTGTGGTTCGAGGAGCGATGGGGACCAATGCTAATTTGACAACGCGGCTGCAAGATGGCTTTGTTGGCAGCCGGGAGCCTGCGGGGATGGAGATGGTTCCGATGGAGGACCACTGGCTGATCGGCGTATGCTGCTGCCCTCGCCCTGGGGACAACGCGGGTGACAGGACACAGAACAATGGCCTGGGATGGAGCCGAAAAGTTTCGATAGCGGCTGAAATCGGGAACCAGCAGCGCTCTTTCCCCTGGAGGTTACTGTGGCATAGATTAAAGGAGGACTAAAGTTCAAGGAAAACACGAGCCAGTGTTGCACAATGCTGGCAAAAGGTCTCCTTTCATGAAGAATGCTATGAGGATGTGGAGGAGAAGAAATGCAACCCCTTTTTCAGCTTTTTTTTTTTTTTTTTTTTCCCTTTCCTCATGCCACCCAGACGGCCTCCAGCAGGTCCAGATGGATCCGCTGACCTTTCGGACTGTGATTTGCAAGGGACGAGGCGACGGAGAGATTTGCTGTCTCTGACACAGACCTGCCCCGGGGACATGCGGCCCAGGGAAACCAAAGCAAGAGGCTGTTCCCCACACCTCCTCCGTCAGACCGCTTGGGATGCAGGTATAGTTTTGGGTTCCTTGGCTTTAGATACAAAAAAAAGGGGGGTGTTTTCAGAGCAACATAGCACGCAACCAGAAATAGAGGTCCAGTTTGCAAATCATAGAATCACAGAATGGTTTGGGTCGGAAAGGACCTTGAAGATCACCTCATTCAACCCCCTGCCCTGGGCAGGGACACCTCCCACCAGCCCAGGTTGCTCCAAGCCCCGTCCAACCTGGCCTTGATCACCTCCAGGGATGGGGCAGCCACAGCTTCTCGGGGCAACCTGCGCCAGGGGCTCACCACCCTCACAGTCAACAATTTCTTCACAATATCTCATCTCATTCTCCCTTCTTCCAGTTTAAAGCCATTCCCCATCATCCTATCACTACATGCCCTTGTAAAAAGGCCCTCCCCAGCTCTCCTGTAGGCCCCTTTTTGGTATGACTCTACATATCTACCTGCACATTTGCAACCTCACCACCCGTGAGTGCTTGGCCCTGCATCCCTGTCCTCAACTCATTCCATCTAACTTTCCTTTGGAAACCACGATATCTATTTTCCGAGCCGAAGCCATCTCAAACCCATCCTGCTGTTGCTAAGAGGGATTTGGGTTTCAGCTGCCAGATAGACTACTGCCTACACGTCCTCTGAGCTGCTGGTACTTTACAGACCCTCACGGCGGGATGTAAAGCCCCATGGCCCCACTCCTTGAACCTTCTGATTTGTGCTGGGTCACTTGATCCTGCAAAAGGATTCACAGCCCCGAGAGGACAGCGTGTCCTGGGTGGTTTAGGGGAAGAAGGACATGGTCCAGGCTAACCTCCCTGCATCCGTCACAAGGACACCTTGTAGGAAGAGGACTTTCTCATGAGGGTTTTATAGTTTCTCCTCCATCCTGCCCTGCCGTCGGGTCTGTGCAAGCCCCCAGGACCGTCCCACGCCGACACACGTGCAGGTGCCGCGGATGAGGCCACAGGTCTCAGCTCTTCTCCTCTCCCCGCTGCTGGAATCTGCAAGCTCAGCAGCAGCCGCCACGTAGCTGCTGACTCAGCATGAGCTGTGGAGCAGCCCCAGGCTGACACCGTAGCCAGACGGAGCCGGGGATGCTCACGTCCCAGGCACTGCATGCCATCCCGGCTGCAACACTGAAGCGCCTCATCACATTTCCCAGCAGTGGCCCCAACCCAAAGCATGTCCAGCAATTGCAGCAAGGCTCTCCACCCTATGAAAAAATCATCCCTGGCAGCGTAGGCAAAGAGGAAAATAACATGCCCAGCATAGCTGGAATTAAGAAATTCCCTTCTCTCCCTGCAGACAGAGACACCAGCCTCTACCGCGCAAGACCACTTGCGCCGGCGGTTTCACCACGACCAGATGAAATCTAGGAGATAGGCTAGGAAAGGAGAGGCCCAGCTTTGATGTGCAACCACCGCCCGTTCTCCTCTCTGGTAGTCCTCCTCCCTTGTGCCAAACCACTGTAATAGATGCTTCCCCTCTGCCCCCACCGTTCAGGGGTCGCTGGGCAGATGAATTCATCACTCAGATAACTATCCGGCAGCCACGGGGTGGGGAAAGCCAAGGTAAACACGCATCCATCCATCAGCAGATATGCAACAAAGCCCTCCTCCTCTTGGAGGGATTCACCCTGGGTGTTCAATGGGAAAGCGATGGCTGTAGGGAGGTGGGGTGGGAGGAAAGCCGGTGCTCACCGAGCCGGATCGGCCCTGAAAATCCCACTGAGCCACAGAGGATGCTGCCGGCATCCCCGCCAATGGGATTCACCAGGGAGGAGCACAGCCCACCTCTGAGGTGGTCCCAGCCTTCGCCAGCCAAACCGATTTTCTCCTGCGAACGCCACAGAAGGGAAGGCGTCGGCTGCCGGCAAGGACAGGACAGGACAGGACAGGACAGATGCCATCAGCTCACAGCCCTTCTGAACTGTAGAGAAACACAAGTGACATCCTTGTGGTTTAAAATATCCCCCCCCCAAAAAGGCAAAGAAAAAAAAAAAAAAAGGAAAGGGAAAGCAAGACAAATTCCCATGAAAACAGCAAAGCCCCGAGTGCGCCTTCACCGTGTCTTCCCATCTCGCCTTCCCACGGAGGCACAGAGGGTCCCTGGCGGATCTCCAGACCCCAGCTGGGCGAGCAGCAAAAAAATTTTCCAATGCGACGAACTGGCTGCTCCATGTGACACGGGGAGCTGCCTCCTGGGCAGAGGGGCACCGAGCAAGATGCTCTCCCCCTCGCCCACCCCCATCGCAAAGGAGCAGGAATTTGTGGCCTGCTGGGCCAAGCGAGATAAAAGATGTGCCGTCACCATCCGGCACCGAGGGGGCTTCTCTGGGGGATGCCGAGACTGAAGGGATGGGGTTTTTTTTGGCTGAGCTGGGAGGATGAGTCAGGCTAGGGGGGTCACAGCCAACCCAAAGACAGATCATGGTGGAAGGGACTGCGCTGCCCGGTACCAGGCATTAGTGGAGGCTGGTAACCACAACCCCACACACGTCTCGTGGCTCCTGACCAGGAGCTCTCATCAGGACTACTTTTAATCTTGATAAATCCATTCTTTCCGTGGGTTGTTAACGCATGGCATGCCTCAAGGAGGACTCCTCCACCTCCCACCTCATACCAGTAAAGCCATCTGGGTGCAAACCCCCCAGAGAGCTGCTCTACGTAGGGCTCTGCTGGTCCCTCTTCTGGTAAGAGTGACCTATGCTGTGCGCTACATGGGTCTTTGCAGGGTTAAACCTACAGGCACACAACTGTGAGACCTCTGTCTCTATGGGATGCGATGGGAGCTGGTCTGGGCTCTGAGGAGAAGGAGGGTTCA
>NW_009649724.1:2348223-2361448 GCF_000708025.1 Charadrius vociferus | reverse complement strand
ACCTCCACAGAGCAGCACAGCCATGGGAGCGGTTGGCCAAAGTCAACAGTGATACTGGGAGAGGAGCTCAGTCATTGGCTGGAAGAATGAGGATCAGACCATGATGGATCTGAAAATGCACTGTGTTTTCCCAGAGCTGTCAAGAAAAAGTAATTTATGGGCTGACAGGGTGGTAGCAAAGAAGAAGAAGAGAAAGAAACAACAATAGGGTGTAGCAGGTTCTCTCCACACTTTGGTCCACCCTTCAGTTCCACCCATGGGTGGATGTGGCTCTCTTTGGACTGAGGATGGTGCAAGAGTAGAAATTTAGAGCAAAGTCAGGATCAAAGCCTTAAGGAATTTATATGCACTGATACGGCGTAAGAAATAGGTGCATACTACAACATTTTCCTGCCATTGGTGTCCATTTTCCCCTTCCCCTTTGCACATAACTCAGAGCTCTGCCCTGCGATTCTGTTGATAATAAACCTAATTTATATCTGGTGGGAGCCCTGACTCTTCCCTCCCACCAACTCGGCGAGACACAAGTGCTCTGCCTGTAAATGCTGATGTAAGGGAAACGCACTGCTCGCTGCGAGCGCCCAATGCTGTTCCTATTGGCATGTGATATGTCATGATTAACAGTCTCTCCTGCGTGATATTACCGGCCCCAAACCCGTGATCTTGGGAAGAATTCAAAGTCTGGCTTATCAGCAAAAAAATAAGCTAGTTAAACTTAAAACAGCAAGACTCAGCTCAGGCTAGAGGATGATTTATTAAGAATCACGGACTTTGGAGACGGAGAGAGGGAAAGGAAGCCACAAACCCCACATACAGCCTCTAAAAGTTCCCGTTTATAATCTAACAGGAGTGACTGTATGGCTCAGGCTGAGAAATCATCTGGGATTCATCACAAGGTAGAGAAAAGCAGCTGCACCGAGTTCGCAGACGGGAGCGTCGCTCCCGTGGGCACGATGCAGAATCCGACTCCTCCTTCGGAGCCGCTCCCGGGTACCCCCATCTCCCGGGCTCAGGGATCCGAGGGGGACACAGCACATCTCTGGGGGTGTTGGCCTGGTTTGGGCACAGCTTGGCTCTAACAGGACTTCACAGCATCCTCTGTTTCACTTACAAGTAGCTGCAGGTCCCCCTTTGGGCAGCATCCCCTTGTTCCCTGTTAGCTAGGCAGAAATATGTCCTTTTGCTACCTATTCGTTTGTTAAAATAGGCATCTCCATTAGGACCATCTGAAAATCTCACCTAAAGTCAGGCAAAAATACTTCACACCGAGAGTTTTCTTTTTACAAGAGCAAAACAAAGCGCTGGAAATAAAGTCAAAAGAAAATATCAGGAAAAAGGTGTCATATTTGCGAAGTCTTTTGATTTGGAGGAAACTTGCTTTTTTTCCCCACTAGGAAGCCGTTACATCCCAAACCTCTGGCTCGTGCTTACGGAAAGCACTGCAGGCGTTATTAATGATGACGAAAATCTGAGGACCACAGCATCCAAGCTGACACCTTCCTTTCTGCAAAAGGATTACGTTCATTCATAAAACACACAAACAAAAAAAAAAACCCACCCACCAACCCGATACCGTCAGCCGGGACGAAAATCATAGAATGGTTTAGGTTGGAAGGGACCTTGAAGATCATCCAGTTCCAACCACATCGCTCTCGTGAAGGCCTTACATTTTAATGCAGTCCCTGGAAACAGGTGAAAACCTGAGATTGCCTTAAGGGGAAAATCACAGCTCGGCTTTTAGATGGGTCCCGATGAGAAGCGGACAGGTAAAATGTATTAATTGCGCCAGAAATTATTATAGGAGCACTGATCAGAAGAAACCTTCCCTTCCCCTGCTGACTTCCCAAAAGGTGTTCTGCTGTAAAGTGGGTTATAGGGAGAGGTGAGCAGTTACGCAGGGATGGGAATGCGCTTGGTAGGGCTGTTAAAGGCTGGGCTTTAATTCCTACCAGGGCCAAAGCCTGGGAGAACAGCTGAGCACGGCTGCTGGCATTTAATAGCCAACATCTGCATCCTTACAGCTTTGCCACACGAGGACCACCGCCGTGGGATGGAGACGCAGATGCGGGTGGCAGCGGGTCCCACCGAGAAACCTCCCACGTATTGCTCTTGTTGCACGGGCTCTGGGGACTTGTTTCACCGTTTTTCGGCAGCCAAGTGCCAATCTGCGGGAGGTTACCCGTGAGTTACCTCTACCAGTGCTTCCTCCCAAAGCCGTGAAAGCAGATATCGCTCAGCTTATTGGAAACATCCTACCTGTGGGGTGCCCCAAACCTCAAGTCAACAGGGATAGAGAGCCCCTGCCCATTTGGAAGAGGGGGAGAGGGATGGGGGGCTGTCCCCCAGGAAGCAAAATCCTTCCTCCCCGCCAGACCTGCTGCTTTTCAAGCTGCAAACATAGGCAGAGATTCGGTTTGCGATCAGCTTCCCAGGAGAGCGGTGGTAGCTCGGATCCTCGGGTTTCCTCCTCGTGTTTGATCTGGAGCTGGCACCGAGGGAACCAGATGGGACAGGCAGATAAGAGAGTTGAGTCCTGAGCTCCGGAGCCGTCATCTCCGGCCAGGAAGGCAGAGCGTCACGGACAAGCGGGGAAGGGCTCGGGGACATTAAAGGCAGAGAATAAACTCCTCTCTCCTCCTTCGGGGACAGGGAGGGCATTCCTTCTCTGCCTCACGCCTCAATTTCCCCATCTCGGAACCAGGGATGGAGCAAACCCTCCCGGACAAAGGGCTTCTGAGGTTTAATCTCAAAAACAACGGCCTGTTGGGAGATGCGGATCACGTAGACACGGTGCCTTTGGCGTGCAAGGAGGGGAAAACCCATGGGAAGAGCCCTCTGCTTTTCCCCTGCTTCCCGGTACCCAATCCCATAGCCCTTTCCTATGATGGGAGCGCCGTGCCGAGCCTCCCTGCAAGGGTCATTCCCCTCCGGCCCCCAAACTCGCTGCCTTAGCACAGGCCTGGGTTTGTGCGCTCGTTTTATAGGGAGGGAAAAGCCAGAAAATATAAACTTTGAGCGAGCAGGGAAGCTAACGAGCTGCTCTCAGGCCTCGTTGCCCATAAAAACAGAGATGCGAAAGGCAGGGTTGGCCTGGGGCGAGGGACCGTGCCCTACGTGGTCCCATTTGGGGCCAGTTGAGTGATTTCAGGGTCTGTACTGTGCCCAGCCTTCGTCCCAACCATCATCTCAGGCAGCAGAGGTTTTGCTGGGGATGGGGGCAGCCTCTCCCAGCAGACACATGAAAACCAAGAAAGACTTTGGGCTTTGAAGTATTGCTCACTGCAGCAGCTGCGGGGGGAGCAGCCTGACAGCAAGCCTGTATTTCCCGTCCTCCCCGCTCTGCATCAGCCTGTGCCGAACCTTGGAGGAGATGGTTTCCTCCAGGATGCTCGTTTCTACGGCTGGGAATCAGCAGCACCACGAATGCTGGACCTCAGCGAGATCTTCGCTCCCTTGGAGTTGCAGGCAGAGAGCAGAGGGGCCAAAGCATCCCGCTCACTCCATTTCTGCTGGGATAACTCCAGTTATTTACACATATTTACATACAGCATTTACGCAACAGCTCACTGGGGGTTCCATGTTGAGTGTTTGAGCCCTGAGCATCAGGCTGGTGTCTCCCCAGACCTGTCCCTAAAAGCAGCACAGACTGAGCTGGGAAGTTGAAGCAACTGCTGCTCTGTGACCCCAACATCTCCCCCAGTTCAGCCGGCACCTGAATTTTTCACCTCCAGCCCCAAACGCTTATCCCCCAAGCCAGTCAAACGCTTTCAGCTAACGGACCAAAACCACACGAAACGGGCTGGTTTGTAAAAATTTCAAGGCGCGGAAAGCAGCCTGGCACTGCAGTGACGCATGCGCTATGTACCCCAGACCCTCTCCCTCCCAACGCAGGCGGTGGGATGCGATGAGCTACGCTCATTCTCAGCTTCACAGCTCGGTCCATCTCTGCTTTTGGGCACCCTGCTTTCAAACACCAAAGCGCCTGCTCTTCCTAGCAGCTGAGCACCGATGGCTTTCATCACATTAATAGGCACCGACAGCATTTCGCTGCTGAGACAGTCCGGTCCCTAAGAACAACAGTCCGAGTCGACCCCCCGGCCGGCTGCCAGCCCGACCGCCCGCTTCATTTCCGAGTTATCCCCACCGGCCCCCAACGGTTTATGTATCTTCACTTGATGTGAAGTGGATCCACTTCCTTCTCCCCGGAGAAAGAAATAAACAGTGAGAAGGCAGCCGCCGAGCAACGCGGGGCCAAACCCAGCCTGAAGCCAAGGGAGCTCGTGCTGCAACCCCATGACCCTCTTCGCACCTTTGGCCCAGCCCTGTCCTCATCTACCGTAAAAAAATACGCTTGTACTGCTCCCATCCAGCCAGCACTCCAGCATAGACAAGTAAATAAAGGACCAAAGCTAAGTAAACCTGCTTGAAAGGGAGTTAAGCAAGTGCAGACCAAAAAACCAGATTCCCCCCCCATTTTAGAACCAGTCAGAGGATGCTGGCAAACACTCTCGCCGTGGCCCAAGAGCCGGACGAGCTTTCTCTGGGATTTTCCTAAGAGGAAGCAGAGGACAGGCTCCGCTCCCTGTCACCACACACTTCAACTCAAGTGGTTTGCACGAGAAATCACTTACACCTAAGAGAAACGTCCAAACACCCGCCTGACGGTCCCGAGCTGCAACCCCGTCTGAGGACATCCGTCTCCACTCTTGGAAAGACCCCGACCTGAAAGAGAGTGGCATTGCAATGAGAAATGGAAAACCATCACGTGTTAAATCCCGCTGATCCCAGCTGATTTTTTTCCCTTCTTGTTCTTACCAGGTCAGGAATTCCAAGCTGAGTCCTGATAAACTTCTCGATACATTATTCAAACAGGCTTCCCTGGGTTTGATCCTTATGACCCAGTGGCAAGCAAAAAAGTCAGAGGCCCTTAGCGCTGGGCCTCTTACCTCCCCAAACGGTGATTTGGGAATCCCTCCTCACCCCTTCGATATTATTTTTTGCTTTTTTTTTTTTTTTTTTGGTGGCTATTAATCTCACATTCATGAAACGCCCATCGCCTGGGCTCAACGCAGGATTCGCCTTTTGGGGGGAGGGATTCAGGTCAGCTGAATCCACCGAGAAAAAAAAAAAAAACAACAACAAACCCAACAACATAAAAATGCCCAGCCAGCCCCAAAATCTCTTCTTTCTCTTGCATTTCCAAATCCATACTGGTGGGAAGCGGGAGGCCTCGGCGCCGCCAACCCCAGGGGCTCAGCGCCTGCAGGAGAGGGCAGGAGCATCGCTCCCCGCATCCCGCATGGAGCTGACATCAGTTCCTCCCGGTTTTATTGACGCGGTCCCAGCTCTGGCCTGTTTTTTTTTTTTTTTTTTTACTTTTTTTTTTTAATTGCCTTGTAATTCCTGCAGCACTCCGAGTTTTTATAAGCCTCCTGCTTTCCCCGAGGTCAGGAATGAGTGCCCCCAGCTCCCCTGTTTTCTTAATCGCCAAATAGCGAGCGAGCAGTAAAAGAGGAACGCGGATGCCATTTCCTTGCGCCGATGGGGTACGTGCGCCGCGCAGGGCACTGCGGTTTAAAGGAGGAAAAACGCCTCACAATTTAAGTAGCTTTGGGGCCTTTCTTGGCCCTCTTCATCTCCCGGTGCCAGGAGGTACCACGAAAGGTGGAGAAGCTGTGAGAAAATGACAGACGCCCTTCCCGCCCTGAGCACTCAAGGCTCCCACTTTGGGGAGGTTTTTGAAGGTTTTTTGTTTTTTTTTCTCAGACGCTTTGGAAATATCTTAGGGGAGACGGCAGCAATAAGGGGAGAGTTTAAACCCGCGCAGTACACCGGGAGAAGTGGACCTGGTGGGTGGTAGGAAGCAGGTGGGTTCTGGCTTGCTTAATGACAATTAGGAACAGATCGAAGCTATATGAGATTCTCTTAAGTGGGGTGTAAGGGCTGGTTCCAGCCACAGCCAGGTGGGGTTTTCTCAGGAAGGGTTCTCATTAAAACAGCCCCCATGCAACAAACCTGAGTACTGACGGATGCAATGCCATCCCGCTCCGGTGACGTTCACGTCGCACATAAAGAAGCAAAAGCCTGTGCTGTGTTATCCGGCCAAGACAGATGGAAGATATTTTCCTACCCCAAAAAAACAGGAGGATCCCCTGGGGACTGGAGCCACCCCCTGCTCAGGGCAGAGAAATTCCTCAGCAGCCGACAGCCAGCCCGCAGCAGCCCCACCAAGGGCTGCATTTGTGAAAAGGAGATGCTATAATATAATAATACAATATACGGTACGTTAGTGGGTCACTGGGTCCCGTTCAGGGTGGCCGGGCGCCACGGAGGTAGCGCATCTGCCAGGATCAGGCTATTACAGAACAGGTCCCGCAGGCAGGATGCGAGCTGGTTTTGGGTGACACATAGAGAAGGGCCAAAAGTGACAGGTTTTGGAGGTTATGACCCAGCGTGAACTCAGCGGGGTGTAATAACCTTAACAACCCACCTTAGAGCACTCACACCCCATCACTGCGGTACTCGAGGCCACGGGGATGGCCAGCATTTGCCACGGGGGAAGAGATGTCAGGGAGATGGCACATGCACAAACACACACCGGCAGGGGGTAGTTTGGATGCCTGGGCCTATTCGGAGGGGTCAAGTCCGCCCTTCCCGTGAGAAAGTCAGACTGGAGCTTCCAGCGAGCCCAGTTAAGTTCAGAAATACCTCTTTATCCCTCAGCGGGAGCTCTGGCAACACTGGAAATGACACAGCTTCTCCCGACCCCTGCTTTCCCCGGGTACCAGGAGGAACAGAAACAGCACGGGAGACAGGGACTGAAGCAGAGAGGTCCCCGATGACCGCCCCATGTCCCAGGACAGGAGGCAGGGAGCCGCTTTCTGTCTCCGTCTGTCTGTCTCCATCCCTTTTCATGTCTCCCAGGAGCACCTCGTGCTGAGACCATTACAGACCGCACGTGTGCATCTTCTCAGCACTGCACCCCAAGAGCTGCTTTGACAAATACCCCCTATTATACCCTTCCCAAACCAAAGGCACAGATAGGATTGCTCATAAAACTCAGCCTGTGTGCACGCCGAGTGCTTCCAGAGCCCAAACGACTAAGCAGAGCCACAACAGACCCCAAGCTCACATACTATATGGTTTTGGGTTAACACCACCTTCTCGCTCCTGTCCTACAACCCTGCAGCCAGCCAGCCTCTATAGCAGTGCTGATAAATTCAAAGATAGTCAGTAATTGCTTAAATTCCACGTGCTGGAGCTGAATAATTTCATTAGCATCCTAAGTTCCAAAGAAAAAAAAAAACCACATTTCTTGCTCTGAGAATCACTGAGGAGCTCAGAGACATCCCAGAGTGATTCAAACTGCAGAAGGAACAGGAGCGACGAAAGTGAAATCAAGAAAAAAGCCCTTCACGGTTTTTCAGCGAGTCCCTGATGCTGGAGAGGCAAATCATGATTTGTGGATGTCTAGAGATGGAAAAGTGGAGACCATCTGAAAAGGGAGTGAATAAATAAGACTTTGTATGAGGTCTAGAGAGATAACTTGAAGGCAGAGCGAGCTAGACAGTGTTTTTCCAGCTGAATAGAGTTTTGCCAGACAGCGTTTTGCAGGCATGTTTCAGTTTGACGAAAACACCTACTCAGGAATACGAAAGCGCTGTGTTTTAGGAAGGTTAGTGCCTTGTGCTGTGCCCTTCTTCCTCTCTTGTATTCGGTCTCATTCGTAAAGACAAAAGGAAATATTTCTTCTTGCGAGTATTTCTTTCGAGGTGAAATTCCAAACTTCTAAATTTAAGACAATCCCCATGGTAGGAAATTTTCTGACAGGATGGGAATTCCTTATTTCTTTGAAACCCTCTGCTTTCTGCTGGCGGGCAGTCCTCGGGGCAGACCGCAGGCTCACGGTGCACCGGCCCTGCCTCAGTTTCCCCACGCGCAAAGCAAGGACGAGGCTACATGTTGGGAAGGGACCAACTCATCCACGGCACATGTGTCGTGTTGGAGCTGCCCATCCTCTACGCTTCTCCTTCCAGATGGCCGCCGAGACCCAGACGGAGCCTGGGGCTGCGCGAACACCGGCGAGAAGCTAAACCGAGCGGAGAGGGTCGGCGGAGGGCTTCCCCTTGGCGCTCGCAGACAGGCTTTTCCTTCTCACCAGACGTCTCGCCGCTTCGCCGGCGGGAGAAGCGCCAGCTTTGTCTCCTGGCACATGCCGGCGGCGGCGATGGAAGGGAAGCCGGGTCAAGGCGGCAGCTCAGCCTCCCCTAAGTGCATCTCCTGCCCGGACCGCGCCGCTGCCTCTGCCGACAGCTTTATTGCCGCTGTGGGCTGAGAAAAGTCCGTGGGGTGACCCGGTCCTGCACCGTCCCTGCTCGACAGCTGCTTGGACGGGGAGAAGAGTTTCGAAGAGACGGTGGTGGTGGTGGTGGGGGCGGGGAGTCTCCCAGAAAGCAGCTATGGAAAGTCGGCCACCCTGGAGGAAGTGTCTGACTGGCCTTCCTGCAGCGCAGAGGAAGGCTGGCAGGAAAAAATCCCCCAGATGAGCTTATTCTAACAGGAAAGAAGAAAAAAAAAAGTAATTAATTAAATAAAAGCAGAGGTTTGCTAAGGCTGCCTGTCCCTTCCTGCGCGCTGTCTCCCAGCCGTGACCCAAGTTCTCCTGCAGACACTCTCACCCTCTCCCCAGCACTAACCCAACACGGTGTTTGATAGCCCCAGGCGAATGAGGAGGGGGGCATTAACTCCCCCCCAGCCTGCCGCTACCAGCACAACCCTGCTTCGCTCGGCTCCCCCCTTCCCCCAGACCTCCTTCCTTCTGGGATTTTAGCCATGCAAAATGCACATTTTCATTTTTTTGAAGAGTAAAGATAGCACTTCATGGAGGAAAAGGTCTGTGCGGGTGGAGAGAACCACCATCCTTGACTGGGCTTAGCCAAAACTGATTCTTTCCCCCCCGCCGCCTCTTTTCTTTCTGCATTGCCCATAGCAACTCTTGAGCATCCTCGCTCACTCCTGCATCCTCCCAAGGCTCCTGGTACCCATCACCGTGACCGCTGCGGAGCATTTCAGCTGGAGCCCATCACCTCGCAGGCGATACCTATGGGGAAATATCTCACAGAACGGGAGAATGGAGGCTCAGATGGAAACAGCCGCATTGGATGGGATCACGGGGAGATGGGATGAGGGTGGCAGGTCTCTCCCGCCCTACAAGCATCCCACACACACACTGACATCTGCCGCCGCCACCGTGGGGAGGTCAGGCACGGAAACAGCACCTGGTGATGAAAATATTTGGCCGTGCCGGCAGTCCAGGTAGCGGCCGGGCACGAGGAGTTCCCAGGCTGGGAAAGTTTATAAGGTGGGCTGCGGAAAACTGGCCGGCGGCTCCGCAGACAAAGCCTGCCCCCTTCCAAACCAAACAGCGCCCGCTCCAAACACCAGCGCACGGGGCTGTGGGGCTCTCGGCCGCCACCGAGGTGCGAGGGGGACACCGCAAAAGGAGCTGGAAATAATTCCATCCCTTAACCCTCGCCCAGCCCAGAGCATCCATGCCCCGTCCCCCCATAGAAAGGTGCAAATGAACCTTTTTTTTAAAAAAAAAAAACTTGTTAAAAATCCCATATCTGACACTGGTTGCACTCAAGCGTTGAGCCCAGCACCCCTCTGCAGACACCGAGACCATCTCCCCCGCTGCTGCCCGCGGTCCCCCAGCACTGACCCCGTCTCGCCATCCTCCTTCTTTGCGCCATTCACTCGTGGTGCCCGACGTGGCCCCGTCCCAGTAAACACCAGTGCCCAGACGTGACCTAGGTGTGGAGGACGGTGGTGGGCGGTGGCCAAGGGCCAACTACCCCGTTATGAGATCCCCCACTGTTCTCCGCAAAGAATAGCCCCTTGTCCTGCCCCGACGGCTCCCCCTCAACCAAGGGGGGACCGGGGGTAGAGGGGCATTGGGGACAAAAGGCATTAATTTGGAGACCCAGAGACAAAAGAGCCGCAAAAGGGGGTCAGACAGGGCTGTCCTGGCCCTTGGCCAGTACTGGAGCCGTGGTGGTGGCACTCCAAAAAGCAAAGGGCTGCTGCCCCTTCCCCATGAAGCTTTGCTTATTCAGCACCGAGGGACACATTGCCTGAGTGGGGGGACAACACCGAGGGGACGTCAGGGGAGTGAGGAGGGTCTTATACACATCTGCTTTTCCTTGGCTTGGCATGGAGCAGCTTGGACGGGAGCAAGTCCACCTCCTGCATGGCAGCATCTCCTGCTAAGCAGGGGAGGCACCAGCTTCAAGCCGTGGCAAGGATTTATTTTTCCAGCTAAAATAATTTAATTCAGGGGAAATTTTTCCCCTTCTCGACCCGTCTTCTCCCATAAGCAGCCCATCCTTGGGATGGCATGTCAAGTCACAAAGCGCGTGAAAAGCCAGCCCAGGTTACGTCATTTATTTTCCAACCGAGCGTAGCTGGGGGGTTGGCGCTTGTTTTCTTCTCACCGCCAGAAACGTTAAGGCCCAAAATATCACTGCTAATGGAATTTACTTTTTCTGATGTCAGAGCAGATACCCGGGAGGGGGTATGAGCTGTGCTGCCCGCGCAGTACGTGCACTCATGTTTTGTGCACTTCTGCAAAGCTCACGCGTCTGCCGATGGAGATACCGCTTTTGCCGCCGTACTGCTTTCACGCACCAGAAGAAGATATACCAGGTGTATTTTAGCAGAGCTACGGAAGTTGTAAGGACTGACGTAGCTTTATACACACCACGTCGCTGCTCTTACAACCTGAACGGACCGAATAGCCAAGGCGGAACAAAATGCACCGAGAAATGCTAAAAAATGAGCAGGTAGTGGGGTGCACGGCCAGAGCATAAACCTGCCTGTCTCAGCAAACCCTTCTCCTGGTGAAGGTCCTTGTACAGCAAGTGCAAGCACCAGCCGGCATCCCCGTGGGACGTGGAAAGCTTGGATAGCCGAGCTGAGCCGTCCGCTTGTGGTTTTGGTAATATCTCCTGAGCTGCAGAAGTTAATGAGCCTGCAGGAAAAAAAAAAAAACCAACAAAAAGCTTGCAATTCTTTATAACAAGGCTGCCAGCTATACATTACTTTTAATAGGACAGTTATCGTATGTTAAATACTGGCATGATTAAAAACATATTTATAAAGGATTAACAGCTCTGTAATGGCTACATGTCTGTTCCGAGGCCGTTAAATCTCCCAGAATATGTTTCTAATCATCTGTACAATAACCATCTTAATAAATCAGAATTAAAGGCATATTTGGGTGAGCGTGGATTCCAGACTGCACCTGGAGGGTTTCTGGAGAGGGAAAGCCGGGGTGGTGGGAACCAAAGCCAACGGGCATAAGAGGTCTGAAGGAGAAACAACTGCTGTTAGTGGAAATGCGGTGGTGCGTGAACAGGGAGAGGATTTGATGGAGACACAATGATTATCTCTGCAAGCGGTCACTGCCGACCACAGGTTTGTGGGACCAAAGCGAGGAGAGGCATTGTGCCTGCAAGCCCAACCACGCACTCTGCCTTCCCCACCTGCTAAAAAAAACAAGTGACACCAAGAGAGAAACCCCTCTGCAACTCGCCTGGGGCAGGGGAAACCCTTTGGCTTGGAGCTGAACCATGAAAGCACCCAGGAAGAACTCCTGCGGCCGCTCCAAAAGTCTTCTTGCACTTCCGTTCGGTGCCTTTCTCGGCCGGCATCGCAAGCTCCCGCTCCAGCCGTGCTCCTGAGGATGGATTTGGGGCAGCGGTACCCTGCTGCTAGCAAAACGCCCAGGCGCAGCGAAGGCATTCAGCGAAAATAAACGCCGAGGCAGAGCTTGAAATGTTTATTTTCCAGCTCCAGGCCATTCATCCAGTGACACTGCTCTGTTCCAGTGAGTCTCCCTCTGTTTATATCAGATGATTAATGAGACACAGATTGTCTTTAGCCCTGACGGATGTTGCAGTCACCAGGGGTAAGTACGAATTTGGGCTTGATCTCCCCCTTTCTCCTCCCACCTCCGTCTGCAGCCACCACGCCATCCCGATTGGCCTGGAGAACAGATTTTCTTCCCTTTTCATGCAATCAAAATCAAGATTTTATTACTTTTTTTTTTTAGATTTTTTTTTATGGCCTCTTCATCTGCCCAGTGCATTCAGCCCTCTTTTAGCCAGAACCTCTGATGACACAGGGTCTGAGCTGCAATTAGCCCAGAGAAAGTGAAGGCACAGAGCAAACAATAAATAAAGGAGGGAGATGGGAAGATAAGGCAGAAGACAACTTGGGTTTAGCCTGCCCATAGCACACCGCTGAATTAGGGGAGAGAACTCTGCCAGGACACACGCAGCGATGCTCGAGAGCGCATCAACCAGCGGACACTATAACCAGTCACAACAAGAGAGTGTGAAACCGGTGTGACGTACAGATCCCATTTCCAGAGGACACAGGACCACTCCAGAAAATGCTACGTACAACTTCAGCATCACCCACATACTTTTTTCCCCGCTCAACCAACACCTTTCCCACCGACGGGAGATACCCATCAGTGCATCTCCCGTTTTCCCACAGATGGAAGACTTAGGAAGCAGCTCAGCTTTGTCCCCTTCAAGAAACTACTGTAAAACACTCCTAACCAGTTTGTTTTTAACAGGCACACCACATGGGAAAGGAGAGGGACTGGTAAGCTACAGCTGAAACCAGAGGCGTGGGGTCTAAAGCAGGGGTGCAGTGGCTAATTAGCCCCACTAATCAAGCATCACTAGGGAATCATGCTGCACAGAGATGGGGAGGCTGTAAGCAAGCACAGAACACATTATTAATGAGCTCAATTAATAACAGTAATAAGCAAAGATGTCTTTGCAATGGCCAAACTGGGCTGGATTGAAACCAGCTTGAACGTGTCACTGCAACAATGCTTTTGCAGCCCCTCAAAGTACAGCCCGGGGCAGGAGCGGTTGACACATTTCTCCAGCACTCAAAGCTCAAATTGAAAAGCTGCCATTAACATTAAAAGGAAAAAATAGCTGCTTGCTTTTTTTTTTTTTTAAAAAAAAAAACCCTCCATACGTTTTTTCCCCCCCTTTTCCTTTCCTTCTTTCTGATTCACCCTTCTGATATTTTGCTTGGACTCCAATCCTAATGCATTCGTCCTTCTTAGCACATTTTTGGGCTGCTTCCACCATTGTTCTTGAAAACCTTGTTGTTTTTTTTTTTTTTTTTTTTCGTCTCTCTG
>NW_009649724.1:2344987-2348168 GCF_000708025.1 Charadrius vociferus | reverse complement strand
AAAAAAAAAAACCAAACCACCCTACTTCAGGCTGGACAAGGAAAAGCATATAGAAAAAGGGGAAAAGGCCCCGGGCCAAGTGAGAAACAGGCGGTGTGTGTGGCACGTGCGAGGTGTGCACGCAGCTGGGTGTGTGTTTGTGCACGTGTGTGTGTGTGTGTGCGCAAGGGGTGCGCAGGCCACTAACACGTGCTGGTGTGTACCTGGCTCTGGGTGACAGGGGCCTCTTGGCCTCTGCGGAGGAGGTGGCATCGCTGGTGGGATGTTTGGCAGCGTGTGGCACTCGAAGGCTCCATCTCCAGGGCAAAAATGTCTCCTCCAAGGGTTTGCTGGCACACGTGGAGGGCTGGTGGCTGTGGCCATCCCCACCTCCTCCCCATAGTCCCCATCGGGGCTGCAACGCAGCACCCTGGCTCCTAATCATCCCTCTTCTGCACTGTGCTCTACAACCCGGGGCTGGAGGACATGAGCACGTCCTTCAATCGTGCAACGCGCTCAAAGATATTCGCAGAAAGTTTTGGGGGAATGGCAAGGGGTCACGGTCACCCCACACCGATCTCCAGTTAAGAGGAGACTGGGACCATCCCTGTTGCTACAGATAATCGTGCTGTGCCAATGGAAGGGGTGGGTTTGGGCAGGCTGGTTTTAACAACCCCACGAGCGCACTCAAGCCCGCACCCAAACATCTCATTTTGAAAAGGCAGGTTGGAGTCCAAGCAGCACTCGCAGGCTTTTCATAAACACACTTTAATAATCTTCATCAAGAATTTTAATGCCCAGAGAGCTGCCTTGCCAGGAAACGCATTTACACTGTCAGCTGCCGAGAGAAATAGCACCGCACCGCTGCTCAATACCAGAAACACCCTCTCCCCCTCCCTCCGAGCTTTTACTCTCTTCCCCTTCGTATGAAATGTGGTGCTTAGGAAACCAGAGGGGCTAAAAACCCCTGGCAGCTCCCTGTAGCATCCCCTGAACTGGGGTGCAGCCCCTTCGCCTTGCCCCGCCACGTGCCCACCGTCATCCCTTTCCCATCTGTTGCAGAGCTGGACATCCCCTGGCCTCATACTTCACCTCTTTTTTTTTATTATTATTATTATTTTTTTATTTTTAGGGGGTTTAAAGGCCGCAGACGGCATCTCTCCTTCTCTCCTGTTACTATGCTGAAGTTGCCGTTGCAGGCTCTGCGCAGGGAGAGGGTAGAGAGAGGCTGCCCTTTAGATTTTGGGAATAACAGGGGTTTTTGCGAGCTACAGATACAGTTACAAAAGCTTTTCTTTCACAGCAAAGATTAACGGGATCAGAAAACATTTCCTTGCTGGCTGCGGTATTAAACAATTACAGGGATTAGTCAAGGGCTTTGCCATCCTCCGGCGCATCAGGTTTTGGTTTCTGCCAGAGGCAAAATACCCAATTTGATGTAGTCCAAACCCAGAGGGCTGCTTATGGTGGGAATTGTATTTTACAGCCTTTTTCCCAACAGCTGAAAATGCTCCGGCTGTAACCACGCGCCATATGCTGCTCCACAGCCGGCTAAACCCGCTCTCCCCAGGTAGGGATGGATGTCACCCCTCCGCGTCCCCTACACAACTGCCCCAAAGGCAAGCGCCACCTGGGTGGAAGGGCTCAGAGACTGGAGCGGGGACAAGGGGGAGGCCGGAGAAATACCTTGGGGTGATTTCAACTCCTTCCACACACCTCTTTATCAAACCTTCTATTGCTCGTGGGGAGGAATTTTGAACACCAATTCCTGGCACATCAGACAGTTTGTCTCTTTGTAAGGCGGTTCCCAAGCGACTGACAAAAAGAAAGAACGACAAAAACAACGCCATCCGGTGAAATAAAACGATGAGATTAGAAATACACCTACCAGATGGCCTCTCCGAACCTCGTTTGGCAGAGGTGGGAAATTCCAGCCTTCCAACAGGAACGGCACCGTCACCTTCCCTGTCCTTGTGAAGTTCTTGCCTTATTTATTTGCTTGAGATCAGAAGAGCTGGGGGGAAGCTGCCTGGCAGAAATACCAACCCTTCGCCAAGTGTTTTGAAGTTTCAGCACAAATTGCCTTTTACAGGCAGGGGCGAGGGGGGAAAGAGGTAGAGAGAGGGTCATTTCTGCTTGAGGAAACCCCCAAAATGCTTCGGAGGGCTGAAGGGGCCTTTTCATCACGCTGGTAGCCCGTGGAGGGGCACGCTGGCGGATGGGTTTGGTGAAACGATGGTGGGAAGGACGGACGGGAGGTGTCTATGTGGTTATGGCATGAATGGGCTCCAACTCTGTTAGTGCCAGGGTGCAAGATACCTGAACAAATAAACCTTAAAATTAGTAAGAACTTAAAAGATGTTAACCCCAAAACCTCTCCAGAGCAGACAGAAATCTCCCATGGACTTTCTGAGCAGTGCGCCTCAACTTACAGATACTCATGATTCTTGGTAATGCCCTTCTTCAGTTCTTTAAGGCACCTACAAAATCACTCCCACTTCTCCCAGAGCCCACTCCCATCCCCTGCCCGAGGGATGCTGTAGTTTTGGGGCAGTGTCCATCTCTCGGTATGCGTTTGCACACCGCAAACTCGAGGCCACGGCACAGAGGCAGTGAGATCCCTCAGTAGCTCATGTTTGCGGGGAATGATAACCACAGACGTGGGTAGAAAAGCACTTTATAAGAACCTTCACCAGTGCCACAGGACTCTCCGGGCAATATTGCAACCAGGAGCTTCCTCGGCTACAGGCACAGCGTTTGTCCAGGTTCACTCCTGCAGTGGTTTCTCCCTGAGCCAGGAGCATCCTAAAAAAAAAACCACAAGCCCTGGCGCAACGCACGAGCCACCATCACGAACTGAGTGGCCAAGGAGAAAATCCAGGGATCCCGGTGCCTCGCGTCAAGCTCGAAGCAGCGGGCTGCACCGCCACGGAGCTGCGGCTCCCCGGGGGCTCAGCTCTCCACCGGCCGGCGGAGCGAGATGTTGTACCTTGTTTATGTTTCTATGGTATTATACCCTGCCTGCTGGCTCCCATCCGACAGCCCCCCCCTTCCCCTGGCTAAATCTCCGCGAGGTTAATTTCTAACATGAAAAACGGCCTCCCAAGAGCAACCGCGGTTGATTTAAAATAATAAAAATGGAAATCTCAGATTTGATGACTAATCTCGGGAGACCGGCTTAAATTAGCGCTAACCAATCAGC
>NW_009649724.1:2325405-2344952 GCF_000708025.1 Charadrius vociferus | reverse complement strand
TCCTCAGTCCCCTCCCTGCCTTCATTTTCCATCCCTGGATCCTTCCAGCCTGCAAACATATACAGTGTTGCCTTGGCAACTCAGAGACGAGATATATGTATGTGAAAAAAAATGAGACAATCTCTTTCCTCGGCGATTGCCGGGAAGGTGGAAAATGTAAACCTATTCTAGTCTTAAAGCAACGTCAGCTCGTACCAGATGCGCTCACACCCCAACGGGCTCCTCCCGCTCCCACGTGAACACAAATAACCATCCTCTCACGGGCGTCTGTCCCCAGACATACCTGCTCGCTCATCCCAAAGGGAGGATGCTCAAGACATGCAGACTCACCAAAACACACACGTTGCCCAAAGGTGCTTTTTTTTTCTTTCCTGCACACAAAACCCAGCTTGTTCTTCTGTCTTCCAGGAGGCCGGGTTCATTTGTGAACCTTCAGTTTAGGAGTAAGCATGCTTTCGGTCTAGCCTGGACCAGACGGACTCTATTCAGCTGGGCTGTCGCACAGACATCATCCATCGGTGCCCCATCTCTGCCACCCTTGGTCTTCACAAAGCTCCTGCGTCTCAGGGCTTGGCATACACGAAAAATAAGCAGGCATCAAGTTCACTAGGACTTCAAAGCAGAGTATATATGCCATACGGTATCTCATGCCATCTTTAAATCCTGCTCTGAGTCCCCACCGCTCTGGGCATCATCACCCTTCGCAGCCCGTGGTCCCATTGGAAGGGGTCAGCTGGGACGAGGCTGTCCTGCAGCAAGGCAGGAGCACAGGGATGAGCACGTAGGTCTCCCGCGGGCTGCTGCGGCTATCGTCACCATCCCCATCTGCCCGCGCAGCCCCTCTTTGGAGGAGCATCCACAATCACACCGGTTATTCCCCTTTAGCCTTGTGCTGAATGAATCCCGATACCGGAGGTTTCATCTGCGTTATCAGCACTTTTGCCTCTCCAACCCCGTACCCTAAGGACCTGCCCGACCTGCAAGCAATTAAAACACTGGGTCTCATGAACTCCCCGCGATGTCTTGGCTGCAAAAGGACACGATGAAAAGACCGATTCCCCCCACTCCACCTCGGCACCAGCCTCCGCTTCCCTATGAGCTTTGTCGGGAACTGTGGCTATCAGAGCTCTCCTTACTCAGACATTTCCCATCTGGAGTCAATCGCTTCATCGGTCCCCTCAACCGGCAGGAATCCTGCTGCAAGATCCTGATTGATTAAAGCACGAACAACTTATTACAAATAACAGGAGGGCTCCAAAACAAGGGAAGTAGCTGGGAGAAGAGGGATGCTTGTGCACGTCACGGATACAACTGGATTCCCTCCAGATGCTTACAGCATCCTTCCCCGAGTCTACCCAACCAGGGCTGGGTCCCTGCAGCACTATTTTGTTTCTGCCCAGTCATACAGCACTTTGACTGGTGTAATTCAGAGGTAGTGGTGTTTTTGGAAAGGCTGGGCAGGCACCAATGATGCCCCAGCTGCAGTGAGTTCATATTCAAGAGATATCCTTCTGCGGAGGCAGCAGGAGGATGGGAAACACCTTCTTCCTACTGCAAGTGGATCCTACTGCAAGTAGGATGGACTGACCAGGGATATGGATTCAGGAGCTGCTGTCACAATGGAGCAGTAAAGATAAAACCCCCTTCAATACCCAACCACAGCTGAGCAGGAATCGAGCTGGAGGCTCCCGGGGAGTCATTCCTTGGGCTCAGCACTAAGCCCTATGCCTGAGATGCTGAGAAAAGTTTGAAATCAAATTCCGGCTTTCTCAAAAGCAGTGCAGGGTTTGCCGCAGGTCTCAGCGGAGCCAAGAAAGTCACCCCTTGCTTCCAGTCCCACCACCGTACTCTTCCATAAAGTTCCTCTTCTGACATTTGCCCCATCAAACAAAGGGTATGCCTGTTAAAACCCACCGTCCCCACACCAGGGTTATAACTGGCTGCTCCATCACTGCAACCACCTGATATTAAATAACCTCGTCTCACATCGAGATTGTCATTTGCAAAACCGGGACAGCAGCGTTAGGTCACCACCCGCTGCCGAGACAGCCGGGAAAGCTTCCTTCAGGGGCGGCTTTGAAATGCAAAACTGGGATAGCGGAGGACGACACATCATTACTCATAAAGACAAGGCGAAATACACTTTGCCAAAGTGTGAAAAATATTTATACCCGAAAAGAAAGCGTCTCTCAAATTTGCACGCTCAGGAACCTGAGCTATCTTTCTGGAAACGGCTGTGAAGGTAAGCGGATTTCTGCTGTTAAAATGTGCCTGTGCTGGGGTGCAGAGAAGATGAAATGGAAAAAAAAAAAAAAAAAAGGGTGGGAAGATGCGATTCGATCTGCCTTTTCAGCAATAACAGTTTCGCTGAAAAGCCTCACAACCTGCAATGTGTAGGGTGGAGTGGGATTAAGATCATAAATAACTCCTAGAGAAGAAAAATGATGCCCTTTCACATGCTGGTAGCACGTTATCTTTAAAGCCAAAGAAAGATAAAATAACTGTCTTCAAATATCACCACCTTTCATCCAGAAGGATCGTTTTTAACTGGTTTTACAGGGATCGCTTTTTCTCCAGCTGCAGCGTGGCCGCCTTTGGGCTGGAATGCAGCAGCGGCTTGGCCACGCTGGGCCGCGCTCAAAGGAGGGGATGGATATTTATCCCATTAAAATGATGAGCTGGCATTTGCAGCGGTTATCGGTAACGACCTCTCTGGAAGGGTAATTAAACACCGTATTGAAAGGCTGATTTGCGAGGCCAGTCTTTAACTAGTAGAGGTGAGGGTTGATCCAAGGGCAGAGCATCTCCTATGTTCGAAACCAGCCTGGGACATAAGTGGAGTGGGGATGCTGGACCAGACACACGCCGGATCCCCCCTCCAGACCTGCTAGTCCTTTCCCCCTCCTCTGTATTTTTGATAACCAAGCACCCTGGGTTTCCACCACAAGACCTATTCCACCTCTGAACAAGCTTTTTCCCTTTAAAGATAAAGGTTTGAGATCTAAACCACACCCCCCACCCCTAAAGTGAGGGTTTCGCTGCCCCCGAAAGGGATGAGCACCAGATTCCCAGCTGAATTCGCCCCATCCCTAAAGCAGTAGCTATTTTCTCACCAGTAGCACGGACGAAGGGCAGAGGTACTGTTTGGACCTACTCATCGATGGTTGGGAATACAGACCCGGTACCGAGTTTAAACGCAGGTGGCATTTTAGGTAGTTGGGATGCATTTCCTTAAACTGGAATTTAGGCAGGAGTCCAAGACTAACACCCCCCCCACACACACACCCCTCCGCCTCCCCTCTCGCAAATAGTGCCGAGGGCTCTTTAACAACCACGAGTGGTCTAGGCCCGGGTTAATGTCTTATCCATAAGTTATTCAGTATTTCCTTTTAAAGAGAAAATAGTTGGAATACCTCTCTTTCTCTCTTTAAATTGCAGTTGTGGCTGTTACAAAAAAAAAAACCACACACACACAAAAAACCCCAACCCACAGCCTCTGCACTATTTCCATATGGGGCACCGAAGTGTTCATTTCATGGGAGTCCCACCTCTTGAATTTTTATGGGAACTGCAGCGTTATCAAGTTTATAGTGGCGCTAATACCCGCAGAGATAAAAGCAGCCTCCTTGTTACCATCAGAGCTTGGCAGGGCTGGGAAAAGAGGCTCCCTGGGCTGCCGGTCACGTCTCGGTGTGTCCCGGGTAGGTTTTTGGGGTAGGCACATCTCCTGGTCCTTCCACCAAGGTGGTGATGATGATGTCCAGGGGGGCTCCCCAGGGAGCGTGAGCAGCACCCGCTGTCCCAAACCAAAGCCTGAGTACCGGCCTCAGTAATCAAATTTTGTCCCACATATAGTCAATGACCTGACTTCATCCTGGTCCTGAACACCTTGGAAAACCGGGAAAGGCTAACCACAGGTCTAGATCCACCCAACATCTCCAGCCTGCTCAGGAAATTATGTCTTTTTCCCGTGGCAAAGTTTGATTTATGTTCCCCCCACCCCTCCGCCTTCCTTCAAGTTTTTCAGACCTTTATTGAAGAAATGGATGCAGAAACGCCAAAATCATTTTGTTTTCTGGCACCAGCGTTCCCCTTTGGGGGGGGCTAATTCCCACGTAATGGATCTCATTGCTGGGGAGATACTGCTCTAGATACAGACAAATCGAATGGGCAACTGCAACGCCCTTTGTGCCACAGAGCCAACGGGGTTTGGCGGGGATGATGACGAAGGATAATTATCCTCCTGTGGTAAGGCTCGAGGACGCTGCCGAAAATCGTGGCTCTTTTTGGCTCCCAAAGGGTAACATTTTCCCAAGTGCCAAAGAGCCTTTAATCCTAACAGGGATTTAGGGCTTCGTTTCTTAAGCAATTTGGAAACGCGTCCCGGGAATGATTCCCACATATCACTGCAGGGCTTTGTGCGCGGACTGGTGTGGATTTAGGGAACACTGACCATCTCCTCCTCCTCCTCTCTTGCAAGAATGATTTCACACGGATGCTTGCAGGTAAAAGAAGGATCGGGTCTTTGCTTAGATGGTCCCAGTGCTCCAGGCCCACCCCCCCTCTGTGATACGAGCTGCTAATGGCTACTGTAATGTTACAGCCGCTACTGAGGAGCTGGAAAGGCCATTGACAGGAAAAGCTTTCCATCCACCCAGAGCACAGACATCAACTACATTTTTGGAATAGCTCAAGCAATCGGGACTCCAGAGATATATCATCAGGAGGGGAAACAAATGACACAGCGTTTGACGTCCCGCGCCGCACTCACTGCTATAAAACCTATATATTAACTCCATACATGTGCATATATATATATACACACACACGCATAAAATAAATGAGATTCCATACTCCTGGAAAAAGTGCTCAGTAAGCCCAGTTTGCCTTTAAGCACTTGGTAAAAACATCAGGCACGAGGTCAGGCAAATCACAGCAAATCAGACTTCACACAAATACCTGACAGCGGCTTTTTATCCCCTCCCGACTAAAAAAAGAGACCCATTTTCTGGTCTTTCTAACCCTATTGTTACGAAGAGGACAAAAAGTAAATAAAACGGGTACTCTGAAGCATCGGTCTCCACGGTTTCCAGGCAGAACCTCTGCCCGCGCTGCCAAAGGTAGGAGCGGCACACAGCGAAGGGACCGTGGCATCAGCTTCTCGCCGGGGAGCTCAGCTGGAACGCGACCAACACAGCCCAGCGTAAGGCACTGAAGAAGACAACCCCTGGTAAGGTAACAGGGATGTTTTAATGCTGGTGGTTTCTCCACCAGTGCACTGAGAGGTTGGTTTTTTTTTTTTTTCCACAGGCTGGCAGGTGCTGTGAGTGCACACCTTAAGGGACCATTCCTGTCCCAAGGAACACAAACATAAACTTCAGCCTTCCTCATTTACAGACTAAAACGCGAGGGAGATGCTCGCAGCACTCCCCGGAGGAACCCCCTGGTTCTAAATGCCGGGTTTTGTATTTTTGTTGCACTCAGCGTTGGCCATAAACCCTCCAGTTACGGCTTCAGGTGCATTTGGAGTGACTCAGAAAATAAAGCCACCTTCTGTGGCTCCGCTCTGGTTACGCACAAGTCACCGCATCCCTCCCACAAACGAGGCCGGGGTGGGGGGGGGAGGGTTGCACTCATGGGCCAAGGGCTAAGAGGAAAAAACATAACATTTACCCGAATTTTCACCAAAGAGGAACAACCGTTTGTGTCGCTGCCCATTTCTTTCTCGCCTGCTCTGCGGGTGATTCCAAGCAGGCAGCCCCAGATAGGTCTCCTCCATCTCCCCCTCCTACGCAGCGTCACCTCCCCAGCGATGCTGCAGCACGAGGACATGTTGGTGTCTTTCTGCATGGGGATCAGCAGGGCTTTCACACGCACTAGTGCCTCAGCTTATTCCACGGAGGATTATTGAGGATAACCTGAAGGCAAAAAACAACAAAAAAAAAAAGCCTCAAGCCTGGGGGAGGGAAAGGACTCGCTCCAGAAGATGCTGGGGCAGAGTGCTTTGCAAAAGCCACATCCAGTTCACAAAAATCCCATTTTCTTCCCCAATTTCATCTTTTCTCAGGTTTTCTTGCTGGTTACAGTCGCCAAGCTGGGACCCCCATCTTCTACAACACTCTCAAAGAGAATTTTTCAAAAGCGCCTTAAAAAAACACCACTCAAGACACAGCCAAAATCTTTACCATCACAGCCCTGCCGTTTCAGCCAGCAAATACACCCAGGACACGGGATGTAGAACAGCTCTTCCAAGGCATTAGCACCAAAAACACACACAAAGAGGCATTTTCCCTACCCTGTTTTCACATTTCTTGACAGGAATGGCAGCAGCTGCGGCGAAAGTGGAAAGGAAAGGCCTGGCCCAGAGCTCTTTGATATGCTGGTAAGCTCTCCTAAAGGCCTGTCTGCGTTTGGATCGAGGATCTGGGTCACTTCGGAGTCTGTCAAGAAATATATTTTGGTTTTGTGAAAAATGTCACAGAAAGAAAAAAAAACATTTCCTTTGATATTTATCTTTAAAAGCTTCCTTTGAAAAGAATATGCCAGAACCTTGCAAGAGGAGAAATATCCAGCCTGGACATTTCTAACAAAAAACTTTTATTTCAAAATAATATTTTTTCTTCCCCCCCCGCCTTAGGATCCCTCTCATCTCATCTTCCCCCTCCCTCTGCTCGAGCGGCAAATTGTTTCCATCTCCAGATTCGCATGTACTCAGCCCAGATTCATTCCTTTCGCTCCTGCCAGGTGCGGCTCTCGTTTTGCTGCAGAAGTCAGTGGCTCCAGAGGAAGATCCCACAGTTCACCGCAGACGTTTCACCCCTCTAATTATCAGCGCTGAAGGTACCTATTGCTTTACCGAGTCACCTCCCTTTTTTTTTTTTTCTGTGCTGGTAAAGAGATAGCTAATTATAAATCGATGATGGCCCATCCGAGGGTAGGGTCAGGATCCCTGCTAGGATGATGGCGTGTGTTTCTGGGCGAGGGTTAACGTGGGGCTGGCCGGGATGTTGATTTCACATAACCTGGCAGGGAGATGCTAATTCACAACAGGCAAAATTCAGCTAAAAAGAAGCAGTCGCTCAAGTCGGGAGGTGGGGTGGGAAATACCTGGTCCAGCTCTCCCTCCCGGCTGCGCTCCAGCCAAGGTTCTGAGTGATCAAGATGATTTAGCCTTGCACGTCCGAGGCAGATAACCCAACCTGCAGGCTGCTCTGTGCAGGATCTCTCTCCAGCTGTGTGCTTGAGCTTTTCCACTTTGTTAAAAATAATAATTAGGTATTCCCGAGTCTCTCTTGTCCTATGGACCCCATGTTCAAGTCCTGGCTTCACTATCACACCGCCTTCAGGAGCTTAAAGTCCAAGGAGGCAGGCCTGGAGAGGTGCAATACCTTCTCTGGTTCACAGAGTCGGTCCAGGTTTGAGCTGGCGCTGCTTTGCTTCTGGCCCAAGGGCTCCTCTGCCCCATCCCTGCACACCCTCACAGACCCACAGCCACCCGGGGCTCCAAACCCTGCACCCTCGGTGGGATTTGCTGAGGTTTCTGGAGCTACCATGGCACTGCATCATAGAATGGTTTGGGTTGGAAGGGACCTTAAAGACCACCTCGTTCCACCCCCCTGCCCTGGGCAGGGCCACCTCCCACCAGCCCAGGTTGCTCCAAGCCTCGTCCAACCTGGCCTCGAACACCTCCAGGGATGGGGCCTCAACTTCTCCAGGCACTAAATCCCTGGGGGAGCTGTCAGCCCCCAAAGGAGAACAGATAGAGGGCAGGGGAGTACTTTCCTAAAGGTCTCTCCACTTTTCCACCCTGCCACACAAAGCCATGAGTCTCCTGCTTTTTTTTCCCCTCCTTCCCCAATGCCCTTCTCCGACCTAAAAGTCACAGTTCCGCCTTATTTTCAGCAATTACAATTAATAATCATTGCTGTCAGTGGTACGTAACACCAATATATCGGTGTTTAAGAGCTTTGATAACCATTATTACACCTTGGTAGAGCTTGGATAGGTCAGACCAAAGCAAGACTTGGCCCAATCTCCCCACACATCCAGGCTGCTCCGGCAGCCGAGCGAGAGGACGGAGGTAAAGGAGGGGGTGACAGCAGGGGACAGTGGCTGTGGGACTGCTCCTTGGCCATGTCACCACTGCTTTCCCCCCCTGGGAAACAAGAAGCCCTCCCCTGCAAAGGGCTGTGGGCTCCCGGATGAATGGCACTATTGAGAAGTCCGTTTCTAAACATATCTCCGGCTCCGAATCGCTACACAAATGATTTTTTTTGGATGCTTCGAGTCACCAGTAAAAGTTTCCCTTGTTTTCATCTTCCCAGCAGCTCCCAGCCACAGCAGAACGCTCTTCTCCTGCCAGGTTAGCCAGAAAAACAGGAAAGACCAGGGAAAAAAAAAAAAAGAAAAAGAAAATCACCCAAAAAATAGGTGTCGCGCCGCTCACAGCCACACTCCACCAGCACACACGGGGTTTGCTACACCCTGCGGGCACATCGCTGATTTTGGGGACCGAAAAGGAGAAATAAGGGCACGGGGAAGGCTGGACTTATCATCTTGGGTACACCTGCATGCCATTTTCTTCCCCTCCCCCCGGCAAAAAAACAGCATTTTTGGAGATCTGCAAATAGCACAATGCGCTGCGAGTTCACACCGGTTTTGCAACTTGTTCCAAAAGGAAACAATTTTGAGGGAGTAAAAATAGTCGTCGTCCCCCCGCCCCCGTGGACTCTCGCAGACAACCTCGGCACAGATTTGGTTTCTCTCACGCCAGTGATTTTCTGACTTGAAGTAGATTGCCACTTCTAAATTTTCACCTTTTAAATTTAGTTGAAAGAATCAGCATGGAAATAGAAAAAAAAAAAATAAAAATAATTCCCTACAGACCGAAGCAAGTCTTGATTTGATAAGAAACCCTACAGATTTTTACTAGCTGAGAAAAATCAACAGAATTATTTGGACTGAGCCACAAGCACTTTCTTAATTATTAAGCTTTTAGGAACTGCCCGTAAACCACAGAAACCATTCTTCACACAGGTCAGCCTTTGTATACCTGACCTGGGAAACCTCGCAGAAGGCAGAATTTAAGACTTCCTGAAAATTATGTCACGCCAAGTTTTTTCAGATGGGTCCTCGCAGTCACCAGGCACTTGGGAGGGGAAAAAAAAAAATAAAAAAATTTAAAGGTTTAACCTCAACCTAAAGAGCTGCAGATGCCACCAGGGGGGTTGTTCTTGGATTCGGTCGTATGAGAACGCGATGGGTAATGAGATGACAGTATTAGCTCAAGTTTATATGGCAGTTTTTAAGCTGTTTTCACGTCAAGTTTGCAAACGTGGGAAGAAGAGATGGGCTGAGGACGGGGGAGGTTCGGTCATCCTCGCAACGCGTGAGTTGGATGCAGGCGAAGCGATGGCTCGCCCTTGGCGTCCGAGCCCCGGGGGTGTGGGAATTGGCAGCGGACGAGGTGGAGAGGAGAAATTTGGGTGGACCCCGGGGCTGAAAAGGTGGACGGGCAGCCACAGCAGGGGCTGACATCACCCCCACTTACGTGGGTTGGGGATGATTTAAAGCAGGCGTGGGGCTGGGTGGGCCGGGGTGCTAATTTGGGGGGCTGCTGCCTAGAGGAAGCCCACCCAAAATTACACCCCAGGGGGGGTTCAGGGCTGAAATATCGGAGCAGCCTCCAAAACAGCAGAGAGCCAGGGAGGTAAATAAAGCACAAGGCTAGTTACTGCAGCCACTGATTGCAGGCTCTCCCCCAAAATGTTTTGGAAATATCTGGCACTCCAATAAATTAAGGCAGCGCCCATAACCAGGAGTTATTTTTTTTTAAATAGAATTTAAAAAAAAATTTCCTTTTTTTTTTTTTTTTAAACCATTACTGCCCTCAAAGTGGGTTTGCCTGCCCAGAAAAGAAGCTAAAAACACGTAGGTGTGAGCAAGTTGGCTTCCCCTGGAGAAATAAGAAAGCAAATGCAGAGCTCACGCCTATAATTTGAGGAGAGCTTTTTTCCTGAACATAATAGGTTTGTGGCCTCGGTGGTTAAAATAAAGGAAGGAGAAAAAAAAAAAACAAAACAAAACACAACAGCAGGAGAAACTTGCAGTTTGGGTCAAAATTAACTGAGTCTTTGGAGAGTTTTCAGAAAAAAAAAGCCAAATATAAACAAAACAACTGCTTTGGGTCAACTTAATATTTTTGCTAATTTAAAACAGTATTCTGTTTCACTTTGATTCATTCTTTTATATTGGTAGTTTATTCTTTCAGTTCTGTAGAACATTTTATTCTCTTAGTTGGTCAATATTTGAAAATCCCCTATACAGAAAGAAGGGTCAAAAGGGTTTATTTTGAAAAATGTCAAAGCAAAACATTTCTACATAAAAAAAAAAAAAACCATCACTCCTTTCTGGCCAAAACATACTTGCCAAATTAGACTGGTATTTGTGAGTCATTTCTCCGCCACATTTTTTAGTGAATTTACTATTTGTCAAATAGAAAAAAAAAAGTTAACCTTACTCTAATGAGAGCACACATACATTGGGCTCACATAAACATACTTTGTGAAGAAAAGGTATTGGAAAGAACTTCCACTTTGTATTAGTTTCAGTGTCTGTCCCTGCACAAATTGGATGTAAAATAGAGGCACATGGAGAAGATACAGACACAGGACCCCCCCTCTTCCCTCACGATACTCATTTCTCCGTTGAGAGCCGGGGAACCCCACGCCAGCCCCACGGAGCAAGGCGATTCGGGTAACGTATCTCAGCAGATAAGCTTTTAGGTTTATTGAAACTTTAAAATGGGGCACGGTGAATAGGAATGTTCAAGAACATCACTGGTAGTGCTGGTATCTTCCTTCCAAAGGGGAGACAGTCTGGCCATGAGCAGCATCTTAATATATATTTTTGCCCCTCTTCCCTCCACATTGCCCCAAAAAGGGCCTTTTACTTTAGGGAAACTTTCTCCTCCCTCAGATGATTTGCAAGATGCCGATTTAAATAAAACCTGATTGCCTGAATTAGAAGAAATAATGAGGAGTCCTTACACGTGAGCTGTCAAGTGCCATACTTTGGTCCCTGCCACCGAGGTTGAAAGTGGGTTTTTGAAGTCTCTGCTTCTGACGAAGGAAAGAAATAACGGTGAAAAAAACAACTAAGGTCCACCTAAGAGCACTGAAAATTCAAGCATCTCCAGCCTCTAGACTAAATAAACCACAAGTTTGCATGTTTGGCATCTCTGAATAACTCCGGGGCAGCTGTGGAGGATGAGATGAACCCGGGTTCCCTTGCACAGGAGAGCTGCAGACCCATGCTCCAGTGTCTAAAAAAAACCTTTTGGTCCATTCCCATTCCCATTCCCTGTACATCAATCCAACCAAACAGCATTTTTGGGGAGACTCTGCTAGCCCAGGAATAGCGCACCTCTCCTAATCAAGCTGCATGGGACGTGTGTGGCAAACCTCCAGTTCTCCAGGTTAGGAGTTGCCCCTGGGGTTTAGATATGCACCCGTCCATACGGTCCAGAAAAAGCAACACTGGGACAAATTTAACATCCAGTGGAGGTGTTAAATGCAAGAGCTGCAGTGTCTCCACTGTCCTGGAGTCCCCAAGCTCTTTGCTCCACTTTTTTTCTTGGGAGCTTCCTCCCGTCAGGCAGGAAAGCCACACAAAAATCCCTGCTAGGACGCAGCTTGAAAAACGTCCATTAAAATCATTTTTCCAAGGAAAAGACTGTGCTTTCATTTAAATGGAGAAAGCTCACAAAGAGCATCTGATTTCCTTGAAAGCGTTTGATTTGTTTTATCGGGAAATAAAGACCAAAACCTGAACACTGAGAATTTCCATTTTGAGCAGAGAATGACCAAGTTGGGTCACTAATACCTTACTTCTTTTCTAGCAAAAAATCGACATTTTCTTTTTTTCTGGACACATCACAAGTGAGCGTTTTTCCTGGGCAGGACCCCAATTTTGCACTCAGGCATCTACAGAAGACCAGAGACCCACAGGACCATGGTTTTCAGAGACCTGCACAAGGATCTAAAAGCAATGCTTGAGCACGGCCATGTTCATAAGACCACCGGAGCACATTCCAAGGACAGTTTGTCTCCACAGAGACGCAGTCCACCCCCCCAAGACCATTTTTGCAGTTGTGCCATTTGCAGGCAGTAGTGAGAGGGACCATCGCGACCGTGTAGGCCAAAACCAACGGCTACCCCCAAAACCAGGCAGCTCTTCAAAGCTTTCTTGGGCTTACTCCACATTTTCCGCCTGCAGATCAGACAGATAACAGCACAGTCCCTTGCAAAGGAGGAATGACAAGACAGAGCTGCTGTGGACACAAACAGACCCCGTGCTGCTCTCCAGCTCCCTTGCTTTCACACCAACAAGCCCACCGTATAATATAAACACAAAGTCTTTCTCTAAATCCTTCCTCTAAATCCTTCTTCCTAGCGCTCTGTTGTTACAGGACAGGAGGCTATCTTCACTCGGGTTGATGAACCCCCCCACATTTGCAGGGTTAATGGCCTAAAAAGCTTTAGATTCAGCTGTTCGGAAAACAAATTTCCATCTCGCCCACTGCCCAAAGCTCCCAAAGCTCAACCAGCACTTTGGTGTCCCTAAATAATTCATGTTGTTTCCCCAAGGTTGTTGTTTTTCTTCTTTCTGAGAAGGCAGCCTATGAATACACCTGCTTGTTCTTGATTTTGTTAATGAATAATCCCAAATTATCCACGAAATGCTAAATGGCACCATGATCTCATCAGGCATTAAGCATGCATGAGACAAGCTTAGCAACCAGGCAAAACACAGCAGCCCAAGCTGGAGACCACTTTAGTTGAAGATGGACTTTCTGAGTATTTAGCAAGGCAGGAAACGAAAACATCTTTCCTGGCGATAACAACATCAGCACCAGCAGATACAAAAGAGGCTTGGATGGGGCTGCATGCGTAGAGCTTGGGGATCTCGCTCCCACCCTGACAAGCTTCACCAGATTTGGTTATATCCCTTTTTTCTTTTCCACGCTTTTTTTTTTTTCCTTCTCCTTCCTGCTGCTTGTCCCATCTTGTCCACTCCTAGGCTGTCTGCTGCAGTAGAAGCAGCCGCGGGATGAGATTAACACTTTCAATCAATGCTTTTTCAAGGGCATCATGGGCAGAAACAATCTCAATTTGGGGAATTTTTTTTTTTTTTTACTTCAGTGTCAAGCAGCAGGAAAATTCTGATCACTGGTTCGGGTACTGAGGAAAAAAGAAAGAAAACAATTAAACATTTAAACATCTTTCTTGACCCTTTCCTTTCCCTATTCCTAGTCTGTTTCCCATGTTTTCGCTGCAGGTCTGTCCCAGCTCCTTTGGGCAAGGCGGGTGCAGGTTGTTTTTAAGCCCGTCCTTGCTGGAGTGCACGGGTTCCCCGATGCGTTGCTCAGCGGGATGTTTAGGGGGCTTCAGATCTGGCTGCGAGCAGCTGGGACCACCACCCAGCAAACAAACTGGGATGCAGCAAACCCTGCAATTTATTTCCATTATAGACAGGACAGAGATATTTAACCTTCTCAGGTCTTTCCGTCTCACTGAACTCCCGACCCAAAGGAAAAAGAGCACAGGAGGAAGCAGGGGAGGAGGAGCATGGCAGTACCTGACATCTTTTCACTAACAAAGGAGCAGCCGTGCTGGGGAAGGAGGGCTGGAGCGGGGACAGGACCATTGTATTTCACCAGTAAGGAACCCATCAGCTCCTTTAATCCACCGGGCATCCTTCAGAGGTGGGCAAGTGTTTGCAAATGGGCAAACTGAGACACGTGGTCATGGAGTGAGTCAGTACCAGAACTAGGATTAAGATTTACGAGGTCCTGGCACCCACGGCGGGGCTCAGCGCACCCACCTAGGGTTTCCTCTCCAAAGGCTTCAGGGTCTGAAAGGACCACCCCACCTCCCGTGAGGCATGAACCATCCCCAACCCTCCATCCAAGGAGGTCTGACAACATGCAATATAAACTGCTGCGGCCCTGAGTGATAACCAGCCAAGAGATGGCAGGTTATGGGCTCCCTAAAACACTTACAGACACAGACGCCAAATTTAAGTGAAATTGCGGGAGCCCTGGAGGCTCCTACCGCCCGCTGACCCATTCAGAGCAAGGTGCGCCCGACATGCTCTTCGAATTACTCTTTGCAGCACACCAAAGAGACAGCGCCGGGGAAACTGAGGCACTGAGGGAGTCAGAGATTTGCCCAAGACCAGAAGCAAACCCTGCGGCAGGGTCAGGCGCTTCAGCTGCAATAATCCCAGACTTCGTTTAATCACAAAACCATTTCTCCTCTCTGCCCCAGGAGCCTGGTGTGCTTCATTCCCATTCTGATCAAAGCCAGCAGGAGCTGTAAAATAAGGATGGTTTACAGTTATCTAATCATCAGCTTTTCAGTCCCTAGACACACTGGAGCCAAAGGTTTGAGTCCCACCAGGATTCACAACATTGTTTTGCTTTAGGAGGTTCCCTTCTGATGAGAGCTTTAAACTCCAGCTCTGCACCGGGGAGATGTTTCAGAAGAAACAGAGAGGTAGGTAATTGCAGCCCAGCCCCAAATTGTCTCTTTTTCTACTCTGTTTCGAGGTCCATATTCTCCGTCCTCTGCTCAGACATCCTTACACTCCAGGTCCAGATTCTGCAAAGTGCCTCGGCATGTTTCCATGGGAAGAGGCTGCTAATTTCATCTTTAAACGGGCCCCAATCCCGATATCCCATGCCCCGCGTGCTGACCCAATGGCTTGCACAACACTTCTTGATCTGGAGGAAATGGAGTGATTAATGCTAAGCAAAACACTTTTGCAAGCTGTCATGAGAAAGTGATTGTGTGAAGGAGAAGGGCTTAGCTAGTAACTTATAAAAACTCAGCCTCACTCAAGTTAACCCCACTCTAGCAGTAAACCCTTGAACACAACCTGCTCTTTCTGGGCTGGGTATTAAGTCCTGTTTACAGCTGTGCTCGCAAAATCCAACCAAAAATGCAGAAAGCTGCAACAGCTCTTCCTACTTTAAGCACATCCCTAAAGACACAAGCACGCACACGGATGCACAAAAAAAAACAACCACGCTCACAAACCAGTTATCCTCCCCGTTACATTATTTTGGTGGCTGGGCTTACCGAGATACCCAGAGACAGACTCTGGGAGTGTTTTCACATTCCAGGACTGTGGCACGCAGCATCTCTGCTCTGCCCTGGTGTCCTCAGGATGAGCGGTCAGCAGGGCAGCAGCAACTGTTGGCACAGGTTTCGTCACCTCCTAAGACTAACACGGGATTTCCAGGCGCGGGGTGGAATGAAAAAGCAGCCGTAAAACCCCCTTTTCTCTTACCTTTTCCCTCTTCAGCACAGGGAAAAGGATTTTATTGTATTTGCAGAGCACCCTGCACAGCAGGCCTTCATCTCTTTGAAGCCTCAGCTGATACTTTGGAGCCACACCAACCTCTCATTGATCAGGAGTACAATCAGAAGGGAGGAAAACACCCCCCAACTCACCAGGATGTTTGTACACCAAATATTTATTTTATCTCTTTTTTTTTTTTTTACCTGGATGGCACATAAGAACAGGAACAAGATCAGCAAAGGTGTTCTGTTTGCTATTTAGGGATGCCATTCCACACTCTGCCAGCCCCAAATACTCATCTTGTCTGGAGTAACTATCTTGTAAAATGCAGACGTGGGATGTTTGTTTTGCTTGTGGAATAGGCCAAGTGCCTTTTGCCTGCTTTGTGTGCAGCAATCTAAATGCCCATGAGAAGTAAGTGGCTTTGGGGGCTACAGAAGTATCTAAATACATCCACGTTTTAGCTGGCGCTGAAATGATAAACATACAGGAAAAAAACCACATCTTAAGCTACAGCAGCAAAACTTAAGCCCAGTTTCAAGCACGGGAACACGTGCAAATAAATGCCACCTCACTAAAACACTATGAATATCCTCAAAGACATCTTAAGCTACAGCAGCAAAACTTAGCCCAGTTTCAAGCATGGGAACACGTGCAATCCTCAAATTCCAGCCCAAAAGAGCAATACAAGTAGCGTCAGCCAAAAATTGTGTTTTCTCTTTCGTTGCCCCCCTCCCAAAAAAAATTTTAAAATCACAACTTCCCCCCCCATTGAACACTGAAAAATTCTGCAGAAACATCTCACATTTTCCAGCCAATTCAGAGCAACACTCAGTGCTAAAACGTACACAACACGTTTCAGCATAAAGCGGAACATTCAGGGAGCCAACTCTGCAGCAAAATCCTTACGGCTGGATCCTGCTCATCCCTGGCAAGGAGCCGATGAATTCAGGGAGGAGCCTGCTTCATTTTGTCCAGTTATAAGACAGAGACATCAGAAGGCACAAACGCGGCCACTTGGCAGCCCAATTCTCATCTCGCAGAATCATTTCACTGATTGCAAAGCGTCCTCTGAGGCGGCAGAGGAATGGGAGTGAGCTGGTAGACGCTTGTGTGCAACTCATGTTGGGCTGACTTCGCTCGACGCATTTCTTAAGAGTTATACTCTTAAGTACAATCTGTACTTAAAACACCGGAGACGGTCATCCACTTGGAGTGGGAATAGGGAGAACCGGGAACGATGTTAATCCTCAAAAGTAAATTGTAAAAATAAATCAATAAATGAAATAAATAGCTGGAGAGGGAATGAAGCAAGACGACGGAGGCAGCTCAGCCCAGATGGTAAGGGATGCTGGAAGAGGGCAGCAAGGGCTGGCTGGGGATGCAGCTGGGGCTCGGAGGATTCCAAGGCAGTGGGAGAGGAGCAGAGGGAGTTCAAGGGGTCCAGGTCAGAGGGAGACGTTGAGTGGATTTAAGGGAACAGAGCTGATGCAAGTCGAATGCTTCAGGCTTGGAGGAAGGTCTGATTCATACCGATGCCGAGTCATTTTTCCAGGTCAGCCGAAGTTCCCTGGAAGCAGGCTGACCGGCAATCCTCTCCTGCCTTTTACCAACCGCCCTTCGGTGCAGGGACAGCGGGTACAATCCAGATAGAGGAGAGGTCTGGGCTTACCTGCACTGGACCATCTCCAAAGCCAGGTCTGTCAAGGACAAACAAGAACCTTGGAGACACAACCGAACCCCTGCCCAGCCAGGGAGGTACAACCCACTGCATTTACGGGCCAGATAGTCCCAGAAAGGACTGGACCTTGAAAGCCAGCTTGCAAGAGCAAGCTGTGTCAGGAAGACAGTACAAAACGGAAACTAACCCATTTAAGAAAGCAAATTGCAGAGCTCAGCAGTCAGCGGGCGGCCAGGAGGACGTAGGGGTGGTAAAACGGCGGTGGGACAGGCTGCGGTAATAGCTTTCCAATGGCTCCGGATTTTGTTGTAGGTTGTCCTGAGCTTTTTCCAGCCAAACCGCTGCGCTTAATGTACTTCGGATATTTGTGCCCAGGTGTTATTGTTATTTTACCATGGTTTTGTCATCATCTAATAAAGAGTGGGATTCCTTTTTGGCATCCTTCGCTCCTGCCTGCTCGCCTGAGTCCCAAAGCGATGCGCGCTCCCTGCCTTGCTCTCCACGCTCACTGCTCACTCCACACAAGGACAACCGAGACGTACTCGAGCCCAGGAGCGCAGCCCCATCCTGTCGAGACACCCCCGGCTTCGGGCACACCAGCCACCCTCGTGGTTTTGGTAGGCAGCGGTTAAGCAGCAGCAGCGAAGCTTAAGTGCTATGGCCTTTATCGGGCTGTTCGAAGAGCTGCAGCCCCCGCAAGGAATTAGAGCAGTGTGGAAAATGCCCACCCAGCGAGATGCCACTGCAAGGTCGGGACCCAACATCGCGTCGCAACGTGCTGCAGTGGGTAGAGGTGGGGAGAGAAGGAGCCTCCCCCTCCTTGGGATGCTGCCGGGGGAATAGAGGGGAAAGAGGCTCCGTCGCACTCAGCGGGGCGAAAGCAGCCTCTCCCTCCTCCCAAATTACTATTGCAAGCAAGTCTTACACAATATTGCAGCACCTTCAGCCAGTTTCCCTTCTTACCCCTGCACCAACCATCCTCACAGGGGCTGTTTCCACCGCATCCCTCCTCCGAAGGATGCTCGAGCGCCCCTGAAATAACTCCACTCAAACGCAGGAAGATCCCAGGGTAAGATCAAGCCATCAGGGAACGCATCTTATTCCCCACAACGGCTTGCAAATACTTGCTTGCAAGAAGCCTTAAAAAAAAAAAAAAAGCTGAATTCCAGTATATTCCATTACACCATATAGGTTCCCAAGCATGTCTTTAATTTAAGCTTAATAAAGCTGTTATTGTCCAGTCATTAATGGCTGCTTATTAAAAACATATTTATTGTATACGGTGCTGAGAGATCTCACAGAGAGAGCCCAAGGCAACGATCCCTACCTCCACCCCGTAGTGTTTAACAAGAGATACATGTGTACGGGGCCGTTAATTCACAGCAAGTATGTTTCCAATAAGCACTCGCGTCTCAGCTGAGGTAGCGCTCACATACCTGTATGTGCACCGACAGGAGATGTAAATGAAACGCAGGTTTAGAAACCGTGGTTTGACAGTGTTCGTGGGTGTTTTAGAACAGGAAGAAAAATGCGTTACAGCATGACACCCAGCAAAAGTCAGCTCTGGCCCTGTATTAATAACGCTTTCAAAGATGTTCAGTATGGGTGATGGTCAGGGCGGTATCGGCAGAGGGTCCAAATCCCACTGCACTCTCCCCGCTTCCCAGCATTGCCCCCAAGTTATCCTAAGAGGTTCACATACTCACCGAGACCCAAAGACAGCATCGATATTAGGGAAAAAGTCCTGTGCAAACACCAGACCTTTTGCTTCGTGGAGACAAAGGCTAAGAAATAATCTGATGCTAATGCAAGGCAAGCTGGCATCGCTGAATTTTAGGAATAGGACTTTATAGACAGCCAAAAAAAAAGCCTTCTGCATCCCAGAAACTGAATTTTCAATTCTATGCCTAGAACCACAGAGGCTGACGATTTTGGTACCACAATCCCAATCATGCAGACGTCAAGATGCTTAGCCACACCGCGGATACGTAAAGTACATAAAGACGGAGAAGGAGGTGGAGTTACAAGTAATCTGGTGGGAATGGCATCTTACCTCGGCACCCACCCCTCTGTCTGCCAGAAACACCACGGAAAAACCCTGTCCCGAGGCACCAAAGGGGATGCGTCCACAACAGGAAAACTCTTTGGGATGGGGATTTATGTGAATTTTATGGGTGCTCTGTGCCCAGCTGAATACCTCTGCATCCACCAACCAAGCTAGCCAACAGCTTGCTTTTTTTTTTTTTTTTTTTTTTTTGGCGAGAAGGACATTTGTCCTTCTTGGAGGCACTTACCCTACAAAATAATGATGTCTTGGATGCACTAGACATCGACCCCCACCTGCCCCACTTTGCCCACCTCCCCTGAGCCACCCGGTCCACTTGTCCTGGTTTATTTGCTCAACTCAATGAGCTGTGCTGTGTTTGTCAGCGGATTATTTATTTATTTTAGGTCTGATTTTTGGAGCATTCAACAACACTCCCTCCTTAACTCCCCCCCC
>NW_009649724.1:2307238-2325335 GCF_000708025.1 Charadrius vociferus | reverse complement strand
CCTCGCCCTCACCCCCTCCTGCTTTGCTCACGCTGCAAGTATGCAGAAAAAAATACTTTGGTACAAGAATGTCCCTTTGTGCTGCGGGAGAGAAGGGGCAAGAAGAAAAATAAAACAACCCGGGCTGCAAAAAGGCAGCGGGGAGCATCAATATCGCCTTGGCCATCCTTTCCAAGATGACTTTGCTGGACAGAGAATGGTCCTTCTTGCAGACCCAGGCGCCCCAGACAGCAGCATGGCCAAAAACCTGTTGTTCACCACCACAGCAACATCACCGTCATGACCTGTAAGTGGAAGTGACAGCACGGGGAGGTTCTGGTGGGATCGTTTTCCTGCAGCCCGTGAGCTGGGGGGTTCAAATAATGCCAGAACAAGGTGAAGGTTTACAACATGAGTAGTCCTTGATGGGCGCTCCTGATCCCATGATGGAGCAGGAAAGGGGAGTCCCATGCAGGGTGGGGAGAAGTTGGGGGTGTTCAGCCTGGAAAAGAAAAGGCTCTGTGGAGACCTTATTGAGGCCTTCCAGTCCCTAAAGGGGCTCCAAGAGAGCTGGGGAGGGACTTTTTACAAGGGCATGGAGCGATAAGGATAAGGGAGAATGGCTTTAAACTGGAAGAGGGGAGATTTAGATGAGATACTAGGGAGAAATTCTTGACTAAGGGTGGTGAGGCACTGCAACAATTTTCCCAGAGAAGCCGTGGCTGCCCCATCCCTGGAGGTGTTCAAGGCCAGGTTGGACGAGGCTTGGAGCAACCTGGGCTGGTGGGAGGGGTCCCTGCCCAGGGCAGGGGGGGAGAAAGGGATGATCTTCAAGGTCCCTTCCAACCTAAACACTTCTATGATATTGCTTCTCCATGGAAGCAGGGATGCTTCATTGGTGTTAACCGGGTGGGATCTCACTTGTTTTAGCTGGAGAGGGGACCTGTCCTACTTGCATCCCTCTCCAAGACTCTTGGTGCTCACGGGGAGGAGAGAAGACAGCCACCGTGCCCACAAGATCTGACGTGGCCCAAACTCTTTGGAAAAGGGAAACACTAAGATCTTTCTGGCTTGGAGCAGGATTTAAAACAAAACAACAACAACAATAACAAAAAAAAGCAGAATTTGCTCTGTTGTGGCCAGAACGGATATGTCAGCACAGCAAGTCTCCAGGGCAAAGGATTTCTGGCTCCGGCTGGGATGGACTCACAGTACAGAGAAGAGGGTCCTGGAAATGCATGTCCCTGCTGGCCAGATGTGCATTCTCCGCAGGGCTGGGAGAAGAAAATCCAGCTAATTCAACCGAACCAGGGAGCTGCTGTCACCTCCCTGCCCTGCCAGCCCCAGGCGGGATGAAGCAGAGGTGGTGGCCGTGCCGGGAAGCTGGCCACACTAGGCATTACTCAGAGCATCCTTAGCACAGCCCTCATCCTCCTGCCCCACAATGAGCTCAGGAGAAGCTCAGGGCTGGAGCGATGCTGCCCCGGGAGCCATCACGCCACGCGAAAGCATCACCACTATCAAAGCAGGTGTGAGCCTCCACGCTGGGGTCTCTCTGACATCTGGGTGATAGACAAGCACCATTACTGCAGCTACACCGCCGCTCCGGCACGGCCCGGGCCCCGAGCCCGAGAGTTTCGCTCCCTGAGTTAATGGAAATATTATACACATGGAGCTGGCCCCTTCCCAAACACACTCCTGCCTCGCAGAGGGAGTCACTCCTCGCGGCGCTCTGCTCTGCAGATGGATGCACTGGAGGGGACGGAGGGAAGAAGGCAAGAGCCTTAAAATAGGCAGCAGGACATGTCAAGGAGCACTTGTCCATCCTTCTCTGTGCAGGCTGTCTAGAACGCAGGGGTAGGAAGACAATTGGCCATCTCCTGCATCCCAGAAAGGCTCTTTCCAAGATGGGTGGGCAAGGAGGACCCTGGGGCTCACCCACCACTTCAGGCACGAGGTGCTAAAGCAGCAGGACTCACCCATTCCTCAACTGTCCTGCCCTAAGGTGCCACCCAAGAGAAATAAAACCCCCTAACATCCCACGAGTCCCAGCTTTTCACGGTGCAACGAGCCAAAATTCAAGACAGGAGAAGTCAGAGGGGGATTTCTGCCATCAGAGCATCCCGACAGCTCCGCGATGCCTGCGGCTGTTTTTAAGCCATGTGCAACACACTGGCCTTCAATCCCTGCTACGCAGTCCAAACCCGAGGAGGGTCTTGTTTTTATTAAAATGTTTTACATCTTTTATAACCCCTCTGCCAGCTGGACAGCTGCACTCTCAGGGCAATTATATGCATCATCTAAACATCATCTAAAATGAAAGGACCTCATTTAATTAGGTTATTTAAATGACACGTTTGTTGGAAAAAGCCAAGCAGACTTAACAGGATATTTAACGCTCACGTTAGTTTGCACGCATACAGGACATTATCTGAAAGCCTTGGAAATTAATGGCAAGACTTCTGTTGACTTCAGAGGCTGCAGACCAGATGTCGGCAAAGAAATGATCAGAGAGACGATTCAGGGAGCTGCCACCTGGAGAGCGCGGGCACCGCGCGGGACTTCGCCAAAGGGGATTTTTCACTGCGGTCAGAAGTCTGAGGTTTTTCTCCCTTACAGAAATAGTACTGCCACGAGTTTCACCAAAATTGCTTTTTTCCTCCTGCTTTCCTCTATGTGGAAAAGAGATCGGAAAGAGACTTTGAGAAAAGGGGAAATTCCTTCCCTTCAGCAAAACCAAACCCGAAAGCTCAATCTGTTGTTGAAAAATAAAAATAAAAATCTGGTGGTTTGTACCAAAACAAACAGCACTGTAGTTCCAATTCTTTCAACTCCTTAAACCTAAATCTGAAGAGCCTAAACCAAAGCGCAGATTTTAAGCTTATTTTAGAAGTGACACAGAAAATACTTCCAATTATATTACCCTCTAAAAACCATACTCTGCAGGTGCAAAAGGCAGAAGACGCACAGAGCATCCGCCTCTGGGAAGGCCCAATCTCAGGCGTCACGCCGACGAGCGCAGCATTAAAAACCTTTTTGCACTGACAAGCACCATGTAACCTTTTCAGATGGCGTTATACCCATTCTGCTGGAATACAGCATGCAGAAAGAGAAGCTGTTACTGCATACGCAGACGTAATCAGCGCTGAGAGTTAAAAGCCAATTCCTATATGCCACGTTCAATATTATCCCTCTGAAACACAGAGCAGCAACTGCAACAGAGAAACAGCGAGAAAAGACAGAGTTATCCCATGAGGCATCTTGAGAACGAGACAGGAGAGACACATGGGATCACAGAATGGTTAAAGTTGGAAGGGACCTTAAAGACCATCTCGTTCCACCCCCCTGCCCTGGGCAGGGCCACCTCCCACCAGCCCAGGTTGCTCCAAGCCCCGTCCAACCTGGCCTTGAACACCTCCAGGGATGGGGCAGCCACAGCTTCTCGGGGCAACCTGCGCCGGGTGCTCACCACCCTCACAGTCCAGTATTTCTTCCTGAGATCTCATCTCCATCTCCCCTCTTCCAGTTTGAAGCCGTTACCCCTTGTCCTATCACCACATGCCCTCTCCAGCTTTCTTGTAGGCCTCCTTCAGATAATGGAAGGCCACTATAAGGTCTCCCCGGAGCTTTCTGTAACATCTGTAACACTTAAATGGAAAAATATTGGAAAATTTTCAGATTTCCTGAGCCGCGTAAAGTGTTTTGAAAATTTTTTACTTTTTTTCTAGTGGACACCACTCCTAACAATTCCCAGTTTCTCATGGAGAATGAGAAACTAAGCTTTCACCTTTTTCCTCCAGGCAACCTGAAGTTATTACTATCAGTAACGCAGCACCTCAAAGTCCTAGTGCTGGACCAAGACCCTTCCTTGCCGTGCAGAAGACAACTGGCATCCCTCTGCGATGCCGCTCTGCTTCGCCCAGGGCGGTGAGCATTACACCGTGAGCAGCTCCTTCGCTTTTCCCTCGGCCCCTTCCAGCCCCGGAGGGCAGCCAAAAGAGTCAGCAAGTGAGTCACCAGCGATGGAAAGACTTGTGCCGCTAAGCCCAAGCTCCTGGCCCTGGCTCTTGCAAGTGACACAACCACTTTGGCACTTGGCCCTCACTTCTCTTTAATCTATAGATCTATAACCCCTGCCGCTTTGCTCCGGAGGTCTCTCCTAATGTCACATACACTCTTTGGTCCCCTTCTCTCCCCACCGCTGCAGGGCAAAACAGTCTATGGGGGCTGAAGGAAGAAAAACAGAGGTGCCTCTTGAAGCTGCAGGAGCTGGTCTTAAATCCTGACACTTTTGGACATGAAAGCTTGATGCTTCCCCCCGCAAAGCTTAAGGAAAGCAGTAAAAGCTTCACACTTGTCAGGAGGGTAGCAGGGAGCCTAATGTCAGCCTTGGCAATCTTCTGGCCATGGGCGACCTACAGCTGTGGGACAGCCCTTTAAAATAGGTACCAAAGGCGGTGTGGTGGCGGCAGCCGAAAGCAAATGGAATGGGAAGTATTACACACTCATCGTTAGCAGGTAATCTGCGCAGGCAGGGAGGGAAAGGGGTCAGGCACGGCGGCGGCGCTGGAGCTGAGAGTCGTGGGGTGCAAATACCCCCAGGAGTAGCCAAGAGTACGGTGTATTCGCCTCCTGATGGATGCCACGGGATTTGGAGTGGAAGCACAGCCCAATGCCGATGGCCATGGCATTAAGACCCCTGACAGACCGCACACTCCCCGTATGATGACATTTAGACCCAGATGCTTACCGGTGCATCTGTTACAAAAGATAACTTCCCTTATCTTTTAGCACACAGACCTGATTCGATGCACTACCCCACCTCACTCCGTCTACTCTCTTGCACTCGGTAACCCCATCCCTGCCGAGACAGCTATTCCCTAACTCCCGACGTTTTAGCTTCCAGCGCTGGCTCGTCCCGGTCCATCTGTGAAAGCTCAGCATAATCGGTAAGGTCTGTGCATTTACACGCAGCAGAGGTTTAAGCAAGGAGAAAGTGTTTCCAGCAGATTCGGGAGAGTCCAACACGCCATTTCCAAACCCGGCAGAATCCCGGGGAAACCTGTCTGCGGTGCTTGGGGAGGTCTGCAGAGAGGAAAACAGCCCTGGAAAAAATTAAAAGTCTGAGAAATTTACTGAGCTTGGCTTGGGACATGGCTGTGCATCAGAGCTGGGTAAGCGAAGATCTCAGGAAAAGGTTGGCTTGGCTCAAGCCAAAACAAACTTTTTCCAAAAATGAATAAAGAAACTGAAAACCAGATCCACGAATAGCCTCAGTCCCTTCCCTGCTGCTTCCAAAACTGCACTTCTTTTGGTGAATTAACTTTTTGGACCTCCTACAATGAAAGAGCCACTGCCGAATACGAACAGAGGAACCGAGAGCACGTTCAAATAAACACTCTCCTTGTGTGTATTTGAATCTTTCATCATGTTTTAAGTTTCTGTGTAGGACTTTTATTTGTATTTGTAAACTTTGAGATAAAGGTACTCGGAGAGTTTACTTCTTTCTAACATCACACATCCAAACAACCCCGGAGCACAAATCCCCTACAGACCTGTTTACCTTTTCCCCATATTTCTATTGCTTCAATATCCTCCTGCCCAAAACCAACAATAACAAATCAAATGAAGGAAACAACACAAACAACCTTGTTAGCACAATGCCGGTCTGCAAAAAGTTCAAGGATTCAATCGACAAATCCAGCCATAAGACTCCAGAAATAATTGCAGGACTGGCAGCAGCGAGAGATTAATCACGTTTAACAACACTTCACACCCCCCCCCAAATTAATTTAGGTCTTCACAAACCGTTTGATTTCAAAAATGGGTGAAGAAAACTGGCAGCAGCACAAAAATGGGACCGCAGGGTTCAGTGTAAGCACACGGTCATCGCATGTTAGATCCCTCTTTTCCTCACAGGGTGCAAAACACACCTGCAGCCCGACGGAACATGGTTTCGCGACGGAAGAAATCCCAAGCAACCACCAAATAAAGAGGAGAGAAGCCAAAACGTGTCCAACCCTCTTTTCACCATAAAACGCAAACTCAGAAAAGACAGTCTGGAGACACAAGTCAGTGCGTCCAAATTTCTCAGCCCACCCTCCTCTGAAATGCAGACATTGCCAAAAGCATCCCAAGAATTGTATGCAGTTATAATTTTACCTGTTGGCAGTGGAAAAGGGCACCTGTGTTTTTTTTTTTTGTCCTGACAAACACCTACTGGAGAGGACAGGGTCTGACAACTGGCCCAAAAATGCAGGATAGGTGCAGACCTATTTCAAGTGCTTCTCACCCGGGAGAAGCGATTTCCACCATTCACGCCTCACCCAGGCTCCGACCAGATGGTTTTTAGGGGAAAGCTACGGGGTGCGGGCAATGCCCAGCCTCCCTGAGCAAAGGGGATGCCGAAGCTCCTCCTGCCATCGACTCCTTTTCTGTTTAATAATGGACAGGGAAAAATAACAACATTCCTTCAAAAAAAAAAAAAACAACAACCCACCACCTCCTCAAAGCGTTTCCTTGTGAATTATATGCACAGAAAATCATTTGTGTGGGCTCTTATTTTATCAAAACCATCCCACTTCCTATGTCAATAAAGGGCCATTACCGGTTACATGATATTTCTGGCTTGTAACTTGATGTCTTGCCCATATTTCCTTGCGCTGGAATCAAAAATGTCTTGTCTGTGAAGCGCGGGTCAAATAATCTGGGTTTTACAGTTTTTTGGCAGCTCAGAGATTGTTGTTTTTGCTTTCTCTTCACAATTGCTCGCTTTCTTAAACCAGTCAACATCCCTGCCCGCGGTTATCTCTTCTCTCCAGTAAAGCAACCCCCCCTAATGAAAACCGTGATATTAGACATCACGCATCCAGGACAAAGCTGTGGACAAGGACAATGGCTGTGCCGCCACACAGCGAGACCTGGCCCGGCTGGAGAGCTGGGCAGAGAGGAACCCAGTGAAGTTCAACACGGGCAAGCGTAGAGTCCTGCACCGAGGGAGGAATAACCCCCCACATTGGTACAGGTTGGGGGCTGACCTGCTGGAGAGCAGCTCTGAGAGAGGGACTGGGAGTTCTGGTGGACAACAAGTTGCCCACGAGCCAGCAATGTGCCCTGGTGGCCAAGGTGGCCAGTGGTCTCCTGGGGGGCATTAAAAAGAGTGTGGCCACAGGTGGAGGGAGGTCATCCTCCCCCTCTGCTCTGCCCTGGGGAGGCCACATCTGGAGCACTGTGTCCAGTTCTGGGCTCCCCAGTTCAAGAAGGACAGGGAACTGCTGGAGAGGGTCCAGCGGAGGCTGCGGAGATGCTCAGGGCACTGGAGCATCTCTCTGCTGGGGGAAGGCTGAGAGCCCCGGGGCTGTTCAGCCCGGAGAAGAGAAGGCTGAGAGGGGATCTCATCAGTGCTGATCAATATCTAAAGGGCGGGTGGCAAGAGGATGGGGCCAGACTCTCTCCAGTGGTGCCCAGCGACAGGACAAGGGGCAACAGGCACAAACTGGAACAGGGGAAATTCTGTCTGAACATGAGGAAAAACTTCTTTGCTGTGAGGGTGGCAGAGCACTGGCACAGGCTGCCCAGAGAGGTGTGGAGTCTTCTTCTCTGGAGATATTCCAAACCCATCTGGACACGTTCTTGTCCAACCTGCTGTAGTGACCCTGCTTTGGCAGAGGGCTTGGACCAGATGATCTCCAGAGGTCCCTTCCAACCCCTGCTACTCTGTGATTCCGTGAAGTCTCCATTATTGCAGCAGGAGCCACGGGCATGGAAACCCACCCAGCCCCAACCACTTGCAGGTATTTTGAGGGACTGTTAGCAACGAATATAACCAAGGACTTATCAGGTTCCCCGAGTGGTTTGCAAACACCTTGAGCCAGGCTGAATGCAGGGTCCGATCCTGCCTCAAGAGGCCACTTCCTTCCTCTTGGATACACAGATCGAGAGTCATTTCCCCCAGACTGATGGGGTTACAGTCGGAGGACCAAATGAGAAGGGGAAGAGATGCCCTGCTGCATCCCTGCCCTGGGATTAAATTTGCTGACCATTTCAGCTTCACGATAGCTTTGGCTCCCAGATGGCAGCTCCGTGATAGCAGGGTTTTGCTGGCTCCCATCAACAACTGGGGCTTTGTCAGGGTTTATTAATTGCGCTGTAACTCCCTCCGCATTGATGTTTCTCTTTCTAGAGATTTCTTGGTCTCTGGGAGCTGCTGATATTACGTCTCTCCTCTCAGGCTATTTGATATCATGACATATCTGATTCTGCTCAGCGCCTTTCTGCGCTTTTCCTTTTTTTCTGATTGCGCTCCCTCCCATCGCCTTTTTAATTCTTTACCTCTGTGCATCAGCAGCGTGGAAGCTTCCTCCGACTTTCAACCGCAGCCAAAATTGTCCTTGTCCAGCTGGGTCTGCCATTAGTTTTATTTTATATTCACGTCCATCTCGCTCCGGCGGCCGGGGAGGAGGCAGGTGCTTTGCCGTGGGGCTGCGGTCAGGCTCTCCATGCCTCTGCTCAGCTTAGGAAGCACCGTACGTGGGACCAGGTTATACATTTCTCCAGATTGTTTTGAATCTGGAGTGGAGGGAAAAAAAAAAAAGCGCAGAGTACTTGGGATCCTAACTTTGCTGCCTCAGTCTGCAGTTTAAGGGAGAAATAAGGGCCCTTGTGTTTATTTCCCAGCTCTCCAGGGGCTCTTCCAGTGCTACATTAAGTGAAAACAGATGAGCTGAGTACACTAACCTCAATGTCTCCTTGGGACACTGTGTCCAAACCTCTTGGAACTCAACACCCTGGAAGGAGCATCCGATTCCCTGAAAGGCGAGGTTATTCCTAACGAATCTCTCCAGGGGAGTGAGAGAAGGGAGGTGGAATTTTTGCGCGTGCAACTGAAAATCCTGGAGATGGCTTTTGGCTGAGCTGCGCTAATAAATAAGGACTAATTTTTGAGAGCATAACTCACGCTGGTGGGAGATAAGAAAGGAATGCAAGTTCCCTCCGAGACCAGCCTAGGAGAGAGTTATCCTCCGAGATCAGAGCAGAAATCATCGAGTCAACAGCAGAGGCCAGTCACCAATAATAAATCCAACCTCAGCAGAGTGGACCCCCAGTCGGCAGAGCGAGGCACCGTCCCACCCGGCAGGCAGCGGGAAAGCAGGAGGCATGCCAAACTCTTGTCCCGGAGCAAGGGTTTGGTGTTCGCAACACAAACTCCATTTAAACAGCAGGTCGTTTATCTCCGTTATGAAGCAAACGCATTCCTCCAAGGTGAGGCAACGGGCCCCGTGGACGAGAAACAGTGCTAGTCCTTCCAGTAGTGGTTTCGGTGGCACTCCCGTTTGGGGAGCTGTCAGGGAGTCAGGTCCAAGTGGTTTAAAAGTGGAGGGCTTCCCAAGAAACCCGAGCGCTTCTCTGCACCCATGAGAAGAGAAGCGAGTCCTTCTGGTTACCCTGCTCTTGCACAACTTCTGCTCTTCTGCTCCTCCTTTACCAAGTGATGGATGTTCAACCAGCACTTTGAGAAAGTGCACCGCTGCTTAGAGAAGCTACACCTTCCTTTGCTGGCTTAGTTAAGCTTTCGGATTTATTTAAATTATTGTCCACCTTGGAGATACCAGGCAACCTTTATCCCACCACCTCCAAGCTTGCCTACATCATGCTGCTGATGTACAATCCCCATCCCTGATCACTCTGTTATTCTGAAACCATAGTTAACGTAACTTAACCTTCTTGCCCTGTCCTTCAGATCTGCCTGTATCTTTCTCTCTTTCCCCAGAGGAAGTTTTTCACCACTATCGGTCTTAAACGATACCGCAGTTCTGGCTTGCACGGCTAGTTTGTCCCACACTACTCATTCATAGCAAAGTGATTCTCAAATACGTGGCTAAAACGTGTCCTGACTCCTATGCACGTGCCCATTTTGTAAAGGCGAAATTATTTTTTAGGCAGGAATCCCAACCCAAATTCTACAATCTGAACAACCTAAAACTGGGGAAATTCTTTGTGCCTGTCCTGACCCTTCCAAGCCCAAATCTGGGTTTTAAAGGAATTTAGGTCTTGTGATCCGAGGTACAACACTCAAAAGACTGCCAAATACAAAACTGCATCCCATCCATGGGTGTGACTAAAAGCCATTCTGCAGGATATTTCCCCATTCCCCGGGCTTTTCCACAGAAACCCCGTTCCCAGTCTCCGGGGGCTGTGTACACATCTCCCTCTCCTCATCAGTTGTGACATTTTTTTGGCAGCCGAGGCTTCGCTGCAGTGGGAGAAATGGGCTGACGGAACTCCTAGCGCAGCCTGGTCCCTTCCTGCTGTTTTGGGACACTCCCCGGGTTTCACCATCGCTGCTCTGTGCCTCCTAATGTCACTGCAGCCAGGTGACATCATGGTCAGGGAATATGAAATACTCTTCCCTGCTGGCCAGGCGGGGCACGACAGCAATGAAACACATTTTATGGGCACAGAAATAAATGACAACCACGTGACGTAGCAGCAATCCTACTCCTGGTACCACTACAAGTCCCACCAGCTGCGGCAGAGCTGGTAGGACTCAACCGATAGACACATCCAGCCTCCAAATACGCCATTTTCATAGAATCATAGAATGGTTTAGGTTGGAAAGGAGCATGAAGGTCATTGAGTTCCAACCCCTCTACCCTGGGCAGGGACACCTCCCACCAGACCAGGTTGCCCAAGGTCACGTCCAGCCTGGCCTTGAACACCTCCAGGGATGGGGCTTCAACAACCTTTGGGATATTTTGGCATAGTATGGTAGAAAGCAGGTGGTTTTTGGCTTCGCTATGATGTGCAGCATGGACTAAAGAGAGTCGCAGCAAAGCATCGGCTTGGTAACGCTGGAGGGGCCAGCAACTTGGCTTGTTGGATGCCTCTTTCTTGCTCCACATGGAATATGTTTGTCTCAACTGCTTCTAGGAGCCTGCCCAACATCTAATAAGGGTTTGTTGCCATGGGACGCTAAGGAGTTGTCATCTGAATCCTTCTGGATTGTATTAGCTTAATGGTATCAAACTCCTGTGTGGGGTTATGTTCACATCTTCGTTTGCTTTGGGACTCCTGGGGTTCACACAGTGCTCTCATGTGCTCTGACTGTCCCTCTTGGATTAACACCTTCAGTCAACTCAGGAAAAACCTTTTTGAATGTTCTGGCACAGGCAGGCCAAGATCTTTGCTTCCTTCACGTGGTGTCAGCGACAGCAGGACACACCAGGATGGTGTTAATGGAGCATTAGACCTTGTGCCAGGTCAGACACTCTCCCCAGCCAGACCTTCTCTCTGATGGGAGCAGAACCGAGCTGCAGTGAAGCCAGAGAGTCAAGAAGTCCCGATTTAAAATTGGGCACCTGCCGATCAGGGAAGACAGCAGAAAGACAGCGCTGCTCCAGAGGACTCACGGCTGTGCAGGGAGAGAAGTGCTGGGGGCTTCTTCCTCCCGCTCCCCTAACCTGTCTGTACTGGGACAGAGGGAAAGGGACACCACAGACCGCTGGGAAAGGGGCAGCTGAAACCCAGCTCTTCCCCACGGATCAGACCGTGATGATCCTGGAGCGCTTGCGGCACCTGCTCTGTATTTATAGATCACTCTAGTGGGAAAAAGTCAAGGCAACGGGACTGAGGAGAGAACGGGGTGGGAAAGTCAGGTCTCAGCTATGCAACACTGCATTTTTCTACAAGCGTATTAAATGAAATCTTCTATATTAAACCAAAGGCACATTGTTGAAATCCTAAGGGGCTAATCCAGTTTCCTATCTAATCCCGCATCTCCCCAGTGCATCTTCTAACAGGCTCTCAGAGATGTGCCCTAAATAAACGGAAAGAAGTGAAAAAATGTCACAGCGAGCCCTTAGCCCACGCATCTTAAAAATTTTAAAGGAAAGCTTCCTTGAAAGCGAGATATTTGGGGCTTTGCTGGGGCTTTTCACATACCAGAAAACATGCTCTTGTAAGACAGTTAGTGCGTTGTCAAATTGGCAGAGATGGGCAATTCTGCCACAGCAGGCACTGCGAAAATCTCTTTCTGGAACAGGGATGCATATATTAATGAAACTCACAGCACCTAAGAAACTAGCAAATTGAGTTTCAGCATCAGCTTTCCCATTTACTGGCGCTCATACCCTCTGCTCGACACACAGTAATCGCCATTGGCTCGATGGCGCTCGCAGGAACAGCTCACTTCAGTAGAAACTCCAGTTTCAGAGCAACGGGCTCTTCTGGGGGACCTCAGCTCCCAGCAGTGACTCTTGCTGGCCATATCTTGGGAGCCATCAGTCAGCAAATCACCTCCATCTTTTACTGCGAGAGCCACATCTCTCAATAAAACAGAATAAGAGGAATAACCACCTCATGCAAGAAGGGAAGGAGGACTTCTTGGGACACGAATCACTTCGAGCATACCTTGGGCACAAGGAACCGTCTTCCCAGTTTAAAACCCACCTTGTTAATTCCAGTAGGACCATGCCAACGCCGCTGAGGACCCAACTCTGCCCGTTACCCGGATTCCAATGCCTCCAAAGTCACTTTTTCCAAAGCCATTTTCCCCCCCTTCACCACCCTGCCGTAAAAACCTGCAAAACACCCAACATTAAAAACCTGCTGGGAACGCACTGGGATTTGTAGCAGCAAACACCGGCCAACGTGAGAGAGACATCACCAAAGAGCTATGCTAAGAGCTCTATTTTTAAACCTTCGCCTTGGCTACCTATTAACTCCTTTTTTTCCTGGGAGGAGGCGCAGAAATGCCTTTAAGTTTGCAGAAAGCGACGGCCCCCATTCCTGCCTTTTTTACCCTTTACGATTTGTTTTCATCTCCGGGAGGGAGAGCTGCACCCCCTGGACTCCATTTCAAGGCCCGGCTGTGTTAGTTTTGGACGGGTCCTGAGCTGTTTCATACTCTGCACTGGCACCAACTTGTTATACCAGCTGCTTAATGACAACACACCTGTATGCAAGCTGGGGCTGGGGGCTGCGAGGTAACCAAGCAGCAGTCTTAATTATTGCAGGGTGACACAGTGATGTCAGCATGACCTCATGGTTTATTTTAGCCAGATGATCCGATGCGATGAAGGGCACGTGTTTTCTCAGCTGTCCGTGGGCCCTCCAGGAGACCCGACTGACCTGTGGGCTAAACCTCTGGTCCGGAGGTGGACACCTGTATGTAGGAACTGGAACCTTTCGCCCATCCCTAATGAAGTTGCATCTCTTCCCTGCTGACGTATAATCAGTTTTCCCTTCTCGGGAAGATTTATTGAAAGTGGTTTTGGGGTTTGGTTTGGCATTCAAAACTGATAGAAAAAAAAGACTCTAATTCTCCCCTTTGGAAATCTATGTCTTATTACGGCTGCCTACCACGGGCCAGGAAGCTCCAAACCCAATGGCATCCATATAAAGGCTGGGAAAACATCGCTGCGGCAAGCTGAAGGCTCGTGCAGGAAAATATGAGACACATTTACGTAATAATTATAACTCACACTCGCACAGAACCTTTCAGCAGGGGATTAAAAAGCACTTTGCGAACATTATCAACCACAACTCTTCTACGAGGTAGGTATGAGTCTCCCCCTTTCTCAGCAGGAGAAGCCGAGGCAGAGAGAAGTTTTTTTCCAGCCCACACTTTCAGAAGGCAGCCTGCACCTTTGGTGTCCTCAGTGGTTGGATGCAAAAATGAAATCCCAGGAGACCCAACTTCCCCCCTGGATTCAGCGCCTCTGTTCCCCAGCAGCGACAGCTCAGGTTGTGATTACCAGTATCCTCACTAACCATCTCCAAAATGCTTTGGGAATGGCAATAAAGTAGCTCACGCACCAAACAGTAGTGACTGCTGTTGCAAATAAGAACATATAAGAAACTTTAAAATTAGGACTAGAGTCCAGGAGTTGTAATGAGCAAAGCTTGGGTATAAATGCATTATTTCAGCATTATTATTGTGCTAGCTAGGAGAGAAATAACATGTTTTTTCAGTCTCCCTGCTTTAGGGAATAATCAGGTGCACCATGGAGCACCCCATATTCATTAATATTTCAGTTTACCAATAAGATAAATAGATTTTTGCTCTTCCCCCAAAACCTAACTACTGAATTGGAAGACATCAAGCCACCCTGGTGAGCAAAAAGAATTTGGAATCAACCCACTTATGATGCTCTAGAAAGCCATCTCCTTCCTCTTCCCTTGCAGATGGCCAGGAGAACGTAGAAACCAGGCGCCACCAACACGCGAAGGGAGCTGTGACCGCGCTCCTGAGCCATCTCCCAGAGCCACAGTCTCTCCCACGTGGCACAGGGTTTTGCAAAAGTCTGATACGGGCCCCGGAGAAGGACTGTTTGCTTACAGACTGCTCTTTGAAACCTCCAAAGGCCATGGGAAATCTGCCGTTTCGACACCTTACTGCTGGGGAGAAAGGTGGCCCAGAGCTCGCTGCAAGGGTTAATTCGCCAGCCCTGCTCCTAACGCAAACATGTACAGACCTCAATTACGCTACCCACGTTTTAAGAGGGCCGTAAAACATATATTGCATTGGCAAGATAGTCAAAAGCACCCCCGGGACTTGCGCTCTGAACTCCTTAAAGAGGTTTTACTTGATTTGATTTTCATTTTTTGGTTGGGTTTTGGTTTGGGTTTTTGTTTTTTTTTTTTTTTTAACTTATCCCATACATCTGTGTTATTGTGAGGTTCTGGGAGATTAAAGAACTTCTATCTGTAAGTACTCTACCTATATAAATAGATCACACTGGACCAGAGGTATCATTTTTCAAAATAGCTGAGTACTTGTCATCTATCTCCCACTGACTGCCGGCACAGCATACACTCCCAGGCCCCTAAAGCTGTGCCGAAATTAAAGTGTGGGCTCCTGGCTCACCGGGTCCTCTTGAAAGCTTTGCTCTGGACCACTCCAGTCTCAAGAGCTTCCCCCCCCCCCCCGACTCTGTAGCTTTAGCACAACTGCTCCTCAGGCATGCAAAGTACCCTTAAAATGTGGCTGTATTCAGAAAAGTAACTGTATAAAAGTGACACCTCATTACCACAAACATCTGCCCCGCGTGTTTCGGGTGAGTCATACGCGCTCCGTTTACAGAGCAGGAACACAAACACATGTTTTTACTCCTCTGTCCAACACGATGCCAGCACAGCACGGGAAAAGCCCATGAGGGTCTCCGCTGCCTCACGTTGTCATCCCAAAACGGCCGTCTCCGCAGCCCGCGTGGCAACAAACTAGCCGCCACCGTCCCCATGCAACACCCTTCGTTCTAACAAATGCTCAGGGGTCCAAAAGAATTTTAAGATCAAGAACAGACGGGTGAACGACACCTGCAGCAATCAGGGTTGCAAAACTTCAGGTATTCTTGATAATACCATCTCCTTCATAAAGTCACAACCTCAAGGTATTGCTGCTAGGCTTAATAGTGTGCTACTGCATTCAGCTAAGCATGAATAATACACAAAAAAGCGCCTGTGATTAGCTTTGGGAGCAGCTGCTGTTATTGCCATTTACTGAGTGGGGAAACTGAGGCACAAAGCCACTATGAGCAGACACCCGCTGTAAATTAAGACAAGTTCAGAGCTCAGTACACAGAAGCATCGAGTGATGTCAAAATACAGAACTAAACCTACACAGCAGCGCTTCTGCTTGAGCAGGAGACCGTTCAAATTTAGGTGAAACAGGAATACAAGGAGTCTCATAACCCAAACTATGACATTTTCCTGTGCTGCGGTGCAATTGAACAAGCTCTAACACTTTCCCAAGTCAGGGAATAAATCATTCATGGTATCAGAACCCAAACAGAGTTGCCCATCCGCACCCCCAGCACCTCAGATGCTACAACACGATGCCGGTTTTGTGACAAAACACCTACTCCAACCTTAATCTACACCACAGAGAGCCCGAGGAGAGCAGACTCAGCAGCACATGTTGCCTTCAGTGAAGCTGGGAGATCTGCAAGGGAAACGGACACTCCGATTATGATTAATCCAAGCTGTTTCTAACCTTCTGCACAACACAAACCGGAGGGCTGGACCCACACCTACAGCAATTTAAGTCTTACAGGTTGGCCCCACCTCGCGACCATGTCTCAGCAGCCACTCGCTGACAGCATTCACGCTGCAGTCAAGCTGATGAGATCTCCTCTGCTCGAGTTGAACTGAGTGACATGACATTACCCATCACTGAAATGCATCTGAAGTATCTGCTTCGCGCCTAAAATAGTTTTATCTTATGGCACCAGGAACTACACCATCCTGGATGAAGCTTTGAGAAATAAGCTTGGTTTCAACAAAATATTTAGGACTTGCAAAACAAGTCCTGTACAGCAATAAGCACATCCTCAAACGCTCTGCTGAGAACAAGCCTTAAAGTCACTTAATAGAGCCCCGGCACCGCAGCATCTTGTCACAGCTTAACACATCAGGTCAATTATTAGTTACTTGTTAAGGAAAAAAAAAAAAAAACAACCACCCCCGGTCCCCTCAAAAACTGCAAAGGCTCCAGTGCACTCCTGTCTTCCAGTCGCAACCAGACCCATCAGCTCCGAAGGACAGAGTTAGAGCCCTTTTTCAGGCTAAAAAGGACTAAAGTTGAAACTCAGAGGTTCTTCTGACCTGTACTTCATCATGTGTTTCTCATTTTGACCCTAATTTTGTCCCCCCTCCCTCCACTTGCCATGGAGGGTGGTCACACAACCGCTGAGCTTTGATGGTGTCCAGAGCCCATGCGAGATCATGCTTTGGCATCTACGGACTCTCTATTCCAGCCAAAAATGGCAGGCAGGGCACAAGCTCTGATTAGGAAAAGCTGTTTCACAATGCAACGCAATTACAGGACAACTGGTGGATTCTGCCAGGAAGATTATTTTCAGTTTGTTTTTTTTTTTTTCCTCAAAACAAAACTAAAGCAGAAAAATGTGTGATTTTTATTGCTGGTGAAAGGTGCTGGATTTGCACTCAAAGGAAGCACAATATTGTGAAATGAGCTGGGGAGAACTGATTTCCCTATCTGATGAAGTTTTGCAGTATCCCGAATTTCTTCACATCCACATCACAGCAGCAAGAACTCAGGATTACCTTCTTTTTCAGATTTTCGGTTAGCTTTGATAACAAAGTTATCAGCTTCTGACTGTAAATCAGAGTATCGACATAAGAATTGTCAAAATTAAAGCGTTCCTATTTCTCCCTTGAGATTTTTCAGTAGAAAAACCTCAAGTTCCCTACAGAAATTTTCAGGGACTGAGAAACATTTAACCAAAATCCCTCTAGAGGAGGCCAGTAACCAGCACGGTGAGCAAGCCTCAGCAGGGGTTGGATCCTAATTTTACATCTGCAGATGAGTACACCATGAAGAACAACCCACCCTTGGCTTACATTGCCTTCCCACCTCTGATGGTGTCATGGTTTGTGGTATTATCCCATAAGCTGTTAAATAAGCCACATGGGTTTAAACACCCACCACCCTGCTAGTAAAAGGGCATCAGCTGACACATAATTTTGCAGAAATGGGAAAAAGGAAGCAAACTTCTGCACTGATAGTGGTAGGGAAGATGACGACAGAGGGAGGTGGAGCAAAGACAACCTCTAAATCCAACTGCCCTTTAGCCAAAGCATCACTGACTTCAACCTAAGAGTCTGCAACAGCAGCTTCAGCCGACAGCTCTAACACATCATGGTATCCACAGGCATTTTATTTGCCTTTCCATTACAGAGGAACAAGAGCCTATAAGCCAAGCAGAATCCTGTTCTATGGGAAAGAAAACAAACATGTTCTGCTGCTTTCAACACAAATTCAGCAAGTCAGGGCAGCGTCCCCATCGCAGGGTCTCTGCGGTCCCTCTTCCAACACCCAGTGGGTTGGTCAACACACGAGCACGGACCAAGCGCGGGGATCTATGGTTTCAAAGCAAACACACAAAGCTGGGGTTGCTTTACACCATCGGACAACGTTCCCTCCATCATTTATCTTGGCCAGCAAAGAACTCACACTCTTGATTAACTCTGTTTAGGGGAGCGGTGGCGAATTCCAGGCCACAGTGCTCTGATGGGACACGTGGCTGGAAACCATCACTGCTGAGGACGCAAGTGCTGCCAGGACATCTTCTTCAGAGAAGTCCCCAGAGCTGCTGAA
>NW_009649724.1:2278270-2307129 GCF_000708025.1 Charadrius vociferus | reverse complement strand
GAAAAGGGCTGGAAAAGAGTTTAGGCGGTGCCAGGATGCGATCCTTCCAAAAAAACTCAGAAACCACAAAATAACTTCCCCAGTCATGTACAAAAACAATCATTTTGGAAGAGCCTCCTGTGAGTACATATACTCATTTACACTCTGTTGTTATTATTATACATGTTATTCTCCATTGGTGATGAAATCCATATGTCTGCTTTTCCCTTCGTTCTTTCTACATTACTATCTGAGGCTTTGATTTATTTCCTGGCTTTCTAAATTGGTTCTTCAGAGCCATATACGAGGGAAAGCATGATACTAGAGACCCAGAGACAAAGTCATAAGCAAAAACAAAGGAAAAAAAGAGGGAGATCACAGTGCCAAGTATCACACATCTGTAGTGTCTCTTGACAGACGTGGGGGAAAATACCGAGCTGTTCTCCGAAATGAAACAGACAGGGATTTATTGCAAAAACTACGGTAAACTAAACTTATTGGGCAAGGGTTAAGAAACTAAGGACACGATCTTATAAACACTAAAGCACATACTTAACTCGATTTCAACATCAAAGACTACTCACGTGAGTAAAGTTATTGAGCATGTGTTTGCGGGGCATGAGGGGTTAGTGTTACAGTCATAAAAGCCCGAAAAGGCTGGGATAAAGAGCGCAAATAAGCAAGGATTAAAAATAACCAAAACAGAGAAAGCTGGCAAGGAACTCTTGGCAGCTAAAATAATAATAGTAAAAACCCCACATAAATTAAAACACTGTTAACATTATATATGCGAGGGATGCTCAATCTGCTTGTTTGCCAGACTGAGCCATGAGATGGTCTTGCTGTTGGGACCTTTGTTCTTTATCACCCCTCTTATTGCACATCTAAAACCGGAGCCTTGTATATGAGAAAACAGCTTTATTTGCTTAAATCTTCTCACCCAAATAAGACAGCCTGCAGGGCACCATCAGCACGGATGGCTAAATCTTCCCAGTAGGACCTTCTTCTTGACATGTCATTTCTGCTGTAGCAGTGCCTGGTGGCAGCACGTAGGTGGAGCAAAAAGTTGTTTAAAGCTATGACAATGTATCTACGTAGCAAAAGCCAAGCTGACCCCCAGTACTATTACTTTGGCATCACTGGTAGAGCACCTGCAAGTTCCCATCATAGATGAGGGACCACACATCAGCCCATCCCCAGTAACCTCAGCCTGACTGCAGTAACAGCGGTACAGAGCAGATATAACCGAGCAAGCCTTAAATATTCCTGCAGGTACCACAACACAGCCACTGTGGCCCACCTTACCCTTGGCAAGTGCTACAGGCAGCGCTGCAGGATCTAAGGCGGCCGTGCCACCAGCGTGCCACGAGCACCTGAACTTGCCGCTCTGCTAGAATAGTAATAAAACCAGATTTTTGCAATTAAACAAGTGACTCTCCAGGTGCAAAATTGTGCTTTTCTACCTCTTCTTTTGTCAGTCCTGGTGTGCCATAGGAGAGGGCTGGAGCCCCTCTGCTGGGAGGACAGGCTGGGAGAGTTGGGGGGGTTCAGCCTGGAGAAGAGAAGGCGAAAAAGGGGAGACCTCAGAGCCCCTTCCAGTGCCTAAAGGGGCTCCAGGAGAGCTGGGGAGGGACTCTGGATCAGGGAGGGAAGCCGTGGGATGAGGGGAAACGGTTTGACACCAAAGAGGGGAGATTAAGATGAGGTATTAGGAAGAAACACCCTTTTCTGTGAGGGTGGTGAGACACGGGAACAAGCTGCCCTGAGAAGCTGTGGCTGCCCCATCCCTGGAGGGGGTCAAGGCCAGGTTGGACGGGGCGTGGAGCAACCTGGGCTGGTGGGAGGGGGCCCTGCCCAGGGTAGGGGGGTGGAATGAGAGGGTCTTCAAGGTCCCTTCTGACCCAAACCATTCTATGATTCTAGAAAACCTCAGAAAAAGACTATGTTGCAGGAAGTTTAATATGGTTCCAAAACGCACTTTCAAATGGTGGACTCCTGCCTACTTCTCCATGGCTCTCTGCAGCAGAGAGGAAAAGCCTCACCCGTTACTACCCTTGTCCAATATCTGCCAGCTCAGAGCAAGAGAAGTGCCAAGCTCAGGCTGGAAAAACTTAGAGACAGCGAGAAAATGAGGAAAAACCCACTTACCCACAACTTGCAAGTTTCCTGTGGGAAAATTAGAAGTTTTTTTGTGTGTGTGGAAGGTTGTCAAAAAACGGATTTTTCCCATAACTTACTTTCTTTCAGGGGAAATGCTGGAGTTGCAGCCAGCTCTATTCTAAAGCTCTTAGGTTTCCAGTATTAGGCTGGGAATATAATAAAAATAAGCTTCTTTGGAAGAGCGCTGGTTTTTCTAACTCCTAATAGAGCTGATTTTAGGACCAGCATGAACAGCTATTAGTAGCTTTTCGAAAACTGTCAATAGGAGATACAGCAGCACAGATGAAAAATGTCAGTAGGAGCTTTGGAGAACAGTTTAGCTCCCGTTCCCTTCTCCAAGCTGCTACTTTTGCCATATTTCTCAGAGACAAGTTATTAATTATTCTTAGAGAGATGAGAAAGCTTTTGTAGGTGTCTGTCTCTGCTGTTCAATGTCGATTTAAAGCGAGGTCTACCAAACTTTGCCCAAGGAGCTTGACCACTTTGCTTCTTCAGCTACCTATTTGTCAACACCGCTCCCTTTGCTCACCTCTAAACACATATTCCAAACTACTCAGAGTCCACATACCAACCCTGACATACAAGTCCTCTCTTCAGGGAAGCGGTGGGAGCTGCTCACTGTTCTGGCAGGTGGGAGCAACCACTCTCCTTAAATCATCCTCCCTCCTTGTTTCTTTACCCCATCTCAGATAGGTGCGAGGTCCCACCAACTCCACGTTGGGCTGGGAGAGGTCTGCTGCTCACCCCATGGAAGCCGATTTGCAGCTTCTGCTGGTTATTGCACATCAGCATTGACAGGTTCTGGGCCCTGCTCCTCCACCAACTCGTTCTTAAACTCTTCAAGTGAGACTTGCTGCCTTGGTAAGGCGGTTGAGGGATGAAACCTTCCCAGCTCAGATACTGGAGGACAGCCCTTTCCATTGCTCCCACTGAAAATGAGCAGCTCACTAAGAGCGGGGGTTGACAAGGGATCCCCATTCCCTATATTTTAAGGAAAGTCACATCATCACTGTGCTTGGAATTTCATCAAGTAACTTGTTTAGAGGTTCCTCCCCTCATTTGTTGACTGGAAAAGGCTAACAAAAATAAAAGTAGAAGAAAGCAAAGCTGGCCACAAAAAAAATTTAGGGGTTCGTTAAAGTCAAAACCTTGCTTTGCTGGAATAGTTGAAACGACAATCCCATAGCACTGCACACCGGTAAAACCCAAGGCATGTTTGCTCGAGCAGTCTATCTTACACAGTCAATATCTAGGGACTAGATCAGCACAAACTACACGCAGCAAGGAATGCGGTGTATTTTTATCCCCAGCTTCTTCCAGCAACCATTAACTTACTTCCTCTACTCTTGAACTGTCTGGGTTTTCAGCGTTCGGTACCATACCCCATACTTGGAATTGGCAGGAAGATTAAAGGAGTCTGTAGCTCTTGTCTTCACGAAGCATTGCAAAGGGATCATGTCATGGCTAATCCCTCCCCCACCACCTATCACTTATTATTACAAGAGAACTAAACCACCTTGGAACCAGGAAAATCATCTTTTTTTTTTTTTTCATTTTAAGATTGTCTCCGCTTACAATCTACAGCGTAACGTTAAACCCCTCTCTCCAGTAATGTTAGCCCCACTGGGCATCTGATCTCACCAGTGAAGAACCATCCCACCAGAGCCGCGGAAGCGCCGGCAGACAGAAATACAGGATCCAGACTGTGGCTGTGGGGGACAGGGAGACTACCTCGTGCTCTGATAAGATGCAGCAGAAGGAAGAAAGAACCTTAGGGATTTTTTGAAAGTCCGTGAAGCCTTACAGCTGGACAAGAGCGCGCAAACGCAAGGCTCGGTCGTTAGAGCTGAAGAGATATTCCAAGAGAATACATCTCTTCCCTTGGAGATACCATCTGGGCCAATAAACAGTAACCTGAGCGGGGCTGTGGTTACTGAACTGTGCTAGATAACACCCTCACGCCGTCACCGCAACCAAGACCCACCCTTCTCCAATCACTTTCCCAGAAGTCTAACCTTTTTTTTATTTTTTTCCTGGGCATTGCTGTATGGTTTTTTTTCTGCAGAAAAGTTTGCTCACCATTGCCCTGTGGACAGATTGTTGCAATACGCTTTTGTACCCGCACCAATAACACCATCCTCTCTGCTCCTTCATTAGTCACGGCCTCTTATAGACGCCCTGAAAGAAGCCCTGCAGCACCCCTTTACTTCTTTAACCACTACGGGTATAAAGCAGATGGTACCAGCAGCATTGAGGTTTATCAACACCTACCAGAGGAAGAACCGTGACTAGACACAAGCTTGGGATAGAGGGAATCTATTCTCCACCCCTGTTGCAATGCAGAGTGTGAGCAGACACCACGGACCCCGACTCCCAGCCCTGTGGTCTGTCCAGCCTGGGAACACCAGTAATTTCGCCTGCTCCGTGGCTTCTTGCCACAAACACAAGCGATCACGCTTCAGGGGCTGCGCTCTCTTCCCATAGACGAGCTGCCTCTGCACATTCCCAAACAAAGCATTACACTATGTGAAAAGAAGGCACGAGCCCCGCAAAGCCCATCCCGCTGGCTAAGACAGGAAATATCTCCCATCATCTCGGCTAATCCTCCGCCGATACAATGAGAAATGATGTCCCAACAGCCGCCAAAAGATTATTAAGTGAAGAACAAAAATACTGCACCGCCCATCGCAGCGGAGCCAAAGGCAATAAAAGGGGAAAACGCAAACTGCAGCCAATGGCTGGAAGGAGGAGGGGGCGAGAAGCGGCAGCAAAGAGCAGGCAATGCCTTCAGCATTGGACTACAGGTGGTTCGAGGACATCAAAGCTCAACCCCAGCGCCCCAAGAGGCCTCATCAGCCTTTTTGCTGCACCAGTGTACCCATTTTGCTGGAAAACAGCCCTACATTCTTGACGCAGGAGAGGGCCGAAGTAAGGCCAACGCACTGGTGTTAAAATAGGAGCAGACCTGAGCCCACAGTACTGCCAGATACAAGCCAGGTACCCAAAAAGGTCTCCCTGGCTGTGCAAGCTCAGGTAACACCACGTTTCACAGCAATGTACCAGCTCAGCATGGCATCTTCTGCGTGCTCAACATGCTTTACCCCACACACCAGTGCAGGATGGGGGCTGACCTGCTGGAGAGCAGCTCTGTGGAAAGGCACCTGGGAGTCCTGAGGGACAACAGGATGCCCACGAGCCAGCAATGTGCCCTGGTGGCCAAGAAGGCCAATGGTCTCCTGGGGGGCACCGAGAAGAGCGTGGCCATAGGTCGAGGAAGGTCATCCTCCCGCTCTGCTCTGCCCCAGTGAGGCCTCATCTGGAGCACTGTGTCCAGTTCGGGGCTCCCCAGTTCAAGAAGGGCCGGGAACTGCTGGAGAGGGTCCAGCTAAGGGCTAGGAAGATGATGAGGGGACTGGAGCATCTTTCTGATGAGGAAAGGCTGAGGGACGTGGGGCTTTTTAGTCTGGAGAAGACTGAGGGGGATCTTATCAATACCTATAAATCCTTACAGGGAGGGTGCTGGGGGATGGGAACAGTCTGTTTCCAGTGGTGCCCAGTGACAGGACAAGAGGGAACGGACACAAACGTGACCATACGCAGTTCCATCTCAACCTGAGGAGAGACTTCTCTGCTGTGAGGGCGGCAGAGCAGTGGCACAGGCTGCCCAGAGAGGTGGGGGAGTCTCCCCCTCTGGAGCCATCCCAAACCCGCCTGGACGCTGTCCTGTGCCACTGCTGGAGGTGCCCCTGCTCTGGCGGGGAGTGGGACTGGGGAAGCTCCAGAGGGACCTTCTGACCCTCACCAGTCTGGGATTCTGTAACAGCTTCTCCCCATAGGTTTGGCTGTAATAAAAGAACACACAGGCCGTGGCTTGAGTTTATTGTACACCCTGAGACCTGCCTGCAGCTAACACCGAGCTTCGAGCAATGGGAGACATCACTAGTGAGGTCCTACCGGTGCATCCTACTATAGAAACACCACTTTTCCCCTTTTATCAGCACACTTGACAAACAGATTGGCTTTAGCCACTCGCAAATACTTGGCTAACTACATATTCCAGCACCGGGATATTTACAGCTCTGGGTTACCTGGGATAATCATGCATATCCCAGCATCAGCAAGCCAGCTACTTTTAGGAGTAGGGCATTTGGATACCACACCAAAATTCTCGCAGCATCTCCCTCTTGCTCCTCTCCCCACCGCTCGAAAAGGGCTGGGAAATTCAACAAGGCATTTGGATGGCCAGCACTGAGGGAAACTTGGCATCCGCTTCAATACCAGCCTCCAAAAAGGATTTCCCAGGTTGAATAGCTTGTTTTTAAAGGCAGCATTCCTTGAGATGTTGTTTGTTTGTTTTCTAACAAGTGTAAAGCAAATAGATTTAACTCTTGCAGAAGCAGCATAGATAAGCCCTTTTCCCTTTGCTCCCTCTTGAAGAACACCTTCCACTTCTAGTGTTTTTACAGAGTTCACATACACAGTCCCATCATGCTGCTTCCACGGGAAATATTACTTTGGGGGAATTTACCAGGGAAAAAAGAATTACTCCAGCAAGAAGGTTTAGAGTTGATTTTTTCTGTGTGTGTGACAAGAAAAAGAAAAGCCTCTAACTTTGGGCCTGAATTGATGTTTTCAGTTAAAAGCAGTGTTTTGAAGTTTCATGTTTTATCTCAGGAGAGGTATCTTCCATTTTACCTTCTCGACATACTAAAACATTGCTCTCACCCTCTATAACAAACCTTGCCCATCATCTGACCCCTGTACCACCCTGGCAGTCAAGAAGACTCGAACTGATGGTGCCAAGTGATGCCAGATGATGAGATGCTTTACCCTCAATTACCTGGATAGCTCTTAGTGATGGAGAATATAAAAAAACAAGTTTTTTCAGCCTACAGCTTGCAGACACCCCCAGATACCCCCGCACACCTAATATTTCATCAAGTTTTCTGTATCTACACTGGTTTACACTCATCTTCCTTTAGCCAGCAATTTTTCCGCTGCCCCAGAACAGAGCAGTGCTCTGCGGTGGTTTGCACTGAGCGCGCAGCGCCGCTTGCCAATCCCCAACAGCTGAAGCCAGACTTAATCCCCTGTATAGACAAAGGCCTGGGAAACCAACATAATTGGTTTTAATTTGTTGTTTGCTTACATTTTTGATAACGGACAGAGCGATCTTGGCACCCTGCAGAGCACAAGCTCTCCTTGGTGAGGTTTTCATTGCTGCCTCTCATTTCCACGCAGGAATATCAACCGATGCCCTCGCTTCAGGGAAACATTTCTTTCTTTTGTGTGCTGCAGAGAGCATGCTGACTCGTATCCTGCTTCAACACCACCACCAGGCATTCGTGTTCCTCCAAAACATTTGGGAACACCTATGGATAAGTTTGGGCTCGGAGATGCAGGGCAAGATAGCGTCGAGAAATTAAGATTGATGGAGTTTGCATAAACTCCCCCTCAACAGCCCTTAAAGCACCGCCCAGGTCTCAGCTGACTGCCCGGACAGCTTTCACCCCTCCAGATTTGAAGGGAAACAAGCATCTTGCATTCGATTTTGCAGTCAGATGCTTGCAGAAGCGTTCGGGGAGACCCAGGGACCGATGCTCTTGCAGCACAATAAATGCCTGGGTCTCACTTGCAGCGAGGCTGAGCTCCCATTGATGCTGGTTCGAGTTGCACATTACTGGAAATAGGGCCGTTTCATTCCAGTTGAGCAAAACGCATGAATATGTGAGAAAGTCTGTGGCCAGGGCCCCCTCAGTGGCACCACAATTATGCTAATAACGATAACAAAAAGAGGATGTTCCCTCCCGGAAAGTTTACAGTCTGAAGAGACAGCCAGACAAGACCGGAGCAAAGGATTATCATTATCACCAGTTTCTGGGACTCGGAGGGGCTCACCCAGAAGTCACACACAGACTGGGAACAGTGCTGGGAAGGAGTTCAGCATCCTAATTCCCACACCCGTACCTCCCACGTGCCGTACTTCAGCAGCCCTTCTCCCTACACCTTCCCCACTAGCGGGATCATCCAGGTTTGGAGGCTAAAGCTGTGTTTTCGAGGGAAGACTCCTGCTGCTGACTCCAGTTATTATCAAATCCTCCAGTTTCACAAATACCTGAGACACTCGACATGAAAGTCTGGTTTATGACAACTCCCAGCTCAGACATCTTAACTTCTGCACACAGGACACCACAAATTGTTCTATAACACATCATTAAAATCTTATGGGAACACTAAAGTGATTACACAAACGCTGAAACACCCAACACCTTCCAGGAAAACTTAAAGGTGTTTTCCTTAAACATACTCAAGAAATCCTTTGCCACAAAGAGTGACCTATTCCAGTGTTTGCGTATTACAGTCCCACCGTGGACCTATTGCCAAATTTTCCACATGAGTAATGCTGAGTAGGTGGCACAGAGGGAACGGACATCCTCGCTTCTCATCGGGCTTGAGATCTGTCCCAGGCTCCCAGCTGGTGGAGTGAGATGTGGGGGACCCCAATATCCACCTCCACCGTGCCACTGGAAGTCATCTGCCCTCCAAGGAGGTACTGAGCAAACTGGAACGTATGCTAGTCCTGATGGTTTGGGTGCTACTGGGCAACTGGATTGCTTGGGACTGGTCTGAGTTCAAATCCCACACAACCGTATCCTCACCTAAAAGCTGCTCTTACTGTTAAGCAGAATCATTTTCTCCTGGCGGTCTTAGAAAGAGAGTGGTTTCCAGTGGAGGTTGCTCCTATTAAACTGTCGGAGTTGTTCCAGGGCTTACAGCAACGAAATCAAATTTGCTACGTGGGGATGGCTTTTATTCCAAAACCTGGCAACTGGACTCCTCATGCGGGAGCTTCACCACTTCAAAGCTCCCAGAGGAGTTGGTGGAGAGGGCTGAGGTGCCACCAGGCAGCGTCCACCTTCGTTACTCCCCCATCCCTCCCTGAAAGCAGTTTAAACCTACAGAGAACCCGAGACGCACACACTCCTGACCGTAACACCTGAGTGCGTATGTACGCGTAGCGCACCGAAAGAGAATCCCAGCCTGCACCAGCAGCTCCCACCAGTGACAGGGGACAGCACACTGATGCCGAGTTTGAGGGATTGCACGAGCCTTGGTTATACATCCCAGCACGATACTTGTCTTTTCTTATTTGCAGTAGGAAACCCCATGCGACCCAGGCCTGGGTCCACCCCAAAGCCTCCCAGGCAGAGCCGTGAGCCGGCCAGTCCTTCTTCCTCCTCTATTTATGCACCTGGTGATTTATGCGCAAACCTCCTCCATGACAAATTAGAGCCAAAGCTTGTTCCCCACCCAAGAAGGGAGGGTGTTCCTCCCCGCCGCGACAGTCGCCTCAAGCGCTCCTCTCATCCCCCGGCACCTCCCTGACTGGCAGCACTGACACACGGATTCCCTCCTCCATCATCCAGAACCTCCGGGATTATGAAACACTTTGGGTTTGAGTGGTTTGTTTTATTTTATTTTTTTTTTTCCTCCTCAGGCCTGGCAAAATCTCACTTAATAAAGCTCGCTGTTTTGGCAGCGAACCATTAACAACTGTTCTGCGTCTGGTTTTCTCCTGCTTACATCTACCTTTTCGCAGCAGGCTCCAGCCCGTGGTTCCCAAGTTAGAGAAAAGCCCACAGCAGAGTGCCAACAACCTTCAAGTTGAAGATATACAAGTTTACTCTTCCCTGTCCTCATATCTGGTTACCCATCAGGAAAAGCAATTAAATCACCTGGTTGGGAATAAATCACCAGTAATAGCCATTATTCCTTGACATTGACTTGTTTTCTTCTATGTCACAGCACTTACTTAAGTAAGTAAATATCAGGCAAACAACTGCAGAATCCAAACATTCCATTTCTGGAGTCATCACAAGTAACACAGGTCACAGGGGTAGAGTTTCTTTGCATTGATACCACCACGTGTTTATTTGCAAGATGCTCACAGGGCACATTTATGTGACTTGGGCTCTATTTATGTTGAATTTGCCCCAGATGTCTACCTCGGGATCTAGTCAATGGGCTAAACCCTGGGGCAGCAGGTATTCAATTAATGTGGAATCAGAAAAGCCAACAGAAGCATGCGTGGAAGCTCTGGGCATTTTTTCATTCCCAAACAACTCACTTGTTGCACTATAAAGGTTAACATCTCCACATATGTGTGCAGGAACATGCAGGCAATTGGCACTCAGGCTACTTTTCAGCTGTCTGCAGCAGCAACAAAAGCATCGTTCTAAGAACCTTATAACACCTCTGCTTATTATCGAGCAGTTATTGAGTTCCCATTCTGCACATAGTTGCTTTTCACCTACCAAGACGGGCAGAAAAAGATCTCTCACATACAATACAGTACTCGGAAAATAACTGTGATAAAGCCTAAGAAGCAGCAACAGAAGTGATCCAACAGATGTTTCGCTATGATACTTTTTCCAAAACGATGCTCATCTTTAAAAAAACCCACCTAACAGACATACAGAGCCGTCACCCTGCTCACCAGTTTGGCCAGACAGTATCAGACACCAACTAATATCCTACTTCCTGTTTCACGCAGGAATCACCGAGTTTTCCATTACTGGAGACCTAAACACCCACACCGTACCATTTTGCCCCCTCGCTCCCACTCCCTGTCTGTGGCCGATGATTTTCGGCGTTTGGCTTCCGCAATGCTTCCCAGCACGCTGCAGTAACAGCCAGCTCAAGCTCATACTCAGATGTGCCATGCCAGTTCCCCCCCTGGTTAGCCAAGCTCTTCGCATCCACGTGGGAGCAATTAAAGGACGACTTCCACTCCACCTCTGTTTTGCTGTCGCTTCCCTGGCTTAACTGCTAAATCACTGTTCCTTTGCTCCCCTCCTCATCCTTTTATTTCCCTATTAGTAGCATCTCTCCGAGGAGACTCTCCATCAGACTTCCTGGAGTAGTCTGGGTGAGACTGGTCTTCTCTTTGGCTACCCCTTCCACACAGAAGGGTGCAGACGCTTTCTCTTGTGCCAGCAGCGCACACAAATCTCACCTCAGTGCCATCCCAGCCAAGCTTTTGCCACTTACTGCCTCCACCCCACCACCACCTTGCTGCGATCCCAGAGCCCTTTCCTGGAGCAACGCACAACCCACATCCGCCCCTAACATCTCACAGAGGTTCCCTGAACCTGGAGATGAATGTACCCTCCTGATCCCAGAGCCCTTTCCTGGAGCCACACGCAACCCGTATCCCACCCTCACATCTCACAGAGCTTTCCCGAGCCTGGAGATGAATGCACCCTCCGTCCTCCCACGATGCCATATTCTTCACTGCAGAAAAGCTTCCTCTCCCCTCTTCCTTCTCTCTCTGCCCCTGGACCTCTGCGCTACCTACAGTGCCTCACCTCACGACACCGTGATTGTCCCTGTTTTCAGGCAGGGAAACAATTTCTGCATCGTTCTCTTTGGGATAGACAGCTCAAGTAACTCTAAAAGAACAAAACCCCCTAAAAAACAAGATTGGCTCAACGCAACTAGTACAACCGCAATTAGCCAAGCGGGAGAGGGGTATATCCATACAAGCAGCCATTCTATGGTTGAGAGGAAGCCATGGGATTTATTTGTATCGTGCGATGATGAAATAGCTTCTTAGCTTCTAATCCAACAGTAACTAAGAGGGATGTTAAGCCACAGCTAGTAAATGAGGTATTTTGAAATCAGCAAGCCCAGAGAACTTGCATGCGAGATTTAAAAGGGACCTGGCCAAAGAGTGCTCGGGATCATTAATGTTGACTTTTAATAAGTCTTTGGAACACTGAGGGCTGGAAGAAAGCGTATGTTGTGCCAGAGTTTTAAGAGGATAGAAACAGGATGACCCACATAATTATCCACCTGTGACCCTGACTCCTATCCCAGGTGAAATAATGGAACAGCTGTAAAAGAACTTCATTAATAAAGCATTAAAGGAGGGTAACAGCAGATGCCAACAGCTTGGGTTTATAGGAAGCAGATTTGTCACTAAGTTGAGAAATTTTTTTGGAGTTGAATATGTTCCTTCAGCTTGCAGGCTGGATGTAAAAAGAGTACAAAGTTTATACAATTTAAAGCCAACTGAGGCCTTACAAAAACCTCAGCCTTCCTATCCCTGCAGAAGGACTACCAAAACCGTTACAGAAACCCTGATGCAAGCCAGGAAATTGTGGGGTAAGATGGGCAAGCAGTCCTTGAGTCACCGCGTTCTGCGGAAAGGCACAGTCGCATGAGCAAAGGGAAAGGAGCAGCCATCACGGGAATTTCCCCCGGTGTGAAGTGCAGAACATCGTCACTCCCTGCTCTGGATTTCCTTGGCTCAACGCTTCCACTACTGAGAAGCCCCGTTGGCTCCTTATTAGTTTTGTCTTCAGCGCAACATCAACGTGATGTTCATAAAAACTTCATTTAGTTGAAACCAAACCCATCCGCTGAAGCGCAAGCATGAATACCAGAGATGCTTCCAGGTACACACCAGAAGATGGGCCTCTGACGCTCAGAGATGGCAGCGAGAGCCAGAACAGAACAATATCCCACCGGTAAGGGACTAGTAAATTCATTACACATCGTGAAGGCTTTGGGTACTCGCCCAACGGTAAGAAGAGAAATGTGGGGGGAAAAAAAACAAAGTAAAGTTGCTGTTCGTGTCATCTTCCGGTATGAAGCAATGGGTGATGAACAGCCAAACTGCCGAACGCTTTTGGGTCCGATATTACACAGAGGATGCGCTTCATCTCCAGCAACATCTCTGCCCTGCCTGAGGCTTCGCAGCAGCCCTCCTCCCTCGCCCCTTCCTGGGAGGTCAGCTATGGTATGACCTTTAGAAAAAGGCCATTTTTCCGACCCCGGAGCCAAAAAAAGTCTTCAGCCACAACCCTGTCATCTTCCCCTTGATTTATCCCTGTGGGGGAGTCCCTGCCAGCTCCAGGTGGAGCAGTGGCGAGTTAGGGAGGAAAAAGTAATTCTTCACTCTAAAAATCGTTAGCACACAGCTACACACATCAGATATTGCTCCCACTCTGCCAAACAGCTGGGCTACCCTGGGCATCTCGGGGACAGATAGAGGGTCTGTGAACCATTTCAAAATCCCCCTGATGGTCATTGCTGAGCCTATATGACTTCATCTCAGTTACTGTTATGTTTTTGAGAGTCAAGAATAACATTCATTTTCCATATCTTGTGGTTTTTGGAGGGTGTGAATAAATTCTCTCGCTGTGAGTTATTTAGGTATCAGTAAAACCCAACCCAGCAGTGGTGAAGGCATTGAGCAATAGAGAAGGCCCACGGTGGAGATGTGGCAGGCAAAGACTCACCAGTATGACACATCGTGAGGTCCTAAGTGTCAAGTCAGAACCATCAAGGATTGCAGATACTTTTTACGGTCATGATAGGTCTACTCGGATAAGTCACCTAATTTCAGAACTTACGAAAAATGAATTTACCTTCCTTTTCTGCGTCTGGCTTCATACCTTATACATACGCAGGAATACAAAATGCCAAAAGACAGCACACTTGTGCCCTTTCAGACCACCAGGAGTCAAGTAAGCCCCTCAAATCCTTCAGAAAAATAAGCTTGTTGGCATACCAACAAGCAAAGCCATGCCTTGTGTTGTCCCACCACCATGCTGTCCCTTCTTAAAGATGTATCACAGGAGGGGCTTTGAACTGAAGAGTCACTCGGTCCATGTTCAGTGGTCACTGAAAGTTCAGCCCAGCTCAGACAGATGCACAGCTAGTCTCTCGCAGCCTTATTATTATACTTATCTTATACTTATCTCACCCAAGCTGGTACTACCTGTTCAGCCATGTCAATCAGAGGACTACAAAACATACCCTGGAGAGACAAAAATATATCAAAGCTGGTTTTGATCTTGGGTTTCATTCAGCTCATCCCCATGTTTGGGACTCCAGCTGCACATATTGTCACCAACTGGGATTTCTCAGGGTTGGAAGAAGGAGAGAGGGCACGATGAACGGTGTATCCCAAAGCCTGAAGGCAAACTTGTACCCACGGTGGTTAGGGCTGTTTCTCCCTCACCTCCGAGTTTCCCTTCCTTCCTCCAAAAACATCCTCCTCAGCTGAGCTAAAGCCCACAAAACCACACAGAAAGCCTCCATTTTACTTGATGGTTTTTTTTTTTTTAATCTAGCTCAAGAGGAACGAGCCTCCTACACGAACAAGTGCAGGAAGAACAGGAGGAGGAGAGACCTCATTTAAAGACCATACAAGGGGAAATTGCAAAAAATTACCTAAACCTTTAGGAACATATTTATATTTTGATTTCATGTAATATTACTTCCTGGTTTCCAGCACATATTCCCTGGGCGTCCCCTATCAAATATCAGGCAGTATTAAATCACTGATCCCTGATCCCCGTAGCTCTCAGAAAAACATCTGTACTAATTTGTTGGTTTTCCTTAACATGAGGGCCAGATGAACTCCTCCAGGGCTCAGCCAAGTGAGATCGCTGACAGATGCAGAATAGAAGTGCAAAGATTTTTCCTTTATTAAAAATAAGGTTCCGCACTCCCAGCCCTGAGCTTGCCGTTTGCCAGAGTGATGAAATGACACGCGGCAACCTTGATCCAACACTGTTGTGGATACAAAACCAGGGTTCCTACCTAATGCGACTCCGCTAGCAAATGGTTTCTGACAGCACATCCAAATTGGCACGGGCCAACAAGGTGAGGGGTCTGGCAACTGGATACGGCCCTTTTTTTACGACGGGTCTCTGCAGTATCTCAAAGGCATATAGTTATTTAAGTTCGCTGACCTGCGAGTACAGCGAATCTGGCACTCCGCTCACCGCTTTTGGGACTTTTCAGGACTCATTTCTGATAAACTTCACTGCAGCAGTTCAGCGCGAAGCCGCCTTCTTAAGAGGGGCGGCAGGATGCGAAGGTAAGCCAGCTCCTCGTCCTTGGATACATTAATCCAAACCACCAGCAAGGACAGCTGCCAAAAATCAACCTCAAAGCCCCCGAGGGATGAGCTAGCACCATCTTTGGTGGGCAATCCTTGGCACCTTCCAACTTTTTCTTCCTATACCCAAGTTAAACTCACACTACAGGCGTACCAGGCAGTTTGCGGAGGCGAGCGGGGATTGAGAGCAGCAAACCTCGGTTTGCTCCTGTCACCTTAGCTACGATATTTTGCATCAATAGCCTCATGCACCCCGGCAAGGCATGCACACAGGCGTTTTTTAAATGATCACACAGATGTTGATGTCAGCTACTTCGATTTTCAGCCACCACAATAAGCAGATCTAGCCATATCCCTGTTGCGCGGGTGATGCTGCGCTCCGCTTCTACTTTTGCCCTGGCTTGGGGAAGGCACTGTGCTCCAAAGCCAATTAATTGCAACTCAGGTGAATAACCAGCCTTCCCTTGAAACAAATAGTTCATTTTTATTGGAAAAGCTCCCTTCCAATTTCTGAGGAGTCCCAAGGCAAGGTGCTGTCTGCACACAAGTACAAGACCTTGGTTTTCTCCTTGTCTTCGTGATAGTGATGCTCAGGGATGCGTTTAGCCCCAAAAGACTCGCCACAAAACTTGTCAGCACCGCATATCTGCACAGGAATGGCTCAGAGCACTTTGCCAGTGCTGGTGGTTCACGGCGGCATTCCCCCTGCAGGAAATCCTCCCTGGCGATGACCCAGTCAAAATGCAGACCCCCCCCACCCCCACCCCAAAACCAGATGCCTCCACCAGAAGCCTGAGGATGCATCCCAGCCAGGGGCATTGGTCAGCCCATCGACAGGCTGTATCTGCTTTCAATAAACTTTTATAGCCTGTCAATGCGCTGAATCCTACGCAATAAAATTTGTGTCATAAAAAAAAAAAAAAAAGGCTTGCAGTGCCAGTATCTTTCCCCCCCCCCCTCTCTTTTTAATTTGAGGACAGCTGGGAGGGACTGATTCAGGGGCCAAGTTCATATGATTTTTTTTTTTTGAGGAAAAAAACCCAACCCCAACAACAAAAATTTAAATTACAATGGGAATTTGCACTAGTCTCCTTCTGGGGAGAGCAGCCATTTTCAAAAGTGACTTCATTTCCAGAGCTGGCTTTCCTCCCAGTATTTGAACAAGCAAGGAAAGAAAAGTTCAGAAAGTAGATAGGTTTCAAGTTTGGCTTAATTGGCTTCAAGTTCAACAGTCATAACCCAGCCTTTAAAGTTCCAGGCAAATTTTAGGATGGTTCAGCTTATCAGGCTGCCAGTCCTGAACTTCAGCTCCCTGACCAGGAGGGATGATCCTGCCCAGCATCGCCTCCAGCAGACGTATTAATGGAGGAACCTGAAAACCCTCTCCAGATTTAACCCCACAAGGCTTTTGTATGGAGTTTTGCAAGGAGCCAAGGTCTGAAACCCCTGGTTTGTGCCCCTTCCCTGGGATGCACTGCTGTGCCAGTCATTAAGGGCGGTATTTAGCCAACTTAAATCCCTTTCAAGTCCCCACACCTAACAAAACGGAGAGCAAGAGACATTTAAGAGCAATTCAGGGCCCCCAGTAAAGCACCAACTGGAGACAAGCGGGACCAAGTAGACTTTAGGGCAGCTAACTTTATTCCCTTCCTTTAAGATGCAGATAATATTGTTTTCTTAACGAGCATGTTGGGAAGATAAATATGCTGCCAGTGGTTAAGAGGCTCCATAGCTCTCAGCCCAATTCCCAGTCCCACTGATGGCTGTTTGGGGCAGTTCTCCCCCCCTCAGTTGATGGCTGTTCCCAATGCCTGGTTATCAGGCAGAGCTTTCCCTGGGAGGAGCAGAGCTTTGATAAAGCTCCTGCAAAAAAAAAAAAATTAAAAAAAAAAAAAAGAGTATGAGTAAGCAAGAGGAATTTTCCCTGCTGGCGTTGTTTGGGCTGTCAGTCACCCCCGGCTGTGCTAGGAGTCATACGTGAGCCTGGGAGCCAGCAGTAAATGCCGTGTCCCAGCGTGTGTCTAAGGGAGGGGGATGCGCGCGTGTAGGGTGCAAACAGCTGGAGCTATAGACAGCTGTTCTCCACCGCAGCACATTGACTGATGGGGTCTCTCGCCGAGATGTCAGCTTTCGCTGGTGTTTTAGGAAAGATAAGTCGCTAATGACCGCTGTTTAAATGATTCTTGGCAGGAAGAAAAACACAGAGGTCCTTTATGAAGAGTTGCTCTTTATCTGTCAGAATAGCAGCGCCAGTTAATTTTTTTTTTTTGTTTGTTTTCCATGCTATATGTTGTCTCTGGGGTGGGTTGGGGGATGCACGTGAGGGAAAAACTGCTTTCCAAGTCTTCTAGACTAGATGTTAATGCCTAAGACATGATGGACTGACTGCTGGAGTCCCACGGCTCTATCTCCAACTATCACCTCTTCAATTTTTAAGCACTTTTGTTCTGGTGAAAGGTGGGGGATTGACAGCAATCAGTTTGGACGGCCACAGGAGAGGCGAGGAAAGCTGCTCCGGTCCACCCTGACACAGAGGGACCATCTCAAACTGACAACACTGCCCGGGGATCCATCCCAGAGGGGCCATTCACACTGATGGGTGGCCTCTGGTCAGACTGGTTTCAAGCAGGATCCCAAGCGACAGCTCTTTGCAGTGTTCTAGCAATCTGGCTGGCCAGAAAGCAAATTAAACAACATAATCAACGGCCTGTTCTCCAGGCGGCATCACAAGAAGAAAACAAATACAACAAGCCCTGCCCTGGTGACAGAAACCTTTCTTATTTACCCTCTGTATCCCTGCTTTGGGCTTCAGCCTCCACAGCACGCAAGCTGTGGCCCCAAACCCAAGCTGTGTGCTTCTGCATCCAAAATAAGTACACAGATGTTAGTACATAAAATTTACCGTTTATCAGATGCCTTCATAAGGAGCGGGGGAGGTTTCCATGAGGCCATTGGCACAGTCGCAGCGAAAGGGCACCATGCAACTGCAATGGAAGAGCAATTTCTGGAGAATCTGCGTCTAATGCCCTCCTGTGTGACCTCAAAAAGGTCACACTTTTCCTCCTCAGCACAGAGATGGATAGCCAGACTGCCCTACCAAGTGGCGAGAATTAACTAGCGCCCGTAAAGCACACCGAGAGACTCAGATGACAGGTACTATATAACTGCAAACTCTATTATATCATTCCGCCATCCCTTTTGCCAAAAATCTGCCTTTGCGGAAAAGATCCAGACACCAAATACATTATTAAGCGAGGATATCTGACAGTAGTAGTTCAGCTACGTAGAGATGTTAAATAGTAATAATAATGAAACAATACTCAGCGTTTGAGGATGCTGTACATCTTCAAAGCACTTCACCAAAACATTAACTGATTATACCCAAAATAAATTGCTCACAGCTGTTCGAGATCCATGTGGTATTCAAAAGAAATGGATGGAACATCATCCATCCTGGATCATACAGGGGTTGCATGTGCTACGGCGTAATCAAGAACTCAAAGGAAAGAACTTGCAGGGAGTTCAGCTTTCAGTGCTCTTCTGTACACCTCAAAGCACGGTTTATTGTTAGAAGGAGAAGCACAGAGGGCTGAGCTCCCTCCTCTCCACTGCAGAAGAAAGTTGTGACAGAGCCAAAGCCTTATTCAAAGTTCAATGTCGTACCATTAAAACGCCTATTTCAGCTTAATCTTAGCAGAAATAGCTGCATGCCAGACAGCTTAAGGCACCGACGGTGTTTATAACCACGGAGAACATCAATCTGGCCCTCTTGTAGTAAACACGAGACCTTTTTTTGCACTCACCCGTCCTAATTTAAGCATGTGCCTCACTACTGCAATTCCACATGATGTTGAAGCACTACGACTACTTGCACCCAACCAGTTCAGACGCGTGGCTTATAAAAGCATCACATCCCTCTCCCCTGCCCTCCTCTCCCATCCCCACAGCAGGCAGCCAGGAAAAAGCAATTTCAAGTGCTGTCACTGCCTGGTAGCACACAACGCACTCAAAAGCGCACCAGGGCACTTGCATCTAAATCAACCCAGGAGAAGTGTTATTTCCACACACAATTATTGGCTAGCTTTCCACGCTGGAGCTCGTTCCTGGGCTGTTCCCTGCCAGAGAACAGCATCTGCCTGGGCAGATGCCTGGCAAGACACGAGCACGGACCTGGCGTCTGCAATAACCATTAAGGTATAAAAGGTTGTTTGTTCGCCGAGCTGCGGGTTTGCTCGTTTACAGCGCACGGCTGAACGTCGCTGTGGCCTCGGTGTTTGCCACTGACCCACTTTGTGGTTTGCCTACATTCCCTCTAGGTCCCAAAGAGCAGAGCTCAGAAGAAAACAAGCCCCGAGAAGCCCCAAAACCAACCACTAATTTAACACCACTTCACCACAACATTAGGCTTGGCCTGTTTAGTCCATCCCTCCCAAAAGGAAGGCGGCTCGCACGCCTGATCTCATCTCAGGGCAGATGTGCTGGAGCACAGCAGTGGGGTGGAGGACCAAAAGCAGGAGGACCAAAGGGTGAAGCGTGCCCCAGGTCCAGGGTGGTGTGTACGGAGAGCACCGTCCCTGATAAAACCGGCAGCAACCAGCACAAATCAAAACTGAAGGGTCCAGCAGAACTTCATTTGGGGGGATGAAAAAGGACAGCAGAGGAGCTTTACCATGGAAAGAGCAGGCAACATGGAGGTCAGGAGTAACGCACATCTCCCAGTGCCACACAGGCCCAAGCCAGGAGCTCCCCAGAAGCCAACGGCCAAGATGAACGCAGAGCAGCCAACCTCACGTCCGCACAGGATGGCGGCACGCCGCAAGGACCTCGTCTCAGACATCAGGGCACTCCGGGCTTGCTGGGAAAGGGGAACAGCAGAGCTGTAACGAAGATATGTTGACACAGCCCACATCTAGAGGGAAGAAAAGCAGCTCCTCATTTTCTTGCGTCTTAAAGCTCCCGGCACACACAGTCTCACAGGAGTTTTGGTTTCAGCTTTTTCTACCATTCGCACACCGTGTACTGGAGATCATCCTGCCACACATCATCAACATCTCCAAAGAATCCCGAGGTGACTGCATTTAAAATGAAACCTCCAGTACCCTCCAGGAAAGCCGACATGCCCGCGGTAACGGAGACAGCAACCTATTTAAAGATGAGCTATTTGCAAGCAGTAGCCTGCGGTACTTCGCCAAACTCTTTGCACTTGAGGAGAACACCATAACACATTTCTCTGGTGCGCCCCCGGTTCACAACACACCAACTCAGAAGCAGGGGGGGGCTTTTGTTTCGCCAACCACATTCCAGTGGGGGGGTCACTATGTCTATTGAGTGCTTTAGGCTCTACAAGACAGGAATAACACCTATATGCTGTGCTACAACCTAACTATGACTATATAGATTATTTCAAGGAAATGCTTTAAAGACACATCCCGCACACCGGAGCGGCTTGAGATATATGCTCAAGGGCATGAGTATGGAATAGGGGCTCAAAAGCTCACCCCCCACCTTGTGCATGGTAGAAAATATGCTCGTAACATCAGACCAGCTCAAGATATTAGGTATGGTCTGATATCAAGGGACAGTGCTGCTCTGCGCAGAAGGATGCTGCGAGAGGCACTGTGGATGTCGGTCAAAAGAAACATCTTTAGGTGCAGCTCTGTCATCGAGGATCTGCAGCAGAAGACGTAAGGCAGGCTGTCAGCAGGTTGCATTGCTGGTGTACAGCTTCAGAAAATATCAGTGTGGGGCATCAGAGTGGAAAAAGCAGAGACCTACTGCAAATCAGCACCGGAGTGTGTTGGCAGATGTAGTTGTGGAGTTCCCAGGGCAGTGTGAGCCGTGCCCGGAGCCAAGTGCCGCAGCGATGGGTCAGACACAGGCTGGACTTGAGGTGTTTCTTGTGACCATCCCTCGCCCCAAACGCTGCACTCCCGCAGTCAAGGGAGGAGAAACATGGAAGAGCAAAGCACACACAGCACCTGCTCGGGCTGTGCCTGGATCCACTGTCAGCCTCTCGGGGGGGGGGGGGGGGGGGGGCAGGGAAAGCCACCACAAATACAGTTTCTCTCATCCAAACCTCTCTCCTTCCCCCTCTGAGCTCATTCATGGCTCAGGCTCCAGGACAGCTGCCGGGTTGCCAAGTCCCCCCCCAGCTCACTGAAGCACAGAGCAACACGATCAGGATGATAGCCGGGCCAGCTGTTCGAAATCACTGCAGGACTCAAAACAACTAAAGACCAAGCAGGGGAAAAAAAAAAATAAATAAATAAACCAGCAGAAAGCCCCTCAAACTCCTTTTCCTCTGTCTGGATATTGTGGTCTCATTGTTACCACCATCCTTAAATCGCCAAGTGAGCCCTGGCCAAAATGACAGCTCATTAAGAAGATTTTAAAAATACACTGGGTGGGGAGTAGGGAGCCCAGGGAACAGGCAGTGGATTTTTTCACACCTAAGTGATTGTTTTGAATGCAGCTCGGGTCAATAGAAGGGACCTTGATCCTGACTGGGACCAGTGCCAGTGGACTCCAGCGTGAAGTCCATCCCCCCCCAGGCATCAGCAGAGCCACGCTGAAGTTCAGGGTATGCAGGAAGGCGACAGGACCTGCTGCTACAGGAGGACTCAAATACATTTCTATATAGGCTCTGCTTGTAGGAGTTGCCCAACTCAGCAACCTGCAAGCTTATCTCAAAGGCAGAATTCCCTCTCCACAAAAAAACCCAACCCTCTCTCACTACAGGGAGTTAGGGGCTCCTGCAACAAAACCCAGCCAACTCATTGGAAAACACCATTTTGTTTGAATTCGACCACATTACAGCAGGCAGCAATGCCCCTGTCTGTCTTTATAGGGAGCACGTTGTCCTCCCATGGTGACTGCCCCAGCGGGCTACCAAATGTCCTCAACTGACACCAACCATCAGCAAAGGGACATCGAGAGGAGGGAGGAGAAGAGGGTGTCTGCTCCTTGAACACCTAGGGACCAGGAACAGCAGAAACCCAACAGCTCAGCAAGGAAGATGGGATTTTGAGATATAACTACCCACAGGACCCCCCACCGACAGCAGCTGGGCTGCAACTCTGGCTTGTTCTCCCCAGGAAAACAACGGAAGGGTGGTAGCTGACCAAAAACGTTCACGCCAGTGCCCGAGGACCAGGCTCTGCATCAGATACCCCCTGCCAAGGCTGGGGACAGAGGTAGGTCCCCGTACATCAGGTTGGGATGGGGCTTGGATGCCATGAGCACTGGTGATGGTGACAGAGGGCTGCGTGGGAAGCCGAGGAAGAGCAGCAGCGCTCAGGCAGTCAAGAACATAATACCTTCTCAGCATCTCACCTTACTGCTGCTCCACAGCCTTCAAGGCAGGTCTTCCCAGCCCCTCTGGTTTTGGCAGGAGGGATGGGGACTTGTGGCTGATTTCAATTCGAAGCCATCACCAGGGGATGAGGTTATTGTTCCGCTTTTTCTCCGCTCTCCGGCTGGCAGGGGCTGTCTCGGTGGCAGTGCTAAGCCACTCTCCCTCTACACCCCTCTGCTTGCGCAGGACCCAAGCCAAGCCATAGAAGCCTGGGAACTTCCCTACATGATTTTAGGCGCCTCTCTGCCTCTGGGGTGGGAAGGGGACCAGGCTAACGCACCGCTCTTGGCACCGCCATCCCCAGCCCCGCAGGTACCCAGATACATCCTGAGCACCAGGACTCTCACGAGTTGTCTCCACACCTCCTTCATGCTGTGCTAGCGCAGTAGAAACAGCCGAGCCCCAGTCTGTCAGCTCTATTGAGCTTTGCTGCAAGCGCATCTGACAAAGCGGAGCCAGAGGTTACACTCCCCATTAGAGCTGGAAATAAGAAAAAAAAAAAACACCCAAAACCAAACAACCCACCCCAGAGCGGACACAGTTCTAGGCTGCGCCTGTCGTCAAGATGCCTCCTGAGCTGTTTCCACCATCATCTCCCTAATGCGCAGCGGTGTTTCTGTCCAGAGTGTTTCTCCAGCACCAAACCCTCCCCATCTTTAACTCCCTTCTTCAGGGCAGCGCATTAACCCCGGTGTGTGGCCGTCCAGAACACCCTGCCCCTCCTGGCTGTACATTAAACACCGTGCTTCGTGGGGGCTGTTCAGGAGACTCTTAGCTCTTTGGAAGGAGCAAGCATTGCACATATATTTCTGCAAACCCATGGGCTCCCACATCCTCTCAGCACATTAAGAAACAGCTGACTAGTTCGTTATTAGAGAGCCTGGTCCAGATGAACTCCTCCCTTCCTGTCCTCTGCCTTCCAGAAAGCTGCTCTCTCCCTTTGGAGAAGACTCTCACCTACAGCAAAGGCTCCAACAAGAGAGCCCAAGGGTTAGTCATTTTGGGGGGTGAACAGGAGCCACGACAACCTCTCTCCTGTGATTGCTTTTCTTCACCAGACCTCCAGCAGAAGCATCCCGACGGCAGTTTGCTACCCTCATTTCAGCCCCGGCTCCCTCCACCACATCTTCCCACCCCACAAGCTCTCCCCCGCCGCCTCCAGGTGCCTAACACGAACATTTTTCTGCCTAAACACTACTCCTGGGCAACTGGCTTCTTTCTCGTCCATTCCTTTATCCTCTGAGGCTTTCGCTGCGTGCGCAGAAGACGGGACAGATGTACAGGCTGCTGCAGCCCGGGGTGCCCTGTGGGACAGTAATTGCAGGATGAGGTAAGGCAGAAGGAAATGGGTGCTCTAGGCTGAAGGGAAGGACAGCTGTGGCCGTTCCCAGGATCTGGAGCGAGTTAATTGATAAATACCAGAGTTGGACCTGAAGGAAAGCCGGGCATTCACAGCCAAGAAAGCCGAACCGCTTTGGAAGAAGCCCTGGCTTTTGTTGCACAATCTCTAGGCAAGGCACTCACTGTACTCCAGGAGCAAGAGGCAAACGGGGATAAGCACTCGCACACCCCCTCACTCAGTCTCGCACAGCATAAAAACACAGCGCGGCGCAGGCCGCCAGCTTCCCACCTACCCAAAAAACCACACAGGCAGCCTCCGAAAGGCAGCACTGCAGCTTATCCCGAGCTGCTGCCTCCAGGGAGCTCAGAGTAAGAAGCAGCAAGATTTCAGCCTCCCTCGGGGCTCCGAGAAGTCAAAGGCACACACCGCCCTGTCCAGCCAATTTCTGTACCTCTCAGTGCTTTGAAACCTCAGAGGAGAGTCAGCAGCAAGGAGGACCTCAAGCATGCTTTCCAAAACAACATTAAGCATCCAGACAACTGCTAGGTAAAGAAAAACTGCAAACTTTTTAGTTTGAAACTTCACAGCATTCAGCAACACAACCTCGAGCTTCTCTTTACCATTCATTAAAAGAAGACTCCAGTCGGTTCCCACCATCCAGTAAGCTCACCCAAATCCTACCTTATCACGCAAGCAGCAACTCAGAGCCAGCCAGGAGTTTCTCTGCTGCACCAAACTGCCACGTGGTAGCTCAGGATGCTCCGACTGTTACAGAAAGGACCTGGAAACAGGGAAAAAGAAAGGAATAAGTCTTAAGAAAAAAAATCAGGGTATAACACACTCGCATCCCCCTTGCTCCTTCTCAAGTCTTTAATCTCCTAGATCACTGCAAGCTTCTTACCACAAAGAGGACATCAAACACACCAGGAGAGCTGTCTCCCTTCTCCCAAAAACTCAGCCTCCCCTAGTCTGATTTTTATCAACTCTTTGCCCTCACACCCCTTCCAGGACAGGTTAATTGGAGCCATAAGGTTGACCTCCTTCTCTTTTGCAGGTGGGACAGTTTACTTTGTTAGTCCTCTTCCTCCTTCATGTTTGCCCAAACAGCCACAGGTGGCTCAGGGAACTGCCTTTTAGATGTCCTTTCAAGCCTCTGTGGCTGACTGATACTGGAAGAATGGGGAAGCCCTGTGTTTTTCCACTTTATCTAAAAGGCTTAGAGAAAGCATGGGGAATTACCCTGCAAGAGATCTTATCTGAGTGAGACTCATGCACCTGGAAGCATGCGCTTAAACCACCTGTAGAACACATATACGATAGGTTTCCCTTCTTTATGTGCCCACGCATCTCCAAAATTACGCGTTCACTTCAAACCAAAAATCAGTGATGTGCACTTCCAGCCCCAGCGGTGGGATACGACCGACGCCTGCGTGTATCCGCGCACGCAGACGTACCGGCGCACACCCCAAACACACGTGCACACCCTTGTGTGCAAATTATCTGTCTTCCGTCCGTATTTGGCTTGGCTGCGCAGCCTGCTCTCCGTGGGCTCGGCCAGGAGATATCCAGGCTAAGATAAACACCAGACAGCTGCTGGGAGCCAGAGATATTTTGGTGATTAACAGCTGTGTGGGGCTATACAACAGAGACCCCCCCCTCCTCCTCCTCCGACCCCCGTGATCCCTCCAGAACAGGCTGTTTCATTTCAGATGTGGGTTTGGCAGGCGAAGGCTGGAAGCCATCAGAGGAGATGCTCTGCGAAAGGCGCAGGTGGGAAACCTGGCGAGGAGAAGCTGTTGCCCAAAGTCCCAGCCCTTCCCCGGCACGCCGGCCGTTGGCTTTGCCCGGCGCCTCTTGCGCAGCGCTTCTAGCCAAAACTGCAAAACCACACTTGCTTTTTTCAAGGTTTCTTGAATCCATGGAGGAATGGCAAAAAGCTTACCGTGAAACCCGTTCTCATGGCGTTCATGGTTTAACATAACCGAATACTTCAGGAGGTGGTCTTGCAAGTGTTTCCCCTTGGGGCCTTTGCAAATGGACTCTTCTCTTCTAATACATGCAGCGAGTCTTGTCCTAGAAGAGGAGAAGTTGGGAAAAGGAGACAGATAATAATAAGAATGGAATAAGAATGGGGCGGATACACAGGGAAGACAAAAGAAATATTATTACCCCTTCATACAAAGAGGGATTGGGATGCGTAATGGGGTGTTCAGCCTGGAGAAGAGAAGGCGAAAAAGGGGAGACCTCAGACCCCTTCCAGTCCCTAAAGGGGCTCCAGGAGAGCTGGGGAGGGACTCTGCATCACAGAGGGGAGCCATGGGATGAGGGGGAACAGTTTTACATTGAAAGAGGGGAGATTTAGATGAGATATGAGGAAGAAATTCTTTCCTGTGAGGGCGGTGAGCCCCTGGGGCAGATTGCCCCGAGAAGCTGTGGCTGCCCCATCCCTGGAGGTGTTCAAGGCCAGGTTGGACGGGGCTTGGAGCAACCTGGGCTGGTGGGAGGTGTCCCTGCCCAGGGCAGGGGGGTTGGACTAGAGGACCTTTAAAGGTCCCTTCCAACCCAGACCATTCTATAATTCTATGATAATGACCGTAGTCGATCATTTCCAAAGAGCACAAGGAAATTCCCAGTCTGCTGTTCTGACTTTCCCAGTTAAAAAGGAGAGCCGCAGCCACAGCTTCGGCGGGACTGCCGAGTGGAAATCCATGCCGAGCAGCAGCAGCCTGGGATGCCTTACACACGACTGTGGAGCCGAAGACGTTTTGATGGAGGAAAGGGGCGAGAAGTGGGAAGTTGCTCACAATGCGACTATAAAAACAAAGTCTAGGGATTAGTTAATAATGTGTGGTCTGAGAAAACAAACACATCTCCCCATAAAGACCCCAGTTCAAATAAACTGGTGCTGTTGTCATTAAAACCCACCATCTGCGTGTCTGTTTTCCACTGGGTCTAGTGTGAGATTTAAAGGGACCACTGCGCGGAGAAATAGTCCCCCAGCATCATCCCTTTGGGGCACTTCAAAATCCAGATGTGGCTGAAAGACACCGCGACTTGGACTCATCCCTGCATAGCATTTGTATTGAAATTAAACGTATATCGCTGCAAGTCCTAAAGCTTTTAAGCAGGAAGATGAAGTTGGAGGTGCCGAGTTACCGCGATGGCTTCTTGTCTTCGCAACGAGATACCTGAAAACCCTGAAAAGCCAGCAAACGCGGGGGCGTGGAAAGACGGCTGGTTGTGCCTAAGGTGGTCGTGTGCCCCATGGAGGTCTCCTCCTCTTCATCCTCCCCCTCTCTGCTCCCCCACAGCGCAATAAGGAAAGCCCCGGACCTGACAAACCAGGTACTAAAGCCCCCCCGAGGTCGGTGGGGGAGTGGAGACCTCCCTGGCTCTGCTCAGGTCGCGCTTTCATGCCTGATTGCCGCTCATCAAGGCCCAAAGTCTACTAAAGAAAGAACCCAGGCCCAGAGCTCCCCCTGACAGCTTAGCTGATGGTTGTAATTAGGGACTGGCCCACACAGCTTTTCATTAGTGCCCGGCGCAGCACAAGACTTGTGACGGCTGTTGTGGAGAGACCGCGCTTCACGGCCAGGGAAAAGGCGTCAACGCCCCCAGTCTTCAGGGGAAAGGGGAGCAGAAAGGTTTGGTGCAAATGGGGAGCTCTCGGTGCTCTCAGGGATTCCTAAATGGCCATTTTTCAGCCCAGAGCGCAGTTTCAGTTACGCGGAGTTTGCATTCTGGGCCCATCCAAGCACGTTCTTATTTCATTGCACGTGGCATATTCATTGGGTTTTAAACTTCTGCTTATTCCCCAGATGGTCACTGCAGAAAATCTCTCGAGTCTGCTTATTTCTCTCTAGACTATCCACATATCCCTAAGTGAGCCTGACCACCTCCTTCCTTAGTCCGTGGGTCACTGGTTTTGGCTATGATCGACTTTCCAGCCTTCTCCAAGCACTGGCTAAGATCTCCCGCCGCAGTTGCGGTGCTGCCAGGCAGCAGTGTCTATATCACTTCCTCTGTTTGGCTTCCTGAAAAATTAAAAATATTTTCTTACATAGCAAAAGACTCACCGTACCAAGAAACACGCTCATTTTCTACACGACAGGTAGAACAGAGTCCTCTGGGGTCCCCGGTTTCTTCCTCCCCTCTGTCTTTGCCAGCAGAACCTGCTTCTCTCTCCCGCCCTGCAAACAACACTTTGGGTTTTGTCAGTTTGATTCTGCAGCTTCGAGTTTTCTCACTCCTGGGCAATGTCTGCTCCCCTCATAGCTGTTTTATAGAAGAACGTGTGATTGTAAATGGCAAAGTGGAGGAAAAGGAAGTAAACCGGTTATTGTGCCAGAATCACTCCTGGCACTCCTCCCATTTCTGTTTTCTCGTACATTACAAAGCTGGAATAAATCAGAAGCGAGCAGTACAGCGGTAAACCGATGAAAGGGGAGCAAAATCAGCACTCGGGTCCCGTGCACCGGTATAAAAAGGTGTAGTCCCATGCAGGCAACAGTTAGCCTGAATTACAAGTGCTGGGGAAGGAGAATAGACTCAGAGTGTTTATTAGCAGTCATAACCTTAATCAAATAACACTCAAGGATATGTAAAGAAATCTGTTCCACTGCAGCCTCCCAAGCCAAATAAAGGAGTAAATGGGACTTCTATCAAAAAATCCCTTTTAAAACTCATGCATGTTGGGTTCTAAAAAAAAAAATAAAAATCCCAATTTCTTGGGGAACAGCCAAAGCTCTGGAGGAGCTGCCCTGGATCAAACCAGTGGCCCGTCGCGCCAAGCTTTCAGCCTCCTGCTGCAACCAGCTCCAACGTACTGGAGAAAGGTGATGCCCCAGGATGAACCTGGCTGCTTGGCCACGTGTGTGGAAGGAAGAGGATGCTCTCCCAAAAGCATCGGCCCTAAAGGCATCTCCCAGCTCAGAGGTCTCCATCTGCCCATTCCACTGTGCGTAGCAGGAGGCTCATTCGCCCCCTCTCCCCCATCTGTGGGACTGCTTTAGTCAATGTTTACATATTATGTAGAATTAAATGGGGGGGGGGGGGGGAAAAAAAAAAAAAAAAAAAAAAAAAAAAAAAAAAAAAAAAAAAAAAAAAAA
>NW_009649724.1:2271873-2277938 GCF_000708025.1 Charadrius vociferus | reverse complement strand
AGAGAAGAGAAGAGAGAAGAGAAGAAAAGAAAAGAGAAGAGAAGAGAAGAGAAGAGAAGAGAAGAGAAGAGAAGAGAAGAGAAGAGAAGAGAAGAGAAGAAAAGAGAAGAGAAGAGAAGAGAAGAGAAGAGAAGAAAAGAGAAGAAAAGAGAAGAGAAGAGAAGAGAAGAGAAGAGAAGAAAAGAGAAGAAAAGAAAAGAAAAGAAAAGAAAAGAAAAGAAAAGAAAAGGGAAGAGAAGAGAAGAGAAGAGAAGAAAAGAAAAGAAAAGAAAAGAAAAGAAAAGAAAAGAAAAGAAAAGAAAAGAAAAGAAAAGAAAAGAAAAGAAAAGAAAAGAAAAGAAAAGAAAAGAAAAGAAACGAAACAGACTCTGTGTAATAGAGGTGCATGTAAATAATCACTGGCCTAATCCCCTTTGACAATGAAAGATATGCAACCAGAAAATGTTCAAGTCTGCAACTCAACCTGAAATTTAAGCGCGAGGAAGTCGTGTCAAAAGGGGACTTGGGTTCCCATAAAAGCCTCTCTACTTCCAGACCCTGGGCCCCCTCGCCAAAAAAACACAGCAAACTTCCAGACATAACATCTGAGAAGCGCAGGCCTCACAAAGGAACTCTCTAACCTCTGCCGCAGAGACAACCACCAGGAAAACAAGCAGAGCGAAGGAAGCCTTCAAGCCCAGATGAAGTACCTGCCACGGAAGAGAGGCACGCTTTCCATCAGAGATCTCGCAGGCTGTGGTACCTTATCCCACGAGGGCTGGTGAAAGCCCTCTCAGGGCAGTCATTCAAAACCAGACTGGGCAAAGCCCTGGAGAAGATTCGTGGCTGGAATCTGTTCTCCTCCGCTCTTGTGCAACAACCCTGAAGTGGATGCACGACAGAAGAATCTAGCTTGGGGTAGGAAGGGCAACGAGAGGGGGATTAAATAACCTAACTGTGCTTTCAAGTCTCTTGCTCGATCACTTCTATCCTGCTAAGGATACGCAATGTGTGAGGTCCACCAGCATTGCACTGGCAGGACTGAAAGTCTTCCTAAAAGCAGCGCGCATCGGCTGGGGAGTGGAGGGCACCTCCATCTCCACGTGAGGATGCCTGAGGTTAATGCCTCCTTTGCAGTCAATGATGATATTAAAGGAGAGAAGCAAGAAGAGCCAAATTTTGGGCTACTTTTATGAGTAGAGGGCCAGGGCAGGACCTGGCTTCTGGTTTTTCATGAAGGAAGAGAACCCCTAAGATGGCATCATCTTTTCCAGGGCTAGCAGCTAGCCTGCTGTATTCCCTGCCTCCACAAACCCTGCCTTGCCCGTCCGCACCTCAGCAGCTCCCCAGGGACTGCCAGAGCTGCCAGAAACCCAGATCACATTCCTCCAGCCACGAAGCACCGAGGCGGGCGCCTGCCAAGGGTGGGCCAGAGTCCACCCTCGCTGCAATGTCCCACGCTCCATCAGAAAGAGCCCTCGTGGGGGCAAGAGCCTGTTACTGCTCTAGAGAAGCCCCAAACTTAAAAAAACCAGAGGAGCTGTCTCCATAGTACACTCAGAAATTCCCTCCAGCCTGGTTAAATGATGGGACCAGGGACTGGCTGGGGATGTGTGAACACCATAACTCAACCTCAGGCCTCTTCCAGAGCAGGTAACTTGCTCATCTCGGTTTCTCCAGTTATCTCCAATTGCATGGTTCCCCGTTAGCTCCAGACCCCTACCAAAGGCAGGGTGAACCGCCGGAGGGTCGTCTGGTGCTCCCGTTGCCTCCATGCCCTTAACAGGTCCTGCCTGTGCTGCCTCTGGTCTGTATCGCTTGCCCGCTGCACCCTCTGCCTGCACAGAAAGCAGCAACACCCCGACGGAAGAGAAATATTAAGGGGAAAGCGTTAGGAAAAAGAGCAGCGGGCTGCGGAGGGACAGCAAAGCTGCTCAATCGCAGGACTTCACGGTTTCCCCTCTGGCCCTGAGCGGTGCTGGCTGCATTTCGTCTTTCTTTACCCAGAGCCTCCAGACACAAGACTCCACTGGTATTAAATTCCCGCCGCGTGCGACAGGATCCCTCCCCAGATACACTGGGGAGTTTCTCTTTGCTGGTTGGGAATTTTCCGATGAGACGGTTTCTCATCGGAAAATGCCGATACACTGAAATCAAAGCCCTTTGTGGGAACGTACCAGTTTTGGGGAATCTTTCACGGGAAAATTGTCTTCAAACCCCATCTGGAGCATTCCGCCTGAGAAGCGTGAGCAAAGGCGCTCCGGATCCAGCATCCTCGTCACCTGGCAGAGCCGGCGTCCCCCCCCCGCCCTCGGCATGAGGACACCAACACCCCTCTCTGGATTTTCTTCTCCCCACCTCTAGGACCTCTCACCTTGAGGGTCGCGTGTCTGCAGAGCAAAGTCACGAGACTTATTTTACCTCTTGTAGATGCCGTAACCCTCAGGGACACAGACCTTTCAGCCCTATGGGCAGGACATTGTCTCAGGCCACGAGGAAGGGCAAATGGGGATCTGAAGCCACATGCGTCTCTTCTAGATCACTTCTCCATCAGCTTTTCCTGAGCAAAACCAGGCAGAGAGTTGGGATCCCCCGGCGCAGGGCTGGAAATGGGCTCAAATTTGAAAGAAGTTCCCACCAGGGAGCTGGGCCCTGTCCTGCACAGAGCTTGTGGGCTGGGATGATGGTGCGGTGGTCTTCAGCAGTGTCCCCCCCCGCCCACGGTGGCTTTCCCTTGTCCCTCGCAGGCTCTGCGATGGCTGAGACAACAGCACCATCTTGTGTTTTAGCTCAGCCTGGGGAAAAAAAGTGGAGGGAGAGCCCCGAAGCTCCCTCTCGTGGCTCCTGCAGCGAGCAGGTCACACCAGCCAGGAGCAGATGTTCCTCTCCACATCCCTTGATGTGCAGGGTTGAGAGTGATGTGTAGGGGTGAGGGCAAACCAGACCTCGCAGTTTGTCCGATTTCCAAACCAAAGCGTTTCGGAGAAACCACTCCTGGGCACGGCAGGACACGGCACGTTCCTGCCCTGTCTGCCCCCAACGCCATCCACGCCAGCCGGGGTCCATGCAAGGACATGGTGAAGGCAAAGGTTTATCCTCCGGGCAGGCAAGTCTGGATTTGATAGCTCAGACCTGCTGCCGCAGAGCATGGTGCATTATTTCAGCTACCAGGTTTCCTGAAATTTTCTCCCCAAAAAACACCCGAAGCGCTGCAAGTCCTTGAAAAGATGTTCAAAGCCAAGGGAGGTGTCTCCATCTTCCCCAGAAAACAACCTGAAGGGCTGCAAGTCCTTCAAAAGATGTTCAAAGCCAAGGGAGGTGTCTCCATCTTCCCCCAAAACCACCCGAAGGGCTGCAAGTCCTTCAAGAGATGTTCAAAGCCAAGGGAGGTGTCTCCATCTGTGACCCACTGCTGCAGTGCTGGGGCCTACAGGCGCTAACCTTACAGGCGGTTTAACTTAAATTGCCAACTTCTTCGGCAGTTTAAGGTTGTTTGAGGAGGACGCTCACTGCAAACACGCTGTCGCAACGTCGACAGTGGCCACGAGGCTTTCAGGTCTTGTGGTTTCAAAGCTTCAGTGCAGAGCTGGGGTGGGGGGCGATTTACTCAGATGAGGTTGTCCCTCTTCTTTCCCAAATGATTTCTTCCCCTATTGCAACCGCTTTCTAATTTCACATCCTGATGAAATCGGGTCCTTCTGAAGCTTTCCCCCAGAATGATCCAGAGGGCTGAGAGATTGCAAAACCTCTTTGAGCCGTCTTATCTGCCAGTGCTTGTGCCGCACTCCAGGCTAAATACAGCTGCTGCCAAGCAGAAAAGATGAACTTTTTCTTAAGGACAATATGATCTACAGAGCAAGCGTGAGGAGCTTTTTAAAGGGTATTAGTAGCTTTAGATGTAGCTTTAGCTCCATCTTTGCCACCCGAGAAAGGTAATGGCAGTAGTCCCGTTCCCCTCACGCTCATCTGGATGTTTCGGGGTACCTGATCTGCGTTCCTCTCTCTCACCCACATAATTTCCCTCTCAAACCACAATAAAGCAGCGCAGTTTTCAGCCCCGTTCCCCCCCTTCCCCTCACGCAATCTCTCTTTTTCATTCCTGGCTGCTGCGCTGCGCAACCGTCCTCAGCCCTTCTGCGTCCTCCGTCTCCCGCGAGCCTGGGGCTCTCAACTACGCCCTCCAACTCGACGGAGGTCCTTCGCTGAGGCTGTTGCCACGTTTGACTCCGGCGAGCTTAGCATTACAAGCTAAGCCTGCCTTCCCACGTCCCTCGCCACGCACGCCGAACTTTCCAGGGAATACCGCACCCGACGGCGTGCCAGCCTTGTTGTTGGCTATCCATGAGATAATGTCTCTTAAATCTGGATCCCTGACACGAGGGCGTTCAGCCCCCTTTCGCCTGTGGCCGCGTTCCAATTTCAGGCCAGAAATGACCAGGAGAAATATGAGAGGTTAGTGACATTCTTGGCTTGGAAATCATCAGCCTGTCGTGGAAAGGAATGCGATCAAAAAGAGACATCGGCTGGTGTTTACTTTCAAGCCTTTGATGTGCGCTGCACTTTAATACACGCTGTTCTCATGCGGCTTTTGGGCTTCAGGTGAACCTTGCCGGAGGGGGGTGGAACAGGTTATTTTTGTTGGCGGAGCATATTGGGTCAAGAAGAGCCCTTAAAAAAGATCGCAGCGCATCCTGCCTATTTATACCCAGGATGCTGTTTTCCCCGAGGCAGGAGAGCCGAGGGATGGACGGGCCCCGCATCCTGCTCTTCCATGCAGGTGGGGGCAGGAACGCTGCCAAATGCCATGTCGAGTGGCCACGTTGGGGGACGATGGGATTTTCAGGCGGTCTGTAGGCACTGCTTTGGAGATGCAGGTGAATCTGGGATAAAGCTCTTGCAAGGCGCAAGGATGCGTTTGCGCCATAGTGTGTGGAAAACAACGGCCGTAAGTTAGTTTATTAGTATTTGCTTGCACGGACAAAAGCAAAAACTGAATACAACTTGATGGAGTGTGCGGAGCCCAGAGCAGACTTGGTTCAATAAAAGCATATTGCCTTTTGAGGTAGTGATGAAGTACAGTACTGGGAAGGCTCTTTACCAGTCAGTCATGCTGGGAAAGCTCTGGTTGCTTTGTTTTTATCATTTTGTCACAGTAGGAGGAACAAGAAGCAACCTCTATCCTCTCAGAGTTATCGAACCGTTCCAAGAGCCCTTTCTCTAGAGGAATGACTTCCTCTCCCAAGGCCACGTCCAGAGGGGCACGGGAGGTAATCTGGGTGGGAAATAAAGCATGCTGGTGCGTGCAGCTCACGCATGCTGGAGACGAGGGAAGAATCCAAGAATTTTTATTGGCCTAATCGGACAAAAATGTTGACGAGATCCCTACCGGCGCAGGAGCACGCTCCCGTCGCACAAACGAATTCCTCCAGTGGCCCCGACTGTACGGGCGGCAGATAGCATCAGAGCATCTGTCGAGAAGGGGAAATTAGGCAGTGCTTTAAAAGGCCTCAGCTCTGCCAGCAGCTGCAAAGATGAGCAAGCAAGAGGATATGCTGTGGACAGAGCATCCAAACCAGGGGTTTTGCAATACACGAGTCACAAGCGCCATCAGACGGAGGGCAGTCAGCGGGACGAAATCTCAGCTCGGTTGGCCGTGGGGCATCCCGCTCCCTGCGCCGGTCAGACGCGGAAAAGACGTGCCACCAACCTGCCAGCCCGATCTTAAGTGATACAAGCTCAGCTCACGTGGCTTTTTCTCACCATTCTATATCGCGATAGCTCCCGAGGTACCCAGAAATGGCACCGATTCTCCAGGGGACGCGGCTCACGGCCGCCCTTAGGGCGCTGTGCACATCAGCGCCTTGCGGCCATGGCGTGAAGCTATTAAATATCAAGTCCTTCCCATGAAGCTGACAGTTTTAATCCCCGCGCTGCGTTCCCATTTCACACACTGGTGTCTGGGGCCTTCCCCCATTTCTCCGGCCTTATTGCTCCCTCCCACTCGCAACCGAGAATTAAAAGACATAATAAATTCCCTTGAATCGGAGGGGGAGCGTCTGGTGGGGGGGAGGACCAAAACAAAAAAA
>NW_009649724.1:2259898-2271696 GCF_000708025.1 Charadrius vociferus | reverse complement strand
TGCTATGAAACCGGGCCACAGCGTGGTTTTTTTTTTTTTTTTTTTTTTTTTTTTTTTCTTTCCACCCTTTTCTGCAGATTAAGGTTAATAAGAGCCTCCCCAGCCCGCCGTGCCCACCGCGCGCTCCCAGCGGAGAGCGGAGGGGCAGGAGGTGGGAGCCCAGCGCCTCTAATATCCCCACCGGCGAGCGTGCTATGGCCCCGCTTTTGTTCTCCGCTTCTGCCCAGTGATTTTCATTACAAATATCCTCTTCTCATGCGCGCGTAAGGGGGGGAACCGGGCCCACACAAAGAGAAAGAAAAGGCTGCTTGCTGGAAAACCAGTAATTACAGGGCTCGGGCTTTCCTCGCGGAGGATTCATACGGATTCGACATGGCAGTGTTTCACACGTACGGCCCCTCCGGGGGTGAACTCCTGTTTCCATTTCATTATGGGCAAGCTGGGCTGCCAGGGGAACTTTTGCCCCGAAACGAGTTTCCCAAAAGGGGACAGTTGCACTTCTTTTATTATTTGCTTCGCAAGCAATTTCGCTGCTGCCCCCAGAAGCCTCCGCGCTCGCTCGGGCACGCAGGGGGAGAGCACAAATGCCGCGAGTTGGTTTGTCATCGCAGCGCTGCTGCTGCCTGTAAGCATGGGAAATCTTCCGAGATGCGGTCACCACCTATTTTAGCAAAATCTGGAGGTGTTGAATCAACCCTTCAGACATCTCCTAACCCCACACATGACTTTTTGAAGGCCAAGCTCTCGAGGTGCTTATAAAGATAAGCAAATTCTCCATTTGTCCTTTTACAAGGGAGGTAAAACATAACCCACGTATGAATGGATGGAAGTAGAACCTTGCAGAACCAAAACTTGAACTTTTGTACTCACTTGCCATAGGTATTGCGTGATTCCATGATGTGCTCCATCCCTGGAGATGTTCAAGGCCAGGTTGGACGAGGCTTGGAGCAACCTGGGCTGGTGGGAGGCGTCCCTGCCCAGGGCAGGGGGGTGGAACGAGATGGTCTTCAAGGTCCCTTCCAACCTAAACCATTCTGTGATTTTTTTCAGTTCAAACTGAACAGGTTAGCACAGCAGCCAGCGCTTTGCAGTGTTAAGATGTCTGCACAGCTCTGGGTCTGGTTATCAACGCTGTTTTACAGCTGGGTGAAACAACGGCTCAGAACAACCAGGCCAGGTTCACACTGGAAGTCCAGAAGAAGAACCCAAACTGCTTCCTCAAAGAGCGTGTTAGCAACAGACACCCCTCCGATTCACTAACACATCCCTGTAAATTGTAAACTGTTCAGGGTGATTTTACACCATTCCTCTGGGGAATTCATCTCGGGGATTTTCACCTTCCTTGGTGCTTGGCCAAGAACTCTGGGACATTTGTAGGACACCTCGCAGTGGCAGGACTGATGACAAGAGCCAGAAAACACCATAGGAAAGATGTTTCTGCCATTAGCGTGCACACTTTTAGGCAGAGCTACCCTGATCCTTCCCAATTTTTATGATGTGTACAAGAAAAGGACCAGCACATGGATCCGCTCTGCAATCTCAGAGGTGATGTACAACCATTTGATGACAAATACTAAGAAATACACTGTCATGGACAGAGCCCTAACAGTCACTCCTGTCCCTAAAAGCTCACAAAATCAACATCTACCTGCATACTTCTGGGTGCCTGGATCCATTATTCTTGGGCCAAACGCAAAGCGGGGAGTTGGACTGTAGCTGAGGTTTCAGCTAACACCAATCTCCTCCTAAAAATGAGTCCCAAGTTTATGGTACAGCTCCTCATAAAGACAGGACCATTCGCAAAACTCAGACCCGAGCCCCGCATTCTGTTTCCAGCCACGCTGAGTTTTGCTTTCCTTCCATCTCTTAATTCCCATCGTCTTTTCTTTCTCTCCCGATTTACTTGTTAATTTCCATGGGTCTTAATTTCCTGCACCCCGAGCCCCGCTGAGCCCAGCCTCTGCCTACATGGGATTGCACGCCACGGCCCTTCCCTCTTCAGGGAAAGGTCAGGGACGGAGGTTTAGTGTGCCGAGAAGAAAGGCAGCAGACAGACAGACGGAGAGCACTCATAAAGATCTGGCTGTGAGCCTCTCTGAGAAAATGTCAGGTTGGGGAAGGCTATAATAGCTTTAATCTGCAGTACAAGGGGATTAAAAGACTCGTTCTCACAGGGCAAAAAAGAAAGGAGCAGAGCGGAAGGAGCTGAACAAGGGGAGAATGAAGGCTGCGAGGGGAGGAAGGGAGAAAGTTAAAGAGCTCAACTCTAAAGAGCATCGGGATGTAAAGAGCTCCGGCTTCTAGCGCAATAAATGTGAAGTGGCCTGCACGGAAAAAAGGGGCTTTAGCCAATGGCTTTGCTTTTGCTTTTTCACACTAAGCACACACACTTCAGCCTTCTTCAAATCAAGGCAACTTGTTATGTTTGGCTTTGTTGATTTTCAGGGGCAAAGGAGTAGGAGGGGGAAACAGAAGGTTAATGAGGCTCCACCAGATGCGACACTCAAGAGAAGCAGTGGGCATTATTATTATTTTTTTTTTTTTTTTTTTAAACAGTGGTTGATGGTCTTTGATCCTCACCCCTGCTGTCCCTCCTCCAGCACGTCCCTCGAACCCCCCTTGTCCTCCAGGGCCATGGAAGAGCGCAGGGGCCTGGGAACAGGAAGGAAGTCCGCCGAATTTGCGGGACGCTCTCCTCAAGTACTGCTGGAGCAACCTTTTCAGCCGCTGAGCGAGGCCAGGAGATGAAGAGAGTGTAATTGAAAGGGTAAGGGAAGAAGGTGACTTTAAATAGTTTTCAAAAGGGAAAAATAACCCACTACAACCGAATGCATCAATTGCAGGAGATGTAAAGACCAGCAAGCCACCAACGCGGACCAGCAAGCTGCACTCTGAAAGGGAAACCGGGTCCTCCAAGTCAGCTTTGAGCATTGCCCACGTACTGCAGGAAACGGGGTTTCTTTGGGGTGGATGCTAACCTCAACTCAAGGCGGGACTGCTCCGCTAGATGAGCGGGGAAGTTGGGATGTATTTACATTAGGACACTGCCAATATTCTTCTTGAAGACAAGGGGACTCGTCCCCCACCTGGAAGTAAGGACATACATTAGTCTACAAAAAAAAAAAAATCTTTGAAGAAATGGCAACACAGGAAAGTCAGACAACCACCCAGGAGTCCTGAGTTTCCTCCCATGAACACACTCGCCAGCCTAAGGCACTCCGAGAAGAGAGGAGCAGGTTTCTAGCAGTCCACTGGGTTAAACCGGACTGCAGCACTTGCTCTGATCTTTCACATTCTCCACCTTCCCAGCTCAGCAGGCTTACAAGTCAGGAGAGATGCTCCAGGACACCACCAGGCACAGTCAAATGTCTAAGGCAGGTTCTCTCGACTATTTTAGCAGCTCAGCCTAGTGCTGGGGGCTGGCTAACGCTCTGTGCGCCAGTTGTACGCAGAGCAGAGGGGGGAAATAAAAAGACTTTGTAACATAATAAGCAAGTTCCAGACAGGAATTAGAGTATAGCATATCCAGTGGAGACAGGGGGCTGGAGTGGCATTAAGGTAGGAAGAATATAATTACCTGAACTGGACCGTGGCCAGGACAATGGTATTAATTTATTTCAAGAAAGGCAGAACTGCCAAAACCTGGATTTTACATTTAAATCCAGAAGATGGCAAATCACAGCACCCCAGTTCCATTCTTCCAGCGTTCAGCTGGAAGGAGATATCTCCTGATGGGTTTATACCCCTAACACCTACTGCCTGTGGCTGTGATTGGAAAGATCACCCTCTGCTTCATTTGGGAAGCCCGATGCCACCCCAGTGCAAAGCCCTGTGGCTACTGGTGCTCTGCTACAGGGCACATGTCACCGAGACAACATCTGCACCATACAGTGCAAAGAAAACCTCAACCCACTCCCCGTAACTCGCCTGCACGTGATAAAGCCACACTGTCACAAACACAGTCACAAGCAAGCTCTCTCGAGCAGAGCCCCTCGTTCGATCTGGTATTAATTATCCACTGTTCTGCAGAGATAAATGCTTAATCCTCCGGCTGTTGACACTGGAAATGGACCAATCTGCCCTGGGGTGGATATTATACAGGGGAACTTGGCTTCAGCTATGATCCCCACATCACGTGCTGTACAAACGCTCGCTGGCTTGTAGGTAATGGATTTCATAGGGCGTACGGGATCTTTCCATGGCAGAGCTAATCCAGAATAATACATGACTCAAGCATTCATTGTATCAGGTTTTTCTTCCTCCCTCCATTTCTTTTTTCTGCGATGTAATATTTCAAATTTCACGTGGAATTTCTCATTTTCAGACATTCTCTATTTCCTTATAGCTTACCAGCTTTCCTCCTCCAGGACCGATATCAAGGGGAACTTCCTAAGCAGCACTACCCGAGGGATGTGGAGATGGGTCTGCACAACCCCTGCTTCTCTGGGCATCTTTCACTTTCTTCCAGGAGAAAGGCCAAAAGATCTCCACGTTGCTTCTCTGGTTTCACACTCCCTGGAAAGCCTAAATCAAGATGTTCGCTTGCCAGGGAGAAAGAAGCGACACTGATGCCACCAGAGATGGGAAAACTGTTCCTATTCCTGACCGAGCTGCTAAGGACTTTGGCCTTTCCCATGTCCGAGCAGTCCCACTAAGGCCACCATGTGCCAGGAGGGCAAAACACAGCCCCAGACCCGTTGCCACCACCCCTGCTGCCCCAGCCAGATATTTTGGGGCACCTGGGGAGACGCCTGCCCCCCACCTTCCCACTCCCAACGGGGCTTTCTTGCCTCTCCCCTACTTGCTCTTCCCTTCCCAAGTGCTGTCTTACAGGCAGTTTCTTCGCAAAGGCGAATTTGAAACCCAAACACAGAAACAAGTTTGAAACGGAGTATTATTGTACACAGAGTCAGGAAAAAACTCACAAGTACTTGGGAGCACCCGTTTGCTCCCTATTTAACAACAGAACAGGTTCTCAGGACAATGCTCTTCTACACAGACTTGAACAGCAGCACCCACAAATAGCTGATAAAAGGGTTTGAATACATGAAATACAACAGGGAGTCAGTGCACAGTGGCACTCCCCCCCACCCCCCCCTCCCTTAAAACACAATTGAGCTTTGGCTCAACATAACTACTATTTAGCTTATGGTGGGGCCTTGAAGCTCTGTACCACTGCGTTGTATAGACCCACGAGCAGCCCCTGCTTCCAGTGAGCCTGCAGCCTAGCTAGCCAGCACCAGGGGAAACTGAGGCAGGGGGGAAATGCAATGCTTTCTTCTATGCCACATAGTCAGGAAGCGGTCGGCTGGAAGCAGATCGCGTATGTGCAGTAGGACATAGAGAGCTGACCACCCACCTGAAGCGTGTGACGCTCTACACCTGATATGACAGAAGCCTGCATCTTTTTCTTGATATCAAATCTGGCTCCTCTCACCACCCTCCCTTTAGCGAGAGGTGGCTGGAGCCTTCTGCACAAATTCCTGCCGAAAAAGGGAACTCGCTGGGAATACTGACACACAGAGTGAGTTCAAGTTTTTTTGTTGGCCTTGTTTGTTTTACCGAAGCAGTATTTCTAGTCTTAGTCCAATGGAAATAAACTTTCAGCCCACCTGAATGCAGAAGTTTGCCTTTGCCACCACTATGCTCAATTTAATCTGAAAATTTCAGTGAGGCAAAGAACTGGCATTAGAAAAAAGCCAAACTTTTTATTTGATTTTGTATTCCTTAACAACAAGATACAGAGAGGAGCTGCTTGTTCCTATGCTGTTCCCGGGCAGCTTCACCTCAGCTGTGAGAATGGACTAAGATCTACGAAGGAGAGAATGGGAGCTTGAAGCCCAGCCAGTAAGAGCATGAGAAAGGGCTCCGGCAACCCCGGTTTATTTTCCTTGCTCGAAGAAAAGAAAGAGGGTTCTGGAGATTAAAACAAAGATCTTGCAATCCTAACTCCTAGGGTCTGTTCCCGACTCTGCCGCTGATTTCAGAGCACATGCAAGTAAACCTGCTTCAGCTCTCTCTGCCCAGGCTCCTCCCACGTGAACACAGAGGAGATGTTGCTACTCCACCACGTGAACAAGTCTGCCAAGCGCAGGCTTTGAGGCCCCTGCATGAAAGGTGCAGAGGATGCACACCCCAAGCAGCTGTCTGGTATAACCAAAAATCACTGTCACACCATCCCAGCGAAGCGCCGGCTCTCAACCTACACTCCTCAGAGCCTGCCAGCAGAAATGGCAAATTATTTCCTTCAGGAGACATGAATATTGAGTCATTCACCTAATGTCAGAGGTCAGGGTTAAAGACAGGGATGCTAGGGCTCCCCGGCAAAGGAGAAGGGTAAGCTGGTCCTTCCAACGCCACATCCAGTGTCGGTAAGGACTGAGCTAGACCTTGGCCCTCACGGGGAGCTGGCAGGGCATAATTTGCAGTCCGTCTCTGAATGATCCTTCTCAGCAAACAGACTCTTAATGATATCCATTATCAATGGCAGACTAGAGTTTTGGAGGTTGAAACCCATAAAATTAATAAGGAAGCAATAGCAAGCAAGCTCACCAAGAGCATCTGGGAAGCCACCAAGCACAACAGGGCTACGCTACATCATCCCAGGCTGCTGCCTCCTTCTCCTACTGCCTTCTCCTACTCCTCAAAACAGGTGATGTAGTAAATGGAAGTAGTAGGAAAGAGAAGGGAAACAGGAGCCTGGCAGTGAAGCGGCTGCTCCAAGCAGTTATTGTGCTTAAGGATATATGGGAGTCTTGCTCCCCAACCCGATGCTTGGCCATTTGGGATTATTCCATATGGAGCACTCTCCAACACTTCGCCTAATCTACTCTTAAGCTACGTAACACACATGCTCCCTCCTTTTCCTAGCAGCTGGCAAGTCTACCATCTCACAAGTGTTGCTACTGAGAAATGGCTCTGATGTTATACAAAACTGCTTTGCTCAATTACATTGGATTCTGCCTAGTCCTGGGATGTCCTTAGAGCTCCCTAAAAATATTCTTGCTGGCAGCAAGCTAATCCTTTCCTGTGTTGTCACAAAACATGCACACAACAGAAAGAAGCAGCACACACCACCATGTGTCCATTATTAAGCAGCTGCCTTGGGAAAGTGCAGAATATGCTTCCAGTGTTACTCATGTTGGAGTTACACCACCTTCTCTCCAGACATGGCACATAGTATCCAACTACAAGAAACAGCAGGCTGTATCAAATGCACCATTTGGGAATGCAACATGGAAACTAGCTGTGATCCTGCACACTTCCATCTTGCAAGGTCTCTTCTTCTAAACACTTTAATCTGTAGATAACACCAGGTGCAGTATCCCCTCGATCAGCAAAGTCCAGCACTGGTTAGTTCATATTTCTCCCAGGGAGTACACCAGAACAGTTCACCAAACTGGTCTGTTGGTGCATATTCTCCGTGTCCATATTCTCTGCATCCATTTGCCCTGTCACAAACCTGACAGCTGGGCAGCATAAGCTTGCAAAACCACTCGAAGTCTTGGATGACCCGGAAAAGCAGCTGCCAAATAGACATGCTATTCTGCGCTGGGTGGCACTGGTCATCATGACCCGACAAGCTTTCTACAGCCCTCTGCACCCAGCTGTTATCATAGCAGGCATAGTAAACCAAAGCAGGGCGACATAGCAATCGACAACAGAGCTAAGGTGGTGCTTGCAAGCCCATTGCTGTGGTCTACCCACTGACTGTCCGTGACGTGCATCTGGTATTCCTCCTGGGCTCAGAGGCGCTCACTCCTTTTCGGGAGCTTACCGTGACAAGCACTTTTATGCCAGAGCTGATTTACTTGCTGTGTGTCACACACCATTGTCTTTTTTCCTGTGCCTTCCAGGTAACAGCCTCTGGGACCAACATGTGACTCAGCAGGCAAAACACAAGGTAATCTTAAAGTCCAGCTCAGCTACCATTCCTCTTTAGCCTGGTGACAATTCTCTTTTCCAGCACCATGTTCTAGGCTACTTGCACCCTACTGTTCAGGCAGCAAAAGATGTCAGATGCCGTGTCAGAGCAGTGGCAGCGGGAGGCAGCTTATCTTTGTCCATAAGGCAAGTCACCAGCTTTGATTTCCGCGCTGTTTTTGACCTCCCAGTTATTTGGGCAGTGGGGATGGGTCCCTGATGCCAACTTCAGGGCTGTCACCATATCTCCGTGCTCCATTCTCTTCTCATCTTCCTTCTGGTAAAATGGATGGTGTGGTGTAGGCACAGGGCAGGCTGCTTAGAGAGCAGGGACAGCATTTGGTCCTCCCTTCAGCTGTCCTGGAGAAACATCTGTCAACAAGATACCATCACATGGAGCCTCTGCATGCCAGTGCCAGGTGGAGCCTGAGGCCACAAAAGCTAATCTTGTGTGCTGTCTGCCTTTAGATGTTAGAGATGTTCAGAAACGTGGGGCAAGACAACAGGGTTTGCGGGCAGCCTGCTATCCTTCTCTGAGTGTCCAGCTCAGCAGAGGTCAGGCATCTTCATTCCAGGCTCTCCATCAGGTCAGCAACGCAACGATGCTTTTTCTGCCGTGCAGCATCTTTCAGCCCCTGCCACTGGGTTTAATCCATCACCCAGCCAAAACGGAGAAGCCTGGAAGCAGCCTCATTTAGGACCAGCTGGAAAAATTCTTTACAAGAAGCTCCCAGACATGTTCAGTAAACACTGAAAATCAAATCATCCCATGCCTGTGGCTGCTTCTCTCCTCCACTGCTGGCTACACCAGCCCTGGCTAATGCGCTGAAATGCCTGCTTTCTCCAGGCCACTAGAGGCAGACGGCGCGACAGCTGCGGTCTTGAGCTCATTGCTGGAGCCCTTCAGAACCAAGAACTCCAGCAGAATGTCCAAGAGGCAGAAAACCAGGTGCCTGAAATGGAGAGAATACAAAGCTTAGGCTACTCAGTGCACAGCGGAGCTGGGAGATCGGCTCCAGATATACAGAAGCCAAAGCTCACACGGGGAAGCAGCATTCTGACTGCCATCAGGGGAAAGACAAAAAAGATCTTGTACCCTAGAAGAAATATTTCAAGGGACAGTTCAGGGTTTTTTTTCCACCCCCCCAAACCAGTGGGTGTTAGAAGCTGCTGAGCAGCACAGGAAACACAAATACATCTCCTGGAGTGAGGTGGCACATGCATTTCTCTGCAGTTTATCACAAAAATATTGTTTCCCAAATGCACTGCGATGGGTACACAGAAAAGCACTACCTACACATATATGCAGCTCCCTAAGCACTGCTAAAAAACTAAAAGAGGATTTGGTCTGATTTCCTCCGACAGTCCCCTGACATCCACAAACTAAGCAGGCCCAACAACATAATTAATAAGACTAGCTCAATAATCTCCATCCAGACCGAGGTCCTAGACATGCACCTTCATAATAAGCAAGCCAGATGCCCTTGGATAGTATCAGTCCAGGAAAATTAGCCAGATATGTTCTGTGCCAAGAAGCTGGCAGCGTGAATCTCATGGCAAAGCCCTGAGAATAGCTTACAGGCCCCATGACAAAGGGTAAAGAGACCATAATCCACATACCTGTTTATCACAGGCTGGCCCAGGGACTCCAGGACCAGGTTCCAGCTCATCCGACATTTACTGGTTCCAAGGATTTCTTGGATCACATCTGTCAATGTCAGAGATAAAGCTTTAGGAACTGCTCCTTCCCACAAATTGTACAACAGGGTCAGTCTTCTGCTGGTGGGAGCTAAATCAAAGTTTGTGATGGTGCTCTGAGCCTGAGGCATCTCGTGCCCAACACTACCATGACAGAAAACAGCCAAGGACAAGACTGAATGCCAGAAAAGCCTTCCAGCCTGGAAGGGTATATGCTGGTTGGATTTTTTCATCCCCAAAGGATAGTAAGGGCCCCTTATACTGCAGCAGGGAGTTAAAAGTTCAGACTGCAGTCACATGGATTAGGCAGCAGCTGCTTTAATGCCAGAGGTCCCCATGTCAAACTTCAAGAGAAGGAAATCCAGTGCAGCTGGGCTCATGATTTCAGTCCAGTGGAAAAGCCACTCTTGAGAGCAAGAAGCCAAAGGCTTTGCCTTACGACTCTTCCCAGCAATGGTACCCTTTGGCAGCAAGCGGGAGCACAGCGTGGCACTGGCTTTCCTGAGCCCTACCTCGTTTGAGATGGCTCAGCAGGACCTGAACTACCAGCACTATGCACAGAGTATGTGGCCACTCTGCATCTGGGAATCACCAAGACATACGTCCTTTCTCTGGGCTGTGCTGCTCCCCCAATGTTTATGCAAACCATCTACAACTGGGTAACTGGTTTTTGCTTGCAGGAAACCATTCAAACTTCAAAGGCCACAAACGTTTCCCACTGCCTTGGCATAAGCAGGCTCCATCACTATTTGTAACCACATTTCCAGAGATGCAAATGCGCTGGAGGGTTCTCCAGCCTCTCAAGGGCAGCTGACATGTCTGAGGCACACTTACTAGGCAAGATCCCCATCAGGCTCTGCAGGGCCTGCTCTGCTGCTGCTTTCTTCTGTTGCTCTGTCCTGGCTGGTTTAGGCACTGCTGGTAAAACTCCTCCAGGCCAGATGGATTCCTGTAGCAACTGGAGGTACTGGACCCAACGCTGGGTGCAGGTCAGGTTAACCACCTGGACTTCCAGCCACCTGTGGGCACAGGGAGAGAAGAGAAAGCTCAGAAAAAGTCAGGCTTGGTACCGACTCATGAGCTTTTCACTGATCAGAGGCCCTGGAGGGAAATATCAGCTTGCTGGGTAAGTTAATGTGCAGTTTCCAAGTCCATACATTAAACATTTTCACAAGTATTAATTAGCTGAGTTTCTCCTGCACCAGAAGTATGTAAATGTAAATCTTATAGACAGAAACACTAATGCAAAGTCACAGTGGAAAGACAAAAGCCATGAAAAGCTCCATTGCCCTGCTGCCTGCAGGAAACCAAATGAATAACCGGTTCCTAAAGGGAGCACAGCTAAGGGATACTTCTGGCCTTAACCTCCTCAGTTATGCCCACACACAAGCAGAGACAGCTGGGAGAACCACCGAAATTGGTGTTTTAACTCTAAAACAACCCCTGTGACTGACTGGAAGGACATGAGCATGGTCTGGCAGCCATTACTTCCCTTGTCAGTCTGTTTGCTACCTAAAGAGTCACAGGTGTCTCTCCTGGAGACCAAGACGCACGCTCCCAGCATGCCAAGGCATGAATATCCTGCTGCTTTGCGCTCCTCTCGCCCCCTGTGCTTCCCTGCTGTCCAGCCCTGCTCTATCCTCTGGTGGCAAGCAATGAAATCATCGCCACTTACATCCAAAACCCCGTGCTGCACATCTACTAAAAGCCAAGTTAGGTACCTGCCAACAAAACTGCTGGTCAGCCCTCCCGCTGGGCCAAGACTGTGCCCTTTATACGGTAACAACCTGCAAATCCCGAGGCCGCGGGAATGCTGCTCCACATAAGGGCTCCGAGGGGTTCACAGCCTGTGCGGGGGAGATGTGTCCACACCACCCCAGTGCTGGCCAGGGAAAAGTTCCTAAATCAGTCATGTGGACCCTCTTTCCCAGACGTGAGATCACTTCCCCATGCAATAGGAAAAGCCATGGCCGTCAGTCAAAACTTGTCAGTGCCTAAAATCTTTCCCCTTTGAGTATGGAGAGGCCAGCGGACGAATCCCTGATGCCACCGAAGGTAACAGGAGGGTCCCCATCAGTTTGGCAAGACCTGGACTCAGCGGCGCAGCACCGATGGCGACGGCCCGCTGCCGCTGGCCTCGTCAGCGGGAGGCTCTGGAGGGAAGAGGGGGGCGTCAG
>NW_009649724.1:2227206-2259812 GCF_000708025.1 Charadrius vociferus | reverse complement strand
GCTGTCCTCGTCAGCGGGAGGCTCTGGAGGAAAGAGGGGAGCGTCAGCACGGGGTTGGGGTAGGGAGAAGGCTTGCGATTTTGCCAGTACTTCAGGAGTCCCAGAGGAGAGGAGTCCGCAAATAGGGCCAGGAGACCCGTTCCTCTTGGCAGCCGGCGTTCGTGCTTGCAATTCCGTCACCACTACGCCCCGGCAGCTCATAGTACATCCAAGAGCATGGGCCCTGCCAAGGCAAACTTTATTTAACCTGCGCTCTGCCAGACTGTCTGCATTCTTCTCAGGCGAGGCATTCAGGCCAAGGGCGTCTTTCCCCACACAACTGGGACAACACGAGCGGAGAGTCTGGAATAGCAACACCTAAGGGTAACCAGGAGCAAAGGAACAGCAGGTAGCCATCATCAGGGCCAGGGATGCGCCACGATGCTCCCTTCTTCAGCACGAAACAAGGTGCCTAGCTGAAGGTCTTTAAGGATGCACACCTAGGAAATGCCAGCTGCACAAGCAAGACCATTCAAAAAACTGAAAACAAGCCTTGGTGCAGCTGTAAGGTCTGTTATGTCTCAGGGCAAGGTCTTACTGGAGCGCAGGCAAAGCTCCTGGTGATCCCAGTAACAGCACTGGAAATGGGGAGATATGGCCTCTACACTCAGCCTCACCAGAGGCCCAGAGTGCTGCTATTGCTATGAGACAGGGCCAGAGATCCAAAGGGTAGCTTCTACTGGTCTTAGAGGACAAAATGTCACAGCACAGTCTTGCCTGGGAAAACGCCTTGTTTGAAGTACAATTGCTTAAAAGGGTTTTTATCTTCAGCCATCAGTAGAGTTTAACACCCCGGATCATGTTAAACCCTCCAGCCATCCCCAACCAAATTAAAGCGTTAAACTGTGGCTCCTCTAGGGGCAAGAGCTTTCATTAACATGGTTTTTCATTAACATGTTTTCTTATACAACCTGCTTTCCTAATTGAGAAAACATTTGACAAGCAACAGAAGCTCAGAGACTTGGGGACAGAGCTGCAAACAGTACAACTCTGCATCTGGGGAGATCAGATTGAACATTGACTTGAAATTTATCTCAGCAATAGTCGCTTACCGTCCTTTAAAAGGTTGCAGAAAGCAAAGGACAAACTTTTCTTTTTTCTTAGGAATGTTCCTAAAATAGCAACAAATCAAGCAAATAGTGGGCAGAGCGAAAGCTGAACTTCGAGAAGACAGCACACATTTCCAGACAGCTCAAGAGTGGACTGAGAACTGACGAATGCTGGAAGGCCCCGTAAAAACAACCTACCATTTCTAGATCATTTATTTCCATAAAATGACCAGAACTAGGCAACGAAGCCTAGAAGTAACACCGATAAATCTGATCGCATGTGCACGCATTGCGATTATGCAAGTGCTTACAGGTCTTAATTCCCACAGTTGCAAAACACCGTTGATGGAATTTTTTTTTTTTTAACTTAGTCTGGCAGCTCAGTGCCTTCCACTTCGGGAAGCAAAGGGCAGGATTTAAGAACAGCTCCATCGGTTTTGCCCCACCTGCGCTGACACCTGCTACAGCTCCATTGAAGCTCCTGAGAAGAGGCCAACGTGCACCATCGCATTGTGCTCAGACAGCGGGATACTCACTGCTGGGAGAGGGGGGAAAAAAAGCACCAAAAAGCACAGAGCATACAAGAAAAGAAGAAACTAGACAGGAAAGGGGACAAGAAAGAAGAAAGCGAAACCAAAGCTGGGTGCAAACGGAAGGAACGCTAGTGTCACTGTGCTCTGTGTTCCCTTTTGCCAGTCTGTCAGTGTGGGTACCCACCCAAAAGCACTGGGATGAGAGGAACTGTCAAGACCGGTCCATCTGGCTCAGCATCCTCCCTGGGAGAGGGGCTGATGCTCTCAGACACTCGGAAAAAAACATCAAAACAGAGTGACATCCCTTTTCCTCCCTACTCTCAACCCGCACCTGTTAAAGTCACCACCAACACCCACTTTGGGGGATGCACACTGCATTTGCACAGCACACAGGGGCATGCCCCAGCAGCGTTCATTAAACAGTGAGGAGCTAAGGAACTCCTCGGCTCGCACAGCTCTAGTTGCAACTCAGTGAGGGTCACACGAGGCTTCACCGAAAAACCCTACCTGCGTGAAACCCAGATTTCTCTGGCAAATTGACCTTTCCAGACAGACTTGCCGCACCAGGATTAACAGCTCACACTTCTCACACAGGAACTCCAAAGATGTGCTTGGTCCAAAGCTGACCTTCGCCAGCAGATCACAGATGATTTTTTGTACTATTAAAGGACTAAGCATTTGAGATCCATGTGCCACTTAGAAAGCACACACGCGCCGCCTTCTCCCAGGTAGAAATAAATCCAGCAAGAAACACAAATAGACCTTTGTTTTTTTTGGATGGCTGATGAGTTACTATTTCCATTCTGCTATTTCATGAAGAAATAGCCTTAATAAGAAAAAAAGAAAAACAAAACCATCACTGAACCATCTCCTTACACTTCAGCTCAGATTAGAAATAGATAGAAAGTGACCTCCTGGGCTCAGATGTTCAAATGCCTTGATAATGCCCAATGCAAAGTGACAGACTGCAAAGGCTAAAAAGTCCTGGATGGTAGTCTGGAGGTGCATAACTTGCCCATGCTGTAAGGGTCCTCTGTTTGAAATAGCTGCTGATGGAGGAATGAAATAGCTGCTAAAAAAGAGCTGAGTTAATGCCATGGCTTAAGCTGGAACTCCAAGGTCAGCTGAAGGGGCCCATTAAGACAGGAACGGCAGAAATGCCCTGGGAATGAGAAACAAGGCCCGGGGGGTACATATCTTGGCCCTCTGGCACCTAGAAGGCACAAGGGCTGCTAAGACGGAGCAGCCTATGGTCAAGACAGACTAAGGGTCAGGAACAAGCAAAACATGATGTATGGCCTTGGTTTTACCTGGTTGCTGTGAGCTGGATGCACTCAGTTAAGTGGACTACCCAGAGGGTTCACCTGCAGATAGAGACCTCAGCTCCAAGTAAAGGTTGGACAAGTTGGATTTGCTTAGTCTGGAAAAAAAAGATGGACCAGGAATGGACAAAAAGATATGACACTCTCCAAATTTACAAACAGCTTCTGCAAGCTGGTAAATCTCTGCTTTTCTCAGGCTATTGAGGTTGGTATAAGAACTGTTAAGTTCACTCCATTTGAGCTGAGGAATGGTTGAGTTAAATGTGCTGATTGTAATTAAAATCTGAAGCAACAACAATTGTGATTCCTCCAAAATTGTCAAAATTGATTCTAAGGATTTAGACAAACACAAACGGGAGGCCACATTAGGAAGAAGACAAAGACAAGAAAGCCTCTACTGGTCTACTTGAGCTGTATAAATACAGATAGCTCTATAAATACATGAGCTGTGCATAACAGTAGCAAGTCCAGCTCAACATCTACAGCTTTCCACCCCAGAACAAGGCCTCCATTTCCCTGAGGTCAGTTAACACAGCATGGCTAACCAGAAGCTCAAAAAAGGCCCGTGAGACTAAGGTAGTGAAAAGGATTTAAGAAAAAGGCGACATCTGGAAATGCACAAGGCATTCAGGCATCTGACTGCTATGAAATCAAGAAAGGCTGGTACTTAAATCATGAGACCATCCCTCCCTTCACAGTACTTGTCCCCCAAATTCCTCCCCAAATTGTGCCTCAAACCACAAGAATATCTTTAACTGAAGGGTTCAGAAAGAGCAGCATTTCAATGGCTTTGCTCAGAAATGTTTTACAGTCAAGCTTGTAAAACAGCTGCAGCGGGCACAGTTAGAAAAATGGAAAAACACAAATGGAAAGCTTTCACCCCCAGGACGGGCTTTTAGCACCTGCTACTTGAGCCCACATCCACCTCACCTTCTCCGCACAGCCGCCAGCAGAAACACGTGCAGCCGCCTGCTGGCACCCTCAACTCAAACACCTTCAAAGCAAACCCCGACTTGTCCAGGCAATCGGTAAATCCTTCGCAGAGGAAGGAAACAGGAAAAAAAAAAGGAAAAAAAAAAGTCCTCCATAAATCAAAGACTACGAAGCATCCCAAGTCCTTTTAAACTTCTGGCCAAAGACACACACGTAAAAAGTAAACTATCCTTCTCGCCTTACTGGAAATGTTCCTCTCTTGCTGCCCTATAAAAAGTTTACAATTGTATATGCTATGAACAATACGTCCTGTACCCCTGCCTGAGCACATGGTAATGAAGTGTTTGACCAGCAAGGCCGAGTGCCTTCCCTTCGAACAGAGTGTCTTGCCAGCCTCGCACCTCCCAAGCACAGCTCTGAGGACAGTAGCGCTGAAAGAAGCAAGAAATCGAGCTGCAAGGAGTTCACGCTGGTAGCATTTGCATCCCATGTGCCTTGATTAGACTTACCCATGCCAAAATCTTGCCAGCGTAGGGCAGTGGGATTTTTCTACCTGCTTGACAGAGGCAGTGAGATACCGAGTTGGCAGAAGCCCTGTGAGAAATGGGTATGCAAGACTTTTTACTGTGGGGCAGAGAGAGGGATGAACAGATCATCCCCCGTTGCCTGTAGGCATGAAACCACACCTGAATGCTGGGATCTGGGGCACCAGCTTTGCACTGCTTTCTCCAAAACACACCTGCTGCAAAAAGAAGTCATGTAAACACAAAAGGGCTCTGACTCCAACATCTTCTCCCCCCTTTTGAATTAACTGAGCTGTTGTGCTTTTTGCTTTTCTCAAGCTGGATCTCCCTGCAGTGTCGTGGGGCTCAGAAAAGGGGGAGAAAGCTACATGTTTAAAAAAAAAAATTGTCCCCAAACCCCCTTGATTTTTAACAAAGCATCCTGGGTTTTCGATAACATCTTCATCAAGTATTTATTGAGCCAATTAAGCTCTCAGCAGTGCTCCAGGGAGAGGCCAGGCTGTCTCAGCCAGGTCCTGCTCAGAGCAGATTGCTTCATTAGCCCACTTCAGAATCAAAATACATAAAAACCATTAACCCTTCACAAGGCAGGGAAAACTAAAACCAACAAGGAGGCATTATTTTCTCTCAGTCCTTTTCTTCTTTGTCTCTTCTAATTGAAATAGGAAGTTGTTGGGTTCCTTAATGTTTTTTTTTTTTTTAAATCTGGGAAAAAAAACATTGGCATGTATCTAATTGCTGAAACAGAACCAAAAGAAGAGGAGAGAGAGATGCAGTTAAAATAATGTTGCAATTGTTATCAAAGCACAGACTGCTTGCTTCATTCTAGCGGCTGTTTTTGGAACAATGCTGCTTCTAGAAGAGGGGAAAAAAATATTGTTTGGGACAGAGATTCAAAGCCGGATCCAAAATTTCCAGGTGCTTGGAGACAACTGAATCGGGGCCTGTTTCCAAGTTGATTTTTATTTACTTTGCATACACACACGAAGACCCACACAGTCCTGAAGATCACTTCTGCTGACATACCACAGGCTTGCGATTTCTACTGCTCCTTGCAGCTACAATACAAATAGCCAAGTCCAGAGACGAGGAGGAAGGTGCCATAAGTTTGGTTCCCCTGTATAGGGGCTCTATGCCCGCTTTTAGTTTGGGTTACACACTTGCACCACCGTGGGAGAGACAGAACCTTTGCTACCACGTACCTGAGCCTGCCAGCACAGCCCCTCGATGCGTGGTTGCAGAGGTCCTTACTAAACATGCCCAAATCAACTCCCCCAGGTAACAAGCCGCAACAGCGAATGGATTTAGTTGCTCCAGCTGCACTGATACTGCAGTATTGTCAGCTCGTTTCCGCCAGCGAAACTCAGAGGCACTGCCCAAGCCCAGAGCGGTAAGCTACCTGCCAGTTACGAAGCCAAAGGAAAGTGGGAGCAGCCACGCTGGGAACAGCTTTAGCATAAACCTTCACAGCTTCTCCCGGCTCCTGCAGAACACAAGCCAGCCCTCGGCTTTAATGTCTTTTTCAGAGATAACACAGGAGGAAACACTGAGCCTCTGCAGCGAACGCCTGACCATGCACAGCCACGTCCTACCCCAGGATACCCCCTCCGCTGGGTGACACGTGTACAGCCCAGCTATGCGCTGACCCCCGGTGCAACCCCGCACCGAGATGAGGTCTGTCTCACCATCTCTGCCGCGGGACATGGCCCCATGGGACTCCAGAGGGCCAGGGCTGGGCAGAATTGCTTGCCCACGGTCAGTGTGTTCCCAGCACGCCCGGGGCTGCAGGTGCTTGGCTGCCTGAGCAGGCAGGTTTACTCAGGGACATTTAAGAGGGTCAGGCAACACTACATGCCGGTGGCACTCTCAAGTCAAGAGCATCAAGGAGGCTGCCAAGGGTCTTTGTTTTTGCCAGTTCTGTTGGCACAGAGATCAAGGACGAAAGAAGAGAAAACCCAGGAAAAAAAAAAACCACACAGCAAGCAACTCCCTGACGCTATGAGCTCCTTGCAACCAGCAGTTGCACAAGTGCCCACGACACCTGGCCTGACATCAACAGGACCCTGAAGCCAAAAGGCAAGAAGGCAAGGGCAGCCTGGGGTTGCACACCAGGGTAACCCCCAGCCTGCCTGAACCCACCTTGTGCAATGGTCAGGCACCATGCCACATTCCTGCCAAAGGAGGGAAGCGAGACATGCCATGAGAGTGAGCTGCAGCACCCTGTGGACTGGCACAGATGTCCAGGACCCCAGGCTTGGCTGCAAGGACCCTTTGCTGACCCATTAAATTGACAACCAAGGACCTTTGTCAATCACAGGCTGTGGATAACTGTCTGAGAAGTTCTCACTCGGCAGGGCTTGATGCTGACTGAGCCCCTGGCCGGATGGTTAATGACACCAGCCAGATTGCTGTACCCATCAACACACACAATGACACAGGGACAGGGGAGACATGAAACCTGATGGCATGGAGAGCCAGGGAAGGACAGAGGAGGCCACAGCAATGCAACTGTCACCCTGGAGACCAGAGGCCCCGTTGCTGATGGTGCTTTTTACCTCTGCAGGGAGTGACCTCTGTAGCAGCCAGCTCTGAGACCACTCCAGGGGCCAGGGAAAAATGCCCTGCTCCCCCCAGCCTTGCACATCCTATCAAAGGTGCACTGAAGTGTGCAGGACAGCATTGGAGAGGACCAATTCTGAAATAACCCACAGCCCTGCAAGCTCCAGCCACCTGCACAGGCTGCAGCACTGTTCACATCAACTGCATCCTCCCTGTGGCTACCCCGGACCATGGCATCGGCTTCCTCCTTGTGCTGTAACCATACCTCACCCACATTTTTTCCAGAGATGAGCAGGGCCGCTTGTGTCGAGGCGTTTGCTCTTTAGACCAAGACCTAGCCATATTGTTTACTCAAACCCTAACAGACTGAATCCTCCGCCAAAAATCTAGGCCGCAACAAGAATTCAGATGCTCCAAACCTACTGCTGATCAGATAAAGATGACCATGTCTCTGTGGCCTTGCCCAGCTCTTGACCCCCAACAACACTTGGCAAGATCCAGTACCTCAAATCAAAGATAATCCCTTGCTGCTACAGCCTTCCTAGGACCATTCAGCCCGATTTTAGTGTACGTATTTAAAATCTGTCCTGTGCACTGCCCAAGTGCCCCTTCTCTCCTCTGCTCCCACCCCAGGGCTCAGTGTCCCTCACCGCAGCACCCAAGAGCCAGTCTCCCTGCAAGACCACGGCCCAAGACTCAACTCAGGAGTAGATCTGAGCTCAGATAGGCTTTCCTTCCCCATACTACTTCAGCAGTGGCTGAAACCTTGGGAAAACCAGCTCAGGAGAAGAAACTCCACAAGGAGAACAAGTCAAAGCTAGCCAGACCCTGGGTCTCCTTGCAATGGGAACCAGAGCTAGAAGAACTTGCAAGAAACCACTCATTAACGCCTGACAGTCATTTCTAATCAGTCTCAAGCCATCCCTGGCTCTCCATCTTTTGGGAAGGAACATCACCCCCCCAAATCCACCCACTTCACCGAGAAACTATGGGACAGGGGACAAAGCCCAGAGGAGCACCAGAGTGACCCAAAGCGAACAGCAAGCCAGGAGGTGCTGTGCTCCTGGGTAAGGCAGGGATGCTTTGCATTTATTTTAACTCATGCTTGGTGGAACATGACACCATCAAAGCTGCCTGCGTAGGTCCACACACTCCCTTATATATACACAGGCACTTCCGAGCCCTGGCACAGACTGTGCACCCCAGCCCCACTCAGGTTACAGCGTGCAGACAGCTGGGGTGTGCCGAGACACCTTCCCTCCGCCTGGCGGTTTGCACTGCCGCAGCTTTCTGTTGTGATGCATGGGAAGGAGTTCGGAAAAGCACACAGACCTGGACCTGCATCTAAACTCCTCCCAGGTCCAACCCTGGGATGCTGGCACTCGGCCGGGTCTCCCCTGCTGAAGGGGAAGCAGAGGTGGTCCTAGGAGAACCTCAGCAGCAGCTGAAGGGCATGGCAAACTGGCACCCAGTGGCTGCCTCCACAGTTGCCCCCAGCTCGTCATGGCACTGGCAGATCCCTGACCTAGTGACCATCATAGCATCAGGGACAGACTGAGGGCAGGGCACAGGGTCACAGCCAGGGCATGATCTGCATGCTCGCCATGTATTTTTAACACCACTTTGACTCACTGTGCTCTAAAAAGCACACAGATACTCCAAATGCTTTTTAGCTCTTCCACCAAACACCCCCAGAGCCCAAAATAGCCCCATTTACTCCCCTTTGCAAACAGGTCCCTGTTGCAGCCTCCCCACCAAAGGAGATCTGCGTTTCCAGCCCGTGGGAGGGACATGAGGGCCGGACAGAGGAGGGGGTGTAGAGCCAGAGCGGGGCAGCACATTTGTTTACAGGCACGGGCCCAGCGTGCAGAGAGGCTGCTGGAAGCAATCTTCGGCTCCGGGGTCGTCCCCGCTCCCAGCGAGCCTCCTGGCCCCTCCGCCTCTCCTTCAGCTCCAAAAAAGGATCACTGCCTGTTACATAATGGTATGAGAGACGCACAGATGCAGTCTTGCACATGCAGCCTCCCTTTTACTTAACAATACCTTTTTCGGTCATACAGCCTTCCTCTCCCCTGTTACTGTTACACTGACAGTCAGGGGAGATGGATAGTGCCTGGCTCCAACTATTTCAGCTACAGAGAGAGAGAGAAGAGTGTGATGGGATGCTCCATGCAGAGAACAGCAAACAGAGCAGGATAGGGAGGTCCCATGATCAGCAACAGTGTGGTTACAGCAATCAGTTGATGTCACTGCAGAGGATGCTGTGGGCACCACAAGCACAAGGGAGAAGGTCCCCAAAGAAGAGAGGGATTGTCTCTCCAGAGAAGCTGAACTTTGTTCTTGGTGTTTTTGTTTGATTCTTCTGCTCTGGCAGAAGGCACTCGGTGCAGAGCGGTAGCAAAGCCCACAAAGACAGCTACAAAGAGGCTGCAGGAGCAGCACGCTCCTCATCAAATAGAAGATGGCAGAGGAGTATGCATCCAGCAGCAACCCCCTTCCTAACACGCAAACCACTGCTAGGGCACCTCATTTCCACCATCCACCACCAAACCCAGCCACTGACAGGAACAGAGTAGGACCTCATCTCGTGGAAGAAAGATTCCTAGTCATACTTTGTGACCAGCAACAGTTAGAGGCAGGATATGTGCCCACCTGCTGCCCCATGTTTGTCCACCTGTTCTCAGAGGCGGGAGCAATGATGCCTTGAATAACACACACTCCCAGAAGAGCTTCTGGCATTTTTTCCACCTGTAAATGGTACCCAAAGCCAGTGCCAGGCAGAATGCCAGTGCCAGGGCTGTGCCAGGTCTGGCTAAGCAGTGATCAAGTTACAATTACTTAAATGGAAGAGAAATGCCACCAAATCCACACTGTGTCCCTGGATAGGCAGCTGGCAGCAGGTCTGAAGCTAAAGAATTCTTGATCTGCTCAGGATAGCAGTGGCCACCTAGGCCAGCAATGAATACAAGTCTCAGCCACCATTCTGCATGGCTCAGGGACAGGGTGCAATGGCAAACCAGCATGGAGCCCCCCGATTCCCAATTCTCCCCCACTGTAGAGGTAACTACAAGTCTCATCTGGGGTGTCCGTCTCTGGCATTATCTGAACTCTGCTCTCAAACCAGGTAACAGCTGTCACAACAAGCAGACACTGACTGCTCTCAGGGCAGTTGCTGCACGCATTGCAGTAACCTGCTGAGCCTCAGCCCTCCAGATGGGCTTCCAGGATCACTAAAACCCTGCCACCCTTGATTCAAGGCAGGAGAACCTCCAGCCTAACACTCCTCCCGTTCAGGAGACTGAAGTGTTGTCCCAAGCACGACATTCTGGGTTGGGCTGGCAATGGCAGCAGCAGAAACAGGGGACAAAAACGTTCCCTGCAGCAGTCCATGAGCAACACCATCCTCCTGGCAACAGGTCAGTTCACACTACGCAACTCCTTCCCCTGTCCCCTTCACACCAGACCTGTGGACCCCTGACTGTCAAAGAACAACAGCAGAGTCAGTGTGGATTTCTGCACAGACATGTATAGAACCAGGGACACAGGGTCAAGCTCAAAAGGTTGTATTTGCACCCTGTCCTGATCACGACACCAAGGAGTCACAGGATTTCCAACATCATCTCCAGCCAAAGGTTTGCCTGCAGCACATGTTGGCTTCACCCAGACCCATTGAAGCAGAGCAGCTACAAACACATTCACCCTCACGCTGCTCCACTAGCACAACTCATGGAGCTCCTCCACCTTCCAGAGAAAGGCATGTGCTGTGTGTATGACAGCTTCTCTAGTGGAAAATACCAATGCCACGTGTTCGTGCTGCAGGCTGCCCGGGTGACTGGGACACAGCTTATTAGGAGGTGATGACGTGCCTATTCAAGCTCTCATACCTCTGTGCTTACACACAAGGATTGGGTATCAGCTCATTCCCCAAGAGACCAGAATCCATTTTGGAGAAGTGGGAGCAACACCCACCTCCTCCCACCCAAGGAAACAGACTCTGGAGTGATGGCCAGCAGCCCCTGACCTCAAAGCGCTTCACCAACCTCTGCTGAGGGCAGCTTAAATTACCAGCTTAGTTATCATGTGCTGCCCTGCACATTCTGACACTGGCTTTGAATGCCTGTCAGAGAAGAAAGGGCATAGGATTGAGAAAAGCAGTGCTCCAAGGCTCCCCCTAGCCGAAGACACAGAATGGTTTGGGTTGGAAGGGACCTTAAAGATCATCTCATCCCCCCCCCCCTGCCACAGGCAGGGACACCTTCCACTAGACCAGGTTGCCCAAAGCCCCGTCCAACCTGGCCTTGAACATCCCCAGGGATCAGGCAAGTCCTTCCGGGAAGGCTCGCCTTTTACTCCAAAGGACCACATCCTCAGCTAGTGATAGTCACCGACCTACACAAGAAAACAGAAATGCTCTCTGTTTGTATGTCTTGGTCTGGTGCCTTACCGCGCAGATGCACTGGCTTCAGAAACGCTTGGCAAGTACATACCAGCTGGAAAGGAAGTCTTTCCCTAATACATCTGTAGGTCACTGCCCAAGGCACAGGCACTACTGGGCCACTGCAGATCAGAGAGGGGTGCATCTGTGAAAGCAAAGGCCCTGGGAAGCCACACTTTGAGCTGTTACTTGACAAATCGCTGTTCCCTGTGCTTGTTTATTCTCCTTTTACAGAAAGAACAAGCTGAGCCCCTGGACAGGGAGAGACCAGGAGGCCAGCAGAGGCAAGTCTGTCCCTGGCAATTGAAGAAGCTAGGCACCCTTGCCCTTTCTTGAGGCAAGAAGCCTCCCATTCCCAGGGCTGAATCCTTCCTTTCCCCTGTTGTTAAAGGGCAGGATGCTGCCCGCTAGAGTTACATTGCAGACCACAGGGAAAACAGCTCCTAGTGCAAATTGACAAGATGTTTACTGTATACACATGCAATATCTTCTTTACAGAACCTTTTGATGCAACAGAAAGCATTTATCTGCACTCAAGACAAGGGCTCCGTTTGAGACTAACTCCAAAGGCAATGCCACCTCACAGAGCTGTGAAGTTGGTCACTTAGGCCTTACCTTTGAATAAGAGTCCCGAAGAGGAGGTGGAAGACCTTCTGGATGTTCTCCGTGCACAGCCAGCTCCAGTGATCCATCAGCAGCAGACGAAGCACGTCCAGGGCCAAGTCAGCCAAAGCCGTCTCAGAGTCTGCCAGGAAGAAGAGGAGGGTCAGACAAAGAAGTCAATTCAGTGCCTCAGCAAACCTGGTGGAAAGCATCATCCAAAACTCATTCTGTTCCTCAACAGCCTGCCTAATGCTCTTCTCACCAGCCTAGCGCCTTGTGCCACATGAGATGACCTGCTGCGGCACAGCCAGCCTGGAGAGCCTGCCCTCCCAGGCTCCTGCCCCCATCACTCTCTCTCATAGCCACTTTCACCCTAGCAGCCCCAGCCCCCCTATCAAGGGGTGCACGAGACCAGATTGTGGCTGCTCCGAGTTCTCAGTTCCTTCTCAGTTAAGCCGAGGGATTACCAAACTCCAGTCCATGCATGCTGATAGCAGCGTGCACAAAAAAGGTGTGGAAGAAGGCAGTGACTGTACCCAGGAGAAAGGTATACTGCTGAGGACTATTTTCCTGGTCTTCACCAACACTTTCCCTTCTTCCAAGGTGCAGTTTTCCAGGCGCAAGACTCCTGTCGGTGTCTGCAGGCTGCCATCGTGTGGCAGGGCCAAGGCCCCGCAGGGTGGATAAACCAGATGCATCAGTTTAAACAAAAATCCCCACACATGCCCACGCATCCCTGGTGACACAGACCTGGGACAGCAACGCCTCTCTGTGATCCTCAGGAGGATGTCAAAGCCTACAGCGTAAACTTGCTACAGAATTACTTTTATGCTGCTTGGCCCCAAAGTATCATAGGTGTTATGCAGAACAAGCTCATAAATGTACCACAAACCTGCCTGAGACAACCACTCCTATGCCAGCGCACCAACCTGAGGCTACTGCGTCAGCTCTCTTGGCAGAGTGAGCTCCTGGACAGCAGCTTGCCCTGCTCTGACCTTCCTCAATGCCTGATCTTTCAACCACGGTCTGCCAACAGAGCCAACAAGACTGTTCAGACACGAAATACTGCTGGAGATAAACAGGAGAGGGATTATGGACCTCAGCACATCTCCTTCCCTCCTCTTCCCCTCCCCGCTGCATATGAGCTGAATGAATTAACTCCAGGCCATTTCACTTGGGAAAGACAAGGCATGAGTGCATTTGGCACCTCTTGCTCTGGGCCACGCACAAGTTACCCCTCGCTTGCTTTGCCCTTTGAGACTCGACTTCGCTGTGCAAAAACTGGAGCAGGCTGTTTAGCTTCACCATAACCCCATACAAAAAGCATCACCAGCAAGCTCTATTTATTCCCATAGCATCCAAGTCCCCTTCCTCAGAAGGCTGCTGGCCAACCTCTTCCGAGAAGTCACCGAGTGAGCAGATACGGACACTGGTTGCCTTTACAGCCAGCCGCTTCCCAGACATTCATTCCCCTTACCCTGCCAGACCAGCCTGCCCTGTCTCAGCTCTGAAGCATCACAGACCTGCAGGCATTTGACATCATTTACATAAAATTTCTTTAAGAGTTCAGCTAACTTGGCCTGCCTGTATCTCTCGTGCTTCGCGCAGAGCACTGGCCTCCGACTCCAGTACTGCTCCCCAGCAGCCCCAAAAACAACTGCGGGCCTGTGTTCAAAGATTATAGGCAAAGCTGGTAGCACAGGCTATGTTTCAGAATACCAGACCCATCCTGTCACAAGCACATGCTTTCAGTTAGAGCTTGCCAAACTTGAACCACTGGAGTGAAATTTTTGGAAAGTTCCAGCTGATACAGCTCAACTTTTCCAAGAAAAAGATTAGAGAACATTTTTGCTTGCATTCAGGATAATCGTGTAACTGCTCTGAGAAGCTGTAGCACGCCTGCGCTTCAGAGGAGGGATCATAGATCAGGAAGGGAACATCATTCCTTGAACTGGCATTACATATTTGCTATACCCTCCAAATCTATCCAAACTGAACCTCAAAAACCCCTTTTATAGCGCACAGATATATCAAGGCTAACTTGAGATTACAAAGAAACTGTAATTTGGCCATTATTCAGATTTTAAGAGCTTGATCTTAGAACATTGGCAGTTTAAGCAGCGTGTCCTTAAGAAACTTATTTCTGCAGTAACTGTACCGCGTACACCAAGGTGAAGATCTACAGTGACACAATTGAGCTAAGACCAAGTTTGCTTCCAATAGCAATAAAGACCAGAGCAATCACCTAACAGGACTGGAAAAACTCAGTTTGCCTTCCCTTTAACCAACACACAGGAGACTAGGTCCTGATATTGAAGACCCCGCAGATATTGGAGCTGTTGCAGCACCAAGGGAGATACAGCGAAGCACTAACAGAGGGGCTGAGCTCACCAGAGTCTGTGTCCGCATGTGCCCCCTGCTCCGATGTGTCCAGCCCGTCCATATCCTGCTGCATGGAGCTTTCCTTAGTTTCTCTGCCTCCCTCGCCTTCAGCAGTTTTGCTGGGGACTGCCTCCAGCAGTTTCTCCTGCTTCTGGATGAAGGACTCCATAGCAGCCAACGACAGGGTGCCAGAGACCTACGAAAGCACTGGTGTATTAGTACCACAGCAGTGAGCTGCACACAGCCAGAGTTGAACAGATACACGATATCACTACCCAGACAGCCTCCCACCACCTTGCTGTAGCCCAAAGCACAACTAGGGCTGCTTATTGCCTTTCTACAAAGGCCTGGCATGCAGGAACAAGGCTGCAGCAGCCAAAACCCCCATGCACCTGGATCATGCCAAGCCCAAGCAGGGAAGTGATTAGGATCATGTAAGGACTGCAAGAGGGATCTGAACTTACAGCGGTGCCCTCCCTGACAGAGTACACGATCCTGTCATGTGCTTCACTCGCACTCAGCACTGGAGCAATTTTACTGGATGAGAACCTCAGCCTGGACCTGAGGAGGAGAGACACGGCACAGTCAGGGTTTTCTCTGCAAGCTGTAAGCGACGAGTTTCCCAGCCTCAGCCAAGAACCTGAACCAGCTACCTTTGTCCAGCGTCATGTCCCAGTTAAGAAGTCTGATTAGACCTACAGTGGTTCAAAAAAGCATCTGCCACCAAGGTAATTGAGAGGCTGCAGTAAAACCATGGAACAAAAGCATTAAAGCGCTTTTCCTCAACTACATATGGGCTTAACCAAGGCTTTCCAACACCCACTCCGTACATACACACCCCCCTTCTTCGGCAGGTATGCTACATATAAGCTTAGATGCAGATGTAGGGATTTCTGTTCAGCAAGGCTTGAGCAGCGTACACAGGAAAGTGTTCAGAAAAGCCTCTGAGATGAGACATACTCTGAAGGATTGTGAAATCCAATTATAAACACGTACACACAGAAAGGAGGATATGAAAGGGCATTTGGGATTGTGGGACAAATTGTAAAATAGCCTGTTTATCATTAAGGAATGTCCTTTTCAGCCAAGACTCTTCCAAACTTGTACTTTTTTGGTTTGTCTTTTCATCCAAAGCAGCTTTTTCTACCAAAACACCACTTTTATGGAAAAAAAGCCATACTCGTGCAGAGACCTTCTCTCCTTCTGTAAGGGAAGACTCACTGATGAACACAGTGGGGCACATCACTAGCAGCAACACCAAATAAACACTTGGTGAGCAACATACATGCAATTACCTTAAATACTACTCCTTAATTAATATGCAAACAATTGCTGGGCAAGGTGACATATCACTGTGTTAAAAACACAGGAGAGGGAGCAAACCTTCAGGTAGACAAATTATAGCTGTATTTTGCAGTGACTCACCACGTATATAGGCCATGCACATCTTTAAGCTCAAAAAGCAGTTTTCTAGAAGCATCAACATCCTTGCCAGCAAATGCCACCACCTCACAGCTTCCTTGGGAAGACACCTATCTTCTGAGAAAATCTGAGGGTTCCTGGAAAATCCTTTACCCAAACAGGAACTCAAATACCATTACTCAGCAAGTGAAAGACACAGCAGTTTAGGTAGAGTACGACAGCAATGTACTATCCGCAACACAAAGCGCCATGTCAGTACTTCCCAACAATGGAGTCAGTTTATATATGAAGTCCATGTTCTGCATAAAGCATAGGGGAAGCTGCAGAAGCCCTTACTTGTTAGCCTTCTTCCCGTCTGTCTGAGATTTCCCATCCACTTCAGACTCGCTAAGATCCTCCGTGGGGCTCTGGGGCTCTGACCTGGGGAATGCTGTCTTCAGGGTGTCCACAATGGCATTGACAACAATCTGCAAAAGCCAGCAGTGCCATCAATTATTGAATATATTCCTATTCCTTGAATACACATTAAGAATTTTCAGACTTGCACTCTATTTTCTATTAAAAATCCCAGGTTCTTTGAGATGGGCTATGACTCTTCCTAGCTTTCCAGGCAAGCTGAGCCCAGCTACACAGACAGCATTTGAGTATTTTGGCTGCTGCTGCAGCAGCTATATATATCTAGACATTGAAGCCCAAGAGGCATATCTCGATGCAGTTTAAGTGGTTCAGATAACCTGTTTCCCACTTCTCTACCTTGTCTATCCTGGAGACAACAAAGGGCTTCTTGACAAACGCAATCCTTGCATCAGTGTTCAGGGCGAGGAACTCCTGCACCTCCTCACTGTTTGCAATCTCAGGAACCGCACACAATTGCTGCAAGGAAAGATGTAGCTTTAGGTCTTTGACTCAGCTTCCCAGCTCGATCATGTAAAGCACAGGTAGAAGAGATCTGATGGGCTCCATTGTCTGTCAGCAGAGAGCTCTCCCAATCACTGATTTCTAGCTCACAGAGGCATGCAAGCATCTCACCTTCAAGAAAGATTCTAGGAGACTTTTTCTGGCTTCCACTTTATCGCTGTCCATGTTTCCAAATGGGAGATCAGGGAACAGTTTCTTGGGGCCTTTGATATCTACAAAGGAAATAAACCCATTAGCAAGCTCAAGAAAACAGGAACAGTTATTTTAAAATCTTAATGCCCTCATGGTTTAGACTACCACTACACACTGCCTAGCATCAGCCCAAGATAATAGGCCCCTCAAACCAGCGTGGCTGAATCAGACCTTAAATGCATACAGAACTTGCATTCCGCTGATACCGTATCATCAAAGCAGCAACAAAACCAGTTTAGCACAAAGACTCTAGGTCACTCAGAGGGCCCAGAAATTCTCAACAAAGCAGTTTTTCAATCAAAACCTCAGCTCTGTCAAAACCAAAGAATTATGTAGGAACGTGCTAAATTCAATGAAGTTACATACATCAGTAGCATTAGAAGAAACATTTTTTTCTTTTCAAAAGAGCTTACATTCACCACATATTACTCTACTTATATGCAAACAAGATACTTGCTGATACCAGTGTTCCTATTCATTGCTAAGGTGCAAAACTACAAACCCAAGTATTGTGATCTGAACAGCAACAAGGATGCTTTGAAACACTGGAATTCATTGCCAAAAGAAATAAGCTTCTCCTCCAGCCAGCTCTGCACAGAATAAGGACATTGGCATTACAAACAGCCCGGCAACCAGAGCTGGACAGGCAGGACAGGATAGCCTTAGAGCAGAGGAGCATCGACTGGGGTGAGAGGGAGAAGGATTTTCTCGGGAAGCTAATGCACGCACTGACTTTTCAGGAACTTGCGGAGCTCTGGTTTCTCCTCCAGTCTGGTCTGGAGGTTGAGGAACTCCCGATAACGGCGGTTCACAGTGTGGTAAGCCATTTGCTGAAGGCTGCCCGTGCTCTCACCCTCCAGGGCTGTCTCATACTGAGGAGGAAACAACAATCAGTAATCCTTACAGACCACAAAACCACTCTGATATGCTGCAGTTTCTGTTGGTCCCACAGTCCCCAAAGCCCACAGAGGTCCCATCCAGCAATTCCTCAGATCGACCCTTCCTGAGGGGCTGCACAGCATGCAAATTCCTCATGATAAAGGGAGTGCTGAAAACAGAATACAAAAGACTCAACCAGCCCCACGCAACCCTCAGCCATGAGTAGGGAGCCCTATCCTGCACCCAAACGACTGCTAGAAAAGGCACTGAGCCAAATATTCCCCCCACTACCAGATAAAATTTGTTGTAAAGCCATACACAGTACAATTGCTCATCTCCAAACGGCAGCCCATGCTCCCCTGCCAGGGCAGGGATCCTGGAAAAGGGGTGACTGCCGGGGCAGCCTTTACCTTGACAGTGTACAGGGTGTAGGGGTGGAAGCCAGTCCCACTGTGCTCTCGGGCAGTGATGGTCCCCGTTATCCGCAGATTCTGGATGACGACTGGCCCATCGGGGCTGCTGAGCGGCTCAAAGCTGAAGGTGCTGACGGAAGCCGTTGGGGAGGATGAGATCAGGGGCAGAGTTTGGCCTGGGTCTGGGGGGCTTTGTGGTGGGCCCTCTGCTGCCCCCAGATCTTTCCCCAAGCTGGAGGGCCTCTGCAAAGAAGACTTCTTGAGGACAGCTGGGCTTTCTCCTTCCTTCTCAATTGCTGGGTCAATCTGGATATCAGGGCAGGAACTCAGAGCAAAAGCAGAGGTGGGAAGGGGGCCAGCATCAGAACTGGTGGCAATACCCTCCTCCAGGTCCCCCACACCATATTCTAGCACAGTGGCGATGTCCTGGGGAGGTTCATCGAGGAACTCCCCTGCAGGTGACGGTGCCAGCAGGTCTGTGTCCTGGCCCGCATCAGGCGCAGGGGACTCCAGCTCCAAACCCTCGCAAGGGAAGAGGGAGCCCAGGGCTCGCGGGCGGAGAAAAGGCTCCTCTGTGCGGCACAGCCCACTTGCAGGGTCCTCTCCCTCCTCACCTGCAGCCCCGGCCTCTCGCCCAGACACCTCCATGGCCCTCGGAGAGGGGGGCAGCCCAGCAGGGGCAGCATCCGTCTGCACCATGAAGGGCAAGAAATCAGGCACTGGGGGTGCAGGGGGTGGCTCCTCACCCTTGGGCTTCTTGGAGAATGCCCCAATGAGCAGCAGGTTGATCCAGTCAGGATCAGCCATCTTCCTGATGGCTGGCAGAAGCACATTACAGGCGACCAGCTCCACCACCACAAAGCGTCCTGTCCGTGTCTCCAGATGGGGCCAGGGCACCAGTGCCCGTAGCAGCGTCTCCACAGCAGCCCTGGCATAGCCCACCTCAGCCGCCGGGCTGTGGAGGGCAGGGTGCGGCCCAGCCAGCCGGCTGTACTCCTGCCACAGGGTTCGGCCACCCTCCGGATCACCCCTCAGGGCCTCACAGGCCTGCAGGTAGCTCTGCAAGTGATGGCCGCACAGGAGGAGAAGGCGGCGAGCCAGGACTTGGCGGTCCACTCGCCCCATCCGCCGCCTCAGCTCAGTGGCCAGGCCCATCATGGCCTTCTCCACCTCAGCCTCAAAGGCTGGCTCACTGCTGACAGTGCGGTACCAGGAAGCGACAAAGTCCCGCACCACTTTGCGGATGGTGCTGGCGATCTCCCTCTCCAGCCTCCCCTCAGCCGTTGGGCAGTGAGGCAGAGGCTGCAGGGAGCTGACAAAGCGTTCCAGCCGCAGCCGCCGGCCAGATGGGCTGAGGGCACGGGGGCCCAGCCAGCCACCCAGTGCCACCAGCACCCCACAGAGCAGCCCCAGAGCCCGCAGATCAATCAGCAGCTGTAGGGCCAGCAGCCAGCCCAGTGTGGCCACCAGTACCACCAGCACCTGATGGCCCCTTGACAGCCTCTGGCCTGGCATGGTGGAGCCGGGCAAGGAGAGCAGCCCTGGGGCTCTGCTGGTTGCTGCCTCAACAGGTACCACAGAACAAGCGGGTTTGCAAAGGCTCAACCAAGCTCGTTCCTCATCAATTACTGGGCCTTGTCAGGGCTCAACCAAACAGTGTCTTTAACAGAAACTAGGGCTCAACCCACTGAGCTCCTCAACAGGCACTAGGGCTCACCAGAGTCCAACAAATGGAGCATCTTTACTAGGCACCAGCACTCAACCAAGCACTCCCCTCATGAGGCACTGGGCCCAACCAACCAAGGGCTTTCACTGCACACCAGGGCTCAACTGTCCAGGACCCTCACCAGGCACTACGGTTCACCAGGGCCCACCCAACCAGGCTCCTTCACTGAGCACCAGGGCCTAACTAACCGGGCTCATCAAAGCCCAACCTGTCTGGAGCCTTCACTGGGCACCAGGGCGCAACAGACCAGGCCCCTCATGGGGCACTAAGGGTCACCCAAGCCCAACCAACCAGACCCATGACTGAGGCTCTCCCAGACCCAACTGATCAGGGCCTTCACCGAGCACCAGGGCCCACCAGAGCCCAACCAGCCAGGGGCCTTCACCGAGCACCAGGACTGAACACAGCAAGCTCCTCACCAAGCACTAAGACACATCCGAGCCGAACCCACCGGGAGCCTTCACTAGACACCGGGGTGGAACCGACCGGGCTTCTCACCGAACATTAAGAGTCGTTAAAGGCCAACCGATTAGAGGCCTTCACCGCACACCGGTGCCCAACCCACACAACTCCTCACTACAGTCGCTCTAAGCGGCCACCACCCCCGGGCTTAATAACCGGCACCGCCCGCCACTTCCGGCGCCACTTCCGGTACCGCCCCCCCCGCCGGGGAGAGCGGTACCCCCCACCCCCGACTGCCGACAGCGCCCCCTTGCGGGCGGGAGGACCGGCGGCAAAAAAGTTTCCTGCTCCGCGCGAAAAAAGTTTTCTCCGCGCATGTGGCGTTGTTTTTTTTGGCTTACATTGGGAAAAACGTGTAGCCCTGCGCTGGGTTTGTCTCGGAGGTGGTAAGAGCGGTAAGGTTTTATAGTGGTGCGCCATTTAATTTATTTTTTTTAATGTTTTTTTGCAGGCATTAAAAGAAGAAACATCAAGTTTGTTAGACACGAGGTCATAAGAGAGAAAACTGTTGTTTTTTTCTACTGCGGTTTGGTTTATTTTGAATAAGGCAGGCGGTGGTGCAAACAGGTGGGTCTGCTGCATTTCAGGTAGGTGCTGAGCGTCATGGAAAACACCTGGGCATCGTTAGCCTCATTAAGTATGGCCCCAAAAACAAAAGAAAAAAAAAGAAAAACAGAGGTTGGGGTCAAACAGAGATGGGGCGGAAGGCCCAGCGCCTGCAGCTGGTGCTTAATTGCTGATTCTGCTCACCTGTGATGGGGTGTGGGCACAAAAGGGGCTGGGGAGCAGCAGGTTATTGTTGGGTCTCCGTGGATGAGGAGAGTTCTTCTTTGTGGCTGTGGTGTTGTGCTCAGAGGACTTTGGACTGAAATGCTTTTTGAATATAAAAAATGTACCTGGACTTTTATCTTTTGTGACTAAGGAGCTGTAGATGCACCAGGAAGTCTCATTTTCTTTCTGAGAGCAGTTTCTTGAAGACATCTGCAGAGCTGCTGAAGGCATCTCAAGCAAGAGAAGTTATGGGCTGGCAGCAGGGATGAACCCTCTTTGCAAAAAGGTCAGAGTCATTTTAAAAATTTTTTTGAAGCTATGTTGGGGAGCAGTCTCTACTCTATTATCTCTTACTTTGCTGGCCAAATCCAGCTTCTCGCAGCCACACTTCAAACCCCAGACTTGTTTCTTCCAAGGAATGATATTTGTGTTCTGTGGTTCAATATTGAAGGGTTGTTTGGGCCTGAAAAACTTCTTGTCTGTATTGTACAAAACCTTTTGGACTTTTTCTGTTTTGCCTTTGTTACAGCTTGTATGTATGTGTGTGAAAAGCTAAAAAACCCCATATAATTAGGAGGAAGGGATGCTCCTGTATGTGGGAACTGGTGTGGACTGGGATTTGGGTGCTGGAGATGGTTAGGGGGGAGAGCATGGGGTGAAACTGTTTCTCCTGGCTGGAGAAATTTGCAACATTGTAAAAATTACTTAAGCTATGTTAGTTTTGAGAATGTCTCAAAATGTTCCCCTCCCACCCCCCCTCAAAAAAAAAAAGCAGGAATAGCTTGATTAGGTGGATGGGGAAGGCAATTCCATCCTTAATTGTTCTTTATAGCAAAACTGGGGCTGCCCCCCGTATTGCTGTGCTGTTTACAGGGTGAGTATTTTAGGAGGGCAGCATTGCAGCGCTTCAGCAGTTGAGTATGCCTACATTTCTGCAAATAAATGGATTTGTTCTTTAAAGTAGGAGACAAGAGATGAAGTTTAAAAGATGTAGACACTTGATCCTTCTTCTAGGGGCTTGGAAGAGGGGAGTGTGAAGCTGTTGGGATGATTTTCATGACGTGAGCTGTGAAGCATCTCCAGTACAGCCCTGGCACGCTGGTTATAAGGTTCTTTAGGTGCCTGCAGTGAGTTTTGCTGTTTTGCAAGTCATTGCAGAGCCTTCTCCTCACTGTATCCCTTCTTGTCCAGGTATTAGAGCAGGCTGGCTCCTTATATTTGATCTTGTGGGTGTTTTTCTTCTCGTTTCCTGCCTCTCTGGGAAGCAGGGTTATTAATATGGAGACAGTCTGTACAGCGTCTGGAACAAAAAGACCATGGTGGGACCCTCGTTGCTATAGAAATGTTGTGATTTGGAAGGTCCTTTGCCTCCTACGTGAGGTTTTAAGTGAACAAACAAGTGCGGTGTTGCTTTTCTGCAACGCTCAGCTGGCTTTGAGCTAGGCTTTGCACTCGCTGTCTCGTGATGTTGTTTTTAAGGGGCTCTTGGGCACTGGAAGCTGTTCCTCAAGTAAATATCCTGAAGTTGGGAGTGTTAGCGCTGGGGATGGTAGCTCTGATCTACAAGGTTCATTGAGCAGTGCAGGTCTCCACCTACCAGGGAGCTCAAGGAGATAAAAGAGCTGTTGTCATGCCACGATGCTTGAGGGTTGGCCAACTCCTCCCAGTACCACTTCTGGACTGTAGAGGCTGAAGACGTCCCTCTGCATCGCTTGTACCTCCTGAGAGGGTCTGTGCTGAGAGATGGGCTTGTGGGAATCCATCAGGACAACAACCCATCAGGAGACAGAAGAGTCTCGTTGTAGCCCGTCCTGACCCTGGGGGCATTTTGAGGTGTGACCAAGTTGTCTGCATTTGTGATGAATCTTTCATTGGAGACCTGGGGAGGGACAAGCTGAGTGGTCCTGAGGCAGTTGAGGTGTAGAATTCCCTCTTAAAGGATTTCTGGTGCCCTGTGGTTTGATGAGCACAGATCACCATTGCATCCGAGCTTGTCGGCGGGACCGTGGCTTGGAGACCTTGCAGATGCAGATCATACTTTATCCTAAATATCCCTACTGAAACCCTCCACCCAGGCTTTGCCCCGCTGGGAGGCAACATCATGCCCGAATCCTGCGCTGGGGTTGATTAACACAGTCCTAGCTCATAAATCTGAGAAAGTGGATTTGGGGAAGAACTTTCCTGCCTCCAGTAAAACTTGCCTTTAAATTATTTAACAAGCTTCTTAAGCAACTCAGCCATTTTGCATGGAATTTGTCAAGGCTCCATCAGCTCTACACAGTGCGATGTGACAGCCATACTTTTATTATGAGCAGCGTATTAATCTTGGAATAGTGCTATTTGTTTTCCTCTCTTGCTTTTATGGTGCTTAAAAGCATGTATCTTCTCCTGAAAATCAATAACTAAAGCTATGAATAATAAAAAACACTGCAGTGAATGGCTCATAGAGATCCTATGGATGTAAGTTGCAGCTGTAATGACTCTGTTTGCTATCCATTAAGTATGTGAACTCAGAAGAATTATGCAGATTATAATAGCTGTATCAACATAAGTATGTTTTGCTGATAGACTTTCCTGATTGGATCCACGGGATATAAGCCTGCTAATCCCCTGTGCAGAGGACCTGATTATATTAGAGTGCTTTGCCGATCTGCAGATAGAAAGTTAAGAAACAATTAAAAATAAAATAAAATATTGGCCGGTGGAGGTGTGTGTGTGTGTGTTCTCAAAAGCATTCGGGTTGCTGCTGTATTGGGGTTTTTCTGGAGGGAAATGTGGGGGGGAGTTCCGCATCTTTATTGGAAACCCAACTCCAAACGCCGGTAAAAATGCAGACGGGGATGGTTTATGTACAAGAAGTGAAATTTGCCCCGCGCTGAGCCTGAAATGGCACAGCCGCTCCGCCTGAGGTTTGAGCAGCGATTTGGCGCTGGGAGGGGGACCTCAATCAGGGCACGTGTGGTGTAACCTTAATAATTGCTTGCTTAAGTGGCCAACTACCCTCGTGCACGCTGCCGGCATGTGTAGCTGCTAATTGCACGTGGATGTTAGATGTATGCCTATGGACCCTTTTTTGTGCCCCTCCTCGCCCACAGCCTTCCAGTGGTTCGTTGGCTGAAGCTGATGATGGAGTTGTGATGGGGGGCAAAGAAAAAACAACCCACCACCCTGTAATTAAAAAAAAAAAAATTAAAAAAAATCAGCTTGCTGTGCACTTGACACAAGGTTAAACGCCATGCAATTTTGTGTGTAGGATTTTGCACGCAAGGTCTGCTTATTAATATCCCCTCGCTGATGTAGTGTGTCACCTCTTTGGATGACAGTATGCTCTACAAACTCTGCTCCACTCTTTTTTTTTTTTTTCCCCTTTTTTTTCCATGATGCTTCAGCTTTCTTAAAATTGGGGAAACTGAGGCAGTGCCACAGGGAAGTGATACATCCTGCTCGTGTGGCTTGTCTTTCCTAAGCTCTGCTGCTTCCCTGTATCATATAAACCACATGAAGCGTTTCCATGGTATATAAGGGCTGCGCAGCTGTGTGTGACATATCGAAGTCCACCAAGTCTCCTTGGTCCCGTCTTTTCTTGTGCTGCTGTGGGCTACTTGGTGGCAAGCTCCTGGTGCCTGACAAACGCCTTGGCTCCCTTTCGCATCCAGGTTTGGAGAGACTCTGGCAGATGCCGAAATAAAGTTGAAACGAGGTTGCTGCATAGTAGGACTCAGCAGAAAAAAAATCCCCCCAAGTCAGCAGAGAAGCATACAAAATTTAAAACATGCTTTTTATTTATTTCATTTGGAGAAAAGATGAAAGCACCTTTCCACCAGAATATCTTCCAGCATCTCTGCTCCACGCTGAGTGATTGCCGGTGAGGAAGGGGAGAGCAGCATCACAGGGCTGAGCTCAATGAGGCCGGGGTGGTGTTTGCAGCAGAACTCCTTTGGTGGTTGGGAGAAATCGGAGCTGGGATGGATGGCTGCTTTGGTGGTTGGGAGAAATCGGAGCTGGGATGGATGACTGCTTTGGTGGTTGGGAGAAATCGGAGCTGGGATGGATGGCTTCAGCTCTCCCTTTGCGTGGCGAGGCTTGCAGCCAGCAGAAGTAGTAACTGGAGTGAGGTTTTTCTCCTTGTACCTATCTCCTGGCCAGCCTTGCCTTCAATTTGGTCCTAAAATACGGCCAAAAAAATGAAGTTGAGGGCTTGAGGGTGCCTCAGGATCCATAGGACAAACGCGTACAGGTCTAATCCCATCTGGGATGTGAATAGACTTAATTTTGGGTTCCAGGCTGTTGGAGGAGCTATGATGAAGCACCTACATTATAACATCAGCCGTAGGGTTGGCCTCACCTTCCCATGCAGAGAAATTGGAAGAACAATGCTGCTGTCTGGGTTCGCGTGAGGAATTTATTACCAACCGCTGGTTATTCCGTGGTTGGGGGACCCATTTTGCTTTGTGCCACCCACACCGCGTGCAGCAGCCTCCCCAACGCCGGCTAGCGTCTCATTAGCAAATAAAATTGTTATTTTTGGGGTAACGCTGTGAGTTAATGTGATGTGTGCATCACGAAACCCCAAACGTGCCGCATGCAGGATGGGGCGAGTTGCAGTGATGAATGTCATGCAAAACTCGGAGGCACTAATTGAAGGTGGTTTCAACAGAATATTCAATTAATGCTCTCTGCGTCGCAGACAGTCTGGAAAAGGCGCTGTTTTCTCCCGAGGATCTGTGTTACTGTGCAACAAACAGATGAAAATGAACCGTTTTACGGCCTTCTAATTGAAAGTCGATGCACCGGTTTTATTAAAATTTTCATGGTGGGGGGAACTGGATGCCTCAAGGGCCCAGTAATGGGATGAATAAGCTCCCTCTTCTCTGCTGCCTCGCATCTAGCCCCGGGCAGAAGCGACTGAAAATAAATGCCTGAGATATCCCTAGTGGGATGTGTGGCCTCAGCGTCTCTTCTTGTGTGCATGGATCTCTTTTATTCACGTCCACCGCACCTTCGGCTCACCCTCGAGAGGAGCGAGCATCCCTGGGAAAAATGGCTTTTATGGAAGAAAAAAAAAAAAGGCTTTTAGGGGAGCATTGGGTGAGGAGAGTGGAGATGATTTTTCCTATCCTTCTTTGTGGGAAGAGGGCTGTTTTTTTTTTTCTTTCTGGCTTTTTGAGTCTTTTGCCCTCTTTCTCAGTGCTGTCGGGGAGCTGAAGCTTATTAGTAGGAGGATGGAGGAGAAGGAGCTTCTCTGCTCTGCCCTGTTGTCTCTCCAGGACAGCCTGTCCCTTAGGGTGGGGAATGAAGTAATTAAATGAACTTCTTTTTTTACTCATCTAGCCTTCTCTTGTCCTGTAGCAAACCCTGCTTCTGTTTTCAGCCGGTGTTGGCTGCCCTGGGTATCTGCATTTCTCCTGTGGAGTCAGGGCAGCTCTTGAGGGCATCACTGGGAGCGTTTTGGTTCTTCCCTGCTTCATTTCACCACCTCATCCTATCAGTTCTTAAAGGTTATTGGTGTGAAGTTGCTATATATATTAAGCAAAATGCCCACACTGATGTGGTGGTTGTTTCTGGTGTGGATTCTGGCGCTGCCTGGACATTGGGAAGCAGGGAAAGGAAGATGCTCTCTGTGCGACTTCTAAAAATCTGTGTGTTGGCTGATGCATGGAAGCTGTTAGCTCAGACCTTCCGTGGCGTTGTGTATGAGCGCTAATTTACGCTCTTGCATGCAATGATGATTTAGCTATTTTAAAGCATTATTTATGATGAGTTCCTGTACCCATTTTGCTGTGGTGATAGTGTTGTGATAATGGGAATTTACAGTTCTCTCCGACAAGAGACTGTAAACCAACCGGCTGGATATTTTTTTGTATTCCTACAGGCCTAATTTGTAACATAAAGCACTTAATAATTGTTATTAATGAACCTGCTGCGGTCGGTCTATAGACCCAGCTGGAAATCACATCTGCTATCCGATTTGCAGCAAACTCTTGCGAGTTGAGGGAGGCGCGAGCAGCCGACGTGACCGGGAGGAGATGGCCAAAAGATGTGCCCGTGGATCAAGGGGAGATGTATGGTTTTGGGGAGGATCGTGGAAATATTAAAATCTGCATGGCTGCTGGGTGAGGTAGTAGCATCGCAATAAAGAGGGGGGAGAAAACCCCTGAAACTGCTGGTTTCTTAGGGACAAGGTATTTGGGGCAATTAAATGCATGTTGATGAACAATTGCAAGGGACCTTACTGAACATCCTTAGGGATTTTCATACCTGTTCCTCACTTGAAAGCCAAGCAGCCAAGATTTTTAAAGCCAGCTAGTGGTTTCTCACTGGTTCCGGTTTTGGGTATCCAGCCTGGGATGGAACGATAACGGATGCTTCTCATTATTTCCCCCCGTCGGGTCGTGTGTGACCTTGAGAAAGGTGTTTAATCTTCGTGGCACTGAGCTCCCGACTGGAATAAGGCTATGTTGTCCTCTGGGTTACAGCCAGAATGGTATAAAAGATACAGGCAGCACAAGCTTTATTGGCAATATCTTTTATTAAACTTTTGCAAATCTCCCTCCTGTTTATTTAGATTTCGGGATATTCACTGACTTGGGATAACAGGCTGGGATCTGGGTGGAGGCGTCTTCATTACCGGCATAGAAAGGACAGATTAGAGTATGAGTATTTTTTTTTTTGGAAGGCGTACAGATGCTTTCAAGCCATGATGTCAGTAATTAGATGACTTCAGAGGGTTTAATCATCCGAGCATCCCCCAGCTAAGCCCTCGTCTCCTGATTCACAGCCCCGTGCCTTGTCCACAGTGGTTGAAATGAGGTAATGCTTTGAAGTATCACGAGCAGATCTTTGCGAGGAGGATATTTTGCATAATTGGTTTCTGACAAGGCCTAAAATACTATTTAGAGTTACATGGCTGAGTGTTAATTTATGCCTGTACTCCTGAATGTAACTTTGTTACATGAAAGTGTTATTTACGAGGCGAGCTCAGATCTATTGTGTGTTGGTGATAGTGCTGTGATAATGGAGATATATAGCCCGTTGTGGCAAGAAGCTATAAAAGAAATGGGTAGATGTTTCGCTGCAGTTATGGACTTAATTTTTTAATGTGAGATATGGTAGCGATTGTAAGTGATATGATCTGATAGTCAATAGGAAGCAGGATGGTAGAGGGTAGTTTGTTTTTTTTTTTTTGTGGTGTTTGTTTTTTTTATTTTTGAGAAATAACTTTCTTCTGGAAGATGCTTTTTAGCTCATGCTGAGTCTGATCGCTTCTCCCAGCATTTTAAGTGACTAGAAATCAGAATAGTGGGTATCGACCTGTCGCTTCTCTTAAAAAATAATTCTCACATTTAATTAAAGCTTAAATCATGTAAAAAAATTAATCCTGTTTATTTAATGTGATAAAACTTCGCTTAGAAGTGAAACAAACTGTATTTTGCTGTAGTCAGTTTGATGCTTCTTGGCGATTTTGAGCATTTCCACTTGGTGGAAAGGGCGATGACTCTATCCTCATCCAAGGCGTGAATTTCGAAATACGTACGTATCGCTATACCCTTCCACCAGTGAAATTCTGTCTTCAGCTGTGAATTTTGGTGATGGCGTCTTTGCATTGAATGGGAGGGAAAGGCTGCGTTTCCAAACTCCTTCAAAACATAGCAGGCAGAAACATATCTTGTTTTTGCATGAACTTATTTATGTCTTACTTGACAAAGCACAACAGGAAACAATTGAGGGGAAAACAAGTCTGAGGTTAAAGTTGTTTTGAAACAAAGAATGCAAATGCTGGGTTTTGAGGAGTATCAAAGCAGGATGAGTCAAAGTCGTTGGGTGGTGGTTTTTTTTTTTTCTCCCTCCTTCTGTGACATGAAATTTCTGCAGAAAAAGACCTGACTCTGCAGAGCGTTCCGCTTCCAACAAATCTCGCTTCTCTGACAAAGCGGTTCCATCCCAGCTTTTTTCCAGTCAGACCTGCAACTTACCCTTTCCTGGGCCAGATTTATTCCTTCGCTCGACATGTTTCCTTGTCATCGAGACGGCCCCGAAGCTCTGGGAAAGGAATCAAAACAGCACTGGGTACTTCAAAGGGTGGAAGTCACTCAAGCATGTCGTGTTAGATGTCCTGCGACAACTAATCCAGCGTGTGATGTGACCCCTTTCCAGGTGGCCCGGCCTCTCTCAAAGACCTCGAAAAGAGCCCTGATAGACTGAACTCAACTTCTGCTTAAATCACCCGCCTATGATACTTTCCCTGTGAAAATGCAGGGGACTGGGGAATATGAAAGACGCGCGAGCCGGATGAAATGAGAAACAAGGGGAAAGCAAGCAACGCGCCCGGGCAGGCGAGGCGTTAGTGAGATGGGAAGAGTAAAGGCTTTACTGCAAATGGTAAAAGCCAATCTGAAGCTATCACGCTGGGTGTAAAGCCAACAATTTACCGACATCCCCACGGTGGTAAATCATGGATGAGCTCGATCTGAATATATGGAGTGCGGGTGTGTGGACAGATGCCTTGGGATGGGGGAGGAAAGATGTTTGCATAAGGAAGGAGGTCCATGTGCTGTTATGGGCTAAATGCATGGAAACCTGAGGCTTGTCTCGGTTGGGTCTCTAAAAGGCAAATCATGGGCTTCATGGGACAGCCTGGGGAGCGCAGTGAAACTGCTGCTTGGCTTCCCCACAGGCTTTCCTGCATATTCATCATTTCCTAGGAGCTACTTGTGGGAGTAAAACTACATCTGTGCTTTAGCGTGTTGAGGGTTAGAGTCATGCCCATAAGAAATGGAAGGGATCTATTGTTTAGTCTTGAAACCTCATCCCTCGGTGATGCAGAGGATGCTTGTTAATATTCCCTCTGAAGGCTGTTCATGATGATTCTTCACTTTTCACATCATGTTTAAAAAATTTTCTTTAAACTGCTATCACTTAAAATCTTCTTAGCAATTATGGTTGTTTAAAAAAAAAAAACTTAAAGAAAATCCCCAAGGTCAAAGCAGTCTCATCTTTATATGGATTGCAATAAATTACTTCAAGTCTATTCATAGCATAGGAAAGACCTTTTTATGTAGAAAGGATCATTATAGAGTTGCCAGGTCGTTAATTACATTGGGTTCTTCTACTTGCTATGTGAGTCATTTCCATGAAGCAGCTAAGATCATGGTGAGAGATAATGCAGTAAAAAGTGCATTAAAATGCTTCCAATGTCCTTTTGCTCATATCTGTACATCAGTCAGAACGACAACTGATTCAAAAAGGGCACTGCCAATTTAAATCAATAAATTTTTACTGGTGTGGCTGTGGCCCGTATAGATATTTCGAGTCAAGGCAGGGGGCTGGTAGCACGCTCGTTGTTGATGCTCAGAAGTATTAAAGTTTAATAGACTCTCCAGTCCCATTCTGGCTGTCTGTCACGTTGGTGCAAATCCAGAGTGGCTCCATCGCAGTCGATGGAGGGATGCGGGTGCGAGAGCAGAATCTGGCCCTCTGTGCCTTATTTACCGCTTCAACCACCTGCTTTAGGAGATAAAGCAGCTGCTATCTTTCCAGCTTTAAATGTGACATTCAGCCAGTTATACGCCTGGTCCCCTCATCGCTTTAGATGCTTGTTGATTTTTCTTAAATGTCAGAAGAGTTTTTAAACTTCATTTGAATTTGGCTGCCAAGCGTCGGTGGCAGCGCTGTCACCTCCAGCGCGGCTCTCCCCTGAGGTCTGTCTGCTGGGCGCCCGAGTCCTGTTGCCGTGCGGTTGTCTATTAAAATGTTGAGGTTGGGGGGAAATTAGCCGCCTCTCCTTTACCTGCAGGGAGAGATTTTTTGCTGCAGTTTGCCTCCTTTCATGCTGTCTCCTCTATTTCCAGCGTGTGGCTGGGGCTGGGCTGTTTTCACCCCATTTTCCTTCCATCCCATGATGGTCAGAGGACCAGTAGATAAGTGCAGCTTGGTTATTTTTTTTTTAAGGTTCTTGTTCTTGAAATAATTATTTTGCAAGGGAAAACTCAGCCCCTTTTGTCTTTGTTTTTCTCCTTGAGCTCCATCAGACTAATTCAGTGGTGAGGAGCTACCTTTGCTTTCAAGTTGAGGCATGGTGGTTCTTCTCTGCTCACCTTGGTGGTGATAGCATCAGGAGGAAGAGGAGACTTCATCTTCCAATTGTCAATCTTTAAAACTCAATGAGGAGTCCCTCAGGGTGTGTGTGGTGGGGGGAAGAGTCAAGGGAAAGCTCTTTGAAGCTCTTGGCTTGGTCTCTGTCTGCCCTCTGAGGTTAGGTGTCTCCTGGGAAGGCTGTGCAGAAATGCAGGCTGTCAGGAGGGCCATAAACTGTTTAATTCTGGTTGGTATGAGAAAGAAATAGTCTTGTCCAAGTAGGTCCAAAAGGCAATGTTGGACCATGGGGCTGCAAGGCGAATCAGTTCTGGGTTTGGCTCCCATTGGCAGGGTGGTGTGAGGTGGCTTTGGGTGAACCCAGGCGGATCTGTCCCCACCAGCCCTGAGCAAGGTGGGTGGTGGCTGGGAAGGCAGTCCGTCCTAAGCCAGGCTCTCCCAAGGTCTTTAAGCCCCAGTGGCTTGCCGAACCCTTGTTAGTGGGTCTATGAACCTAGAGAAGTCTCCTCTGTGTGGAAAGGACCATTCTTAACAACAGCATGGCTGTCCAGAACAGTTGATGTTTAAGATCATTGAGGTCTTCAAAGCCCGTTAAGCATGGAGCTGATCAGTAGCTGCTCGAAGTCAGCATTGCTGTGTAGGCTTAAAGCTTTCTATCAGCTGGAGATCATCTCTAAGCTGGAAAACGGTGGTTTTTCTTGGGCTGTGGAGGCAGATATGTGGGTTGTGAGTATGGGGAGGAGGAAGAAGCGCAGTGTACCGAGCACTGCTGTTGTGGGGGTCGAGCGGCGTTTGCAGCAGCACCCGAGTCCCTGACCTGAGCTCCGCTCTCCGCTCTTGAAAGGGGCCGGGTGGCCGTGGGGCAGGCACAAATGCACTGTGTCTAATCCCGAGCTCAAAGCCTTCGCTATCAAACCTTCAGCTCTTCACAGTCTAATTACAACTTGCCTGCTGCATTGGTTACGATGAGCAATGAAGATATAATCACTGCTGTTATTTGTCCTTCCCGGCTCCAGCTGTTAAAACAATTCCTCCTTCATAGCCCAGCCAATTTCATGGCTTTAATGTGTCCCCATCGCTCCCAGCCCGCTCCCGAATCCCGTGCGTGAGGAGCGATGCACCAGAATCTCCATGAAAGCAGCCTATTTCCTGCGTGAAGCCCGTGAAATTGGGGAAGATAATATTTTCAGAGCTGCTGGTACCCTGATTGCATGTTTGTTTGAAATGACAGTTTATGTTGTCTCTCTCTTTCATTAGGGAGGTTCAGCGATCGCGATGTTATTAACTAACAACAGCACTCACTGCATATAAACATGATTCCGCAGAGACACTCCAAGGAGCACTTGAAGGCA
>NW_009649724.1:2154723-2227178 GCF_000708025.1 Charadrius vociferus | reverse complement strand
TTTTTTCTTTTCCTTTTTTTTTTTCCCTCCCCCTTCCAGAGGAGGGGAGGTTTGGAAGAGATTTTAAACTCGATAAGAAGCTCGGAAGAGTTTCATTTTTGTACTGAATCCCCTGACAGCAAATGGCAAGCGTAGAATTGACTCTCCAGTCTAAGATGTCTGGGTTATGCCAGGGCTTGAGGACTTCCAGCACGCGGGGAAGTTGCTTTCTGCATTGACTGGTGTGTTAAAGATGGGGCTGAAACAAATCCTTGCCTCTCCAGGCGCTTGCTGCTGGCGGGGTGCAGGCTCAGTAAGCCCCTCGTGCCCTGTCGGTGGGGAGAATGAAGGTCTTGATGTTCTCCTAGCAGATCCTTTCCAGTTTAAATCATCCTACAAGGGCGGCTGAAATGTGTCTAGTGAGATGCAACATGCCTTGCTGGGGTTGTATCTACTTTCCAGTGTCTGTAGCATCTCCTGATGTTCCACCCGCTATCCCTCACAGCTCTGCTTCTGCACCAGGCAAGTGCTGTCCCTTAATTAACAGACCATGATGTCCATCCCAGGCGGTCCCTAGCTGAAGCCTCATCATCAGCCCTGCGAAGTCCCCTGTGATGGGGCCGCTTTGCGTGGCAAAACCCGGGCTATGGGCTTGTCTTCTCTTGATGCAATTAAGAGGTGGGAATCAGTTTTGACTAACAATGCTATTGCTTGGGGGCTGCAGGAAAAGGAGGAGAGACCTTTCAAGTTTTAGAAGTGGAGGACATTGCTGGATGCCGAGTTGCTGGAGTTTTCATGGGCATGGGCTTCTGTCTGCAATACCCCACTCAAAACACCAGCTGAACCGAAAAGTTGTAGCTTTCCAGGGGTGCCTCAAAAGCTCCCTACCCCCCAAGTCTTGCTGTGCAACATAGGAGCAACAGGGCTGCAAGAAGAGCACCTTCTCCAGGGTCTGCTGACACCATGGGTTCCGTGATAAAAGAAAAAATAACCATGTCTGGGCCCTGGAGGCTGATAGTGAGGATGAAATTAAGGTGTTGAGCTATGGCAATTGCCTTGGGAAGTAGCTGAGCGGTAGCCCTAACCGTGGTGGGAGCTGTGGCTGTTGGATTCTTCGCTGGGGTTGCTGAGAAGATGGTTATACTGACGGGACCGGGGCTCGTTGGAGGGTTTTTGCCCTTATATATCTCTCCTGTCTGTGTGATGGAGGAATAAGAATAATGGGTTTGGTGTGTGCGTGAGCACCCAACCAGCATTGTGGGATGTGCTGCTGATTTCCCATGCTGCTGGTGCTGCCTCTTATTACACATAAATAGCTGTGAAATGGGCTGCGGGGGTGGGGGGGATTTATCTATCCCGAGGTATGGAGCTTGTTTTAAATGGAGCCAGCAAAGTTGCTTATAGCCAAGACTGCCCATTATAAGATCCTGTTTGCAGCGAGTTAACTCTATGCCAAGCGATAATTGTTCAGGCTAAAAATTTCCGTGCTGTAAGTTTGCCTCGGGCTATATGAAATTGGGGGGAGAGGGGATGGATTTTTCTTTTTTTTTTTTCTTTAAAAAAAAAAAAGTAACTTCACAACAGAGCTGAAGAGATCCAGTCTCTCCATGAGATGGAGGCAGAGACTTGGAGTTTGGCAGGGGGATGCGAAGGCTGTGCAGGAGCTGAGATTCAGCGGTGGGTAAGAGCAGGGAGAGGCGCGATGGGTCTAGTGAGAGAGAACTGTCTGTTTTCATTACTACCGACTCATAAACAGGAGGCTCTGCTGTGGCTCTAATAGCTGTTGTCTTCTTCATCCCCGTATGGGCTGGTTGGTTAATGTGGTTCTCCTGGCTGCAGAGAGAAAACGTTCACGAGAGATTGTTAAAGGAGCTTGATTAAAGGTATAGCAATTTAGGAAATAGCAGAAGGCTTCTCATTCAGCCTTAATTTGGCCATTTGCATGGGTTTGTTCACTGTGATTGTTTTGAAAGATGTAATTGGGTGTTATTTTCTTGATGGGAGCGCTTTGTCTGTTGCGAGGAAGTGCTAGCTACGGTGCAAACATCCCTCCCCGGGTTCTGGTGCGTCTCCATCCTGCCTGTAGGAATAACCATCAACACCAAAAAGACGCGAGAGGCTGGAGATGTCCTTGGATGCTGGTTTTCCGCAGCCTGAGGGTCAGGGACTCCCTGAGCTAGGTGTGAGATTTGGCTCCTGCTCCAAAACCCTTTTCTCCCTGAATTTGATCTCTTACTGACCTTGCCCACGCGTCTGTCTTTCGCAGCACCCTGTTGCAACAAGTTTGAGGAGCTAATTGTGTGTGTGTGCGTGCACACAAAGAGAGCACTTGCTTGGGTTTTGTGCTGGAGCCTGCAAAAACGGGTGTCTGAACTCCAGACCTCCTCATCCCCCGTGGGAGCTGCATCCTTTGCCCGCTCGCCCCAGGAGGGATGCTGGGCTGCGGTGGTACCCGAGGGCCCCCTCCCCGAAGGCGAAGCGGTGGGCTGGCACTGCTGCGGTGGAGCTGGGCGGTGTGAATGCCTCCCCGCGTGTGCCAGCTGATTAGAAAGCAGAAGAATGGCAAGAGAAAATGAAAATGGGAAGGAGCTTGACAGCCCATGGAGAGGTATTTCAGCTGCAACACAAAACATTTGGTGGTAATTATAGAATAACCTTCATTTAAATGCAAATAAGCCTGTAATTAAGATAAGGGCTCTGTCATTTGCCAGTATTCCTCCTTCCCTCCCTTGCCAGCCATGGGTTTTGAGATGTTCCCCATCTCGCTGTGGCGCTGCCTGTGTGTCTGAGGGCTCCTATGGCGAGGGATGGCGAGATGGGCAATAAAGGAAACAACTTCTGTGGCTCTTTGAGCCCATCCCATCCAAGCAGCGGAGTCTGGGATGGCATCATGTGTCTTACTTGGCCCCTGCAGCCGGCAGCTTCAGCTAAAACCCTCTCTCCAAATGCTTCTCAACTCTCCGATGCTTGAAAGCTGGATGTGGGCCATGCTTGGGTATTGCTGAGATGCAGATCTTCTCCCTGGGTCATGCTGGGGTTGTGATGCTCAGCAGAGGCTGGAGGAGTGGAGCTCCTCTACTGTGTCCTGCTACATCTGGGAAGAGTTTAGAGGATGAGCTCAGAGCCCAGCTCAAATCAAAGCTGGGGCAGTCCACCATTCCCACTGCAGAGGTGAGGCGCAGGCAGGGTTGCGGAAGGTGCTTCCAGCCTTTCTTGTAGCTAGGACTTTCAAGAGACTTCACTGGGAGAAAAAGATGATACCCTTGTCCTCAGCACAGACACTAAGAACCAGATAAAGACAAGTTGGTAGCTTGAGTCGGAGTGAACCGCATGTATACGGCGACACAGGGCTGCTGGACAGGGTGTAATAATGTCATACTAACATTTAGGCACTCCATCCTGGAAATATCAGTGGAAAAACCCAGACATGATGACTTGTAATGCTTGGAAATACCAGTGGATGGGGAGGCAGCATCCTGCCATGGCTTGCTAGGAGGACTTGCAGGGGTAGCAGCTGGGCTTACACCAGGTCTCCTTGCTGGGGAGGGAAACCAGAGCGCTGGAAACAGCCATTGCTGGAAAGGTTAGCCAGCAACCTTTGCTTAAACTGTCTCAATCTGTATGAAATGTTATCTCTCTGCCTGACTAAAGATATGTGAGCCCAGGGAGCGGAGATGCTCCCAGATTGTATTTATCTAGCCCTTTGAAAGGGCGTTTGAGGAATTAACTCGGCAGCTTAGGAGAACTTTAATGTTTCGATAAGTGGCTGGTGCTGTGTCTCCGCCTGCTGCAGCGTGACACCTGCGATGGAGCATCTCTGTGGCAGACGTGGCCTGGTTAAGAGTAGGCAAACTCTTTGTCCCAGTTGTGCAAAAGCTGCCAAACTCACTGGTGCCCCTTTCCTTCTCCGGCTCTTCCCTTCCCATCCTGCTGGGAGCAGGCACGGCTGTCTGGATCCCTCCCTCGGAGTCGGGAATGGGTGATGCTCTGCCTGAACTGGCTTCCCCGAGCCCATCTGCATTGCAGATTCCCGTGAAAATGATGCCTGGTATATTCATGTATTCCCTTTTTCTTCTTCCTTCTCTGGAGGCTTCTGCAGGTGGTGGGGGAGGAGGAAAGGCAGGTTCAGACCCCATTGTGGTGGAAGCAGAGGTGACTCAAGCCCGCTCTGGGAGCAGGATTTGGGACGCTTTCTTGGGATGATGGTGGAATTTAGGAATTATAGAGCTGAGATCTTGCAGCAGCAAGGTCCTGGGGATGGAGGCAGAAAGGCAACTAGAAGTGGATGGAAAAGATGGTGTAGATGCTTTCCTCTGGACTTTCAGTAGTATATTTGTCAGGGAGAGCAGAAGACCTTGTCTCTAAGATGCAATGCTTAAAAGGCCGCATTTTCCTTAAATCCCGGCAGCAGGATTTGCTCCGGAGAGTGCTGAGCTGAGCGAGGGAGGCAGGAGAGGCTGGAGCGCAGGTTTTCCTGGCTGGAGAGGACCAGAAATTTACAGCCTGCTGGCCTGGCTGATTTCTGTGCTGCCAGCGAGGTCCAACCGATCTCCATCCGGAGAGAGAGCGTGGGGGAGTGTAAAGGTGCAATTAAACAGCAAGACATTATCAGCAGGGCCTCGGGCTGCTCAGGAAACGGTCCAAAGGAGGAAAAATGGCAAGAGCAATTTACTGGTGAAAGTGTTCTTGAACATACAAAGAATATGTCAATATAACTCTGCTTTTAATATTTGATACTGACCTATGAATAATTCACCTAAATGTACAGCTGATGTGGTGACCTCTGAAGCGATGCTGCGTGCACCGGGGGGAGCAGAGAGTGTGTGGACATGGCATAAATGCTTTCTAATGGTAATGGGGACAAAGAAGCCCCGGGGGAAGAGTCCCCATGCTCTCTTCCCGCTGCCCAGGAGATGGCAGACGGTGCCCACGCAGGCATCCACACCGTGGCACCCACGGGGCGGGTGGGAGCTGGGTTGGTGTGGTGACACCTCACCTCGGTCCAAGCTGCCCGACTTGCCAAAACCTCAGCGCTTGAGCTCTCTGAGCACTCCTCAAGTCTTGCGTCCCAAAAGCTGTGAGGATCTGAAGCAGCTCAGCGCTTTGGTCCCCTGTAAATGGGGAGGAGGGGATAGGATAGCCTTTAGAAGGTAGACTTGCTGCTTGGTGAGGCCAAGCTCCTCAGAGGTGGCTCCTCAGGTGACATGCCTATGCTTGGCATCCTCCCAGAGGCAGAAAGGACCCTCGGTCAGCTTATCTGCTGCAAGGTGCTCTTTCCCCCTTGTAGGCTGGCAGGTGGACCTGCTCACAGACACTTGTAAGGAGCTTTTAACCTGGTGGTGGATGTGGGATGGGAGCCCTGTTTCCCTGGAGAGGCGGTGCCGGGGAGGTTTCCCATCATTAGCTGCCTAATTGCACTCCCAGGCTGAGCGGAGGGCTGGGTGTCGGGCTCCTGATGCTTTATTGATTACCGCCACATGTAACACTTCATTTTCTCCATTTCCTCCAAAACCAAGCAGCTGACAGATATCTTTTCTCCCTCCTCCTGCCTCCCACCTCGAAATAGCTTTGAAGGTTTATTTGTGATTTCCTATGTGTTAAATCTGTATTGAAGTTGGGGGGAAAGAAAGACTTGTGGAAGGCTCTGACCCAGTAGCTGCCTGCAGAGGGGATGGAGACGGGCTCTGCGCCACGGGGCATCCGCAGCCGCCTCACCTGGGGTGGGCAGGGGGGGGATATTTGGGGCTGTAGGGTTTGCAGCCGGAGGGGTGTGGGTTAATGCTACTTGTTAATAATGTATTGGGGGTGCAGCCCCATCCCCATCTCCCTTATCCATGCCAAAACTAGCGTCGGAGGGCACTGTGCCCCACGCTGCCGCAGCACGGCAGAGGGCAGCAAGCCCCCGCTAAGCCAAGTCCATCCCCCCCTGCTCCTTGCGTTGCCCCTCTTGCTACAATAGTTCATGTGCTACAAACAGGCCCAATTACAGTATTGATCTCCTACATGCTGGGAGCTGATGGTAGGTCCCTCCCCAGCTGGCTTGGTAAACAGAGCTCTCCATCAGCAGGCACTTCATGAATGTCACAGAGCAACTTTCTCATCATCCCCCCGCGGCCGTAGCAGGCAGAGTGCTGCAAGGGAAAGGCAAACCATCTTGCGAGGGGATGCGGTCCATGGTCTAAGTTGGGGGATCCAGCTTATTTGTTGGGTTTGGTTGGTTTTTTTTTGTTGCCTTCCATCCTGATCCCAAAAAATGAAATGACTTGCTCTGGTCTGAAGGGGTTTCACCACCAGGAAACTCGTGTTTGCTTTTGTTTTGCTGAAGAAGTGGCGGGGGGCGGGGGGAATACTGAAAAGATGCTTTGGTTTGGTGTATACCAGCCTCTATTGCTTTCATGGCTGAGCCGAAATCATCTGTGACTTGCAAAGCCCTGGCTGCAGGGCAGGTCCTTGATGATGGGAGAGTTGAATATCCTTCCCAGAGTGCCCGAAGTTCAGAGCAGACGTGACAAGTGCGATGTATAATGATGGGTCGTGAGTGGATGAGACCTGCAATTTGCATTCCCTGGCCGGTAATGCCACGTGTTGTATGAAAGGACTTCACTGTGCAAAGCCCCTGTAGTGTGTGGGGTGTATTAATTTGCTGAGCCTCTAATTAGAAAGCCCCCAGCATGCCTGGAGGCTGGACTGCAGCTCTGGAGGGTGCTGCTATCCCTCTGCAAGCCCAGAGTGAGTGATTTTTCTCACTTTACCAATCTGGTCACCCCATACTGCTGATATGGGTAAAAAAAAAAAAGTGTGGAATGTTTGGTTTAAAGCAGTTTCCTTGTACCGGTGCTCCTGTGGGAAAGCTGCCTCCCTGCTCCGTCCCCAGGCGAGGGACACTGAGCGTGTGAAGGTTTTGGAGATGGTGTCCAGGCTCTGGTGGAGCTCATCACATAGCATTGACTATGCATCGTGGGCATTAAAAAAAGGAGTTCAGAGCATTGTTTTCACTGTCTCTAATTAGAAATGTTGTGGAAGGGCCTGGCGGCATCCTCCTCTCCCTGGGGTGAGATGCTTGAGGAACGGAGAGGGCTGTGCTCCTGCTGTGCCTTGGTGGCAAGGGACGACTCAGTACCAGCTGCTGGAAGCAGCTTTGTGTCCCTGAGCTCTTTATATCCATTATCTGAGTATTTGTGGACAAAGTGATAAGGACAAATGGGGAAAGGGACAGGAAGGCCCTCTGTTTTGGCTTCTGGGTGTGCTCTTGCATCGGCTGAGTTAAGTGGTCCCCGGCTGGGCTGTGCAGTCCTGCTTCAGTGTGGCATCCTCATCTGGAATGGGTTGAGTTGACCTTGGCTTGGCTCCTGGTATGTGTCTGGCTTAAGTTATCACTAAGCAACTGTGGGAGAACGGTCACAGCAGGCGTGTGATGAAGTGGGTGACTCTGTGTATGTATGTCTGGTTGGTAATGAGGTCCTGCTCAAGCTCCTTGGGTGCAGTGGGGTGCTGGCAGTCTTCCTGGAAGCATCTTGTTTCCTACCTACCACTGGATGCAGAAGACTCTGCTTTGGCTTTGCAGGCTCCTTGAGTAACAACAATAAGAGCAAGCCAATGGGACAGCTCTTTTTTTTTTTTTTTTTTTGTGGGGGGGGATTTACCAGGAGGGCTTAGCAAGCAAGAAGGATTTAAAACCCAATTTGTATTCGTCCGGTGTTGCAATTTGCAGCCAAATCGTGAGAGTTGGATGCCGAGAGAAATCCATAGTTGCCATAACAACCAACAAACTATAATTAGTCAAAGAGTTGAGGAGAGGGGTCCAAGGAACAAATGGAAAAAGGAGCCGCTCTTCGAGGGGTGCTGATAGAGATCAGAAAGCCTGGGCACGAGCGTGTTACGGGAGAACTAATCTCTCCAGAAGCCGTTCAGTCTTTAGGCCCCCAGTGGAGTTGTTTGAAGCTGTAGAAGCTCTGGATTTTCTGATGTTTTCACTTCTTGAGGACGGAAGGATTAGAAACATCCCATGCATTGAGGCTGTTGCCTTTGAGGCGTGATTGGGTTGCACTGGCGGAGCTGTGTAGGCTGATAAAGGGGTTGCAGAGTTTGTTTCTTGACCTAGAGCAGCGGTGTAGGATGTGAGGAAGAGCTTGAGGAACCAGGCCGAGCTGTGGAAAGGTCTCCTTTAGCTTGACAGAGAGAGGAAGAGCCAAAGTTTGACGCTGCTGAGTAGCCAAAATGCACATTCCCACACTGCGAGAGAGACAAAACTCCCCTTTGCACAAGCAGCAGAGCTTTATCCTCCTTATTTTGAGCAGTTGGCTGAATGCATGGGGGAATGGTTGAAATGGAGCATCAGGGTGATGGGGATCCCCGTCTTGCTGGTTCCTGTGGTCACATGAGTCACTTGCTGAAATCGGGTTTGGTTTCCCAGTTTATCTGGGGAGGGGAACTGGGCTCTGGTGGTTGTTCTGGGTTCTGCTCTCCTGCTGTAGGCTTAAAACCACCCTTTTTTTTTCCCTTAAAAACCACTGCTCCTATTCGATCTTGCTCACTTGGGACTTTGCTGTTGTTAAGACTGAAAATTGTTACCAAAACTGCAACAAGAAATTGCTTTTAACAGCAGAAAACAATCCCTGGGGCAATTTTAGGTCGTGATGAGGAGAAAAGTCCTTTCCTGAGCACTGGGACAGAAATCCCCAGTTGCTTTTTTTTTTATTTTATTTTTTGGGTTTTATTTGCAGCCTGGGTGGGTGGGTACGAGCTGCTCTGCCATTTGGTGTCCCAGTTCTGCAAAGGGAGAGCCGGCGATAAAACCACGTGTTGTGCGGGGAAAGATAACAAGTTCAATCCCGACCCCGAGCAGTGCTGCCCAAGCTCACTGCCCTCTTACCCCTTCCCTTCCTCGTATCGGAGGAGGCTGTTCTCATGCAGGCAGCATCCACACGGAAAAAGTCATGCTAGCATGAAAAAAAAAAAAAAATACCCATGGAACACCTCACAGACAATATAGAACAAAAAAAAAAAATTATAATATGTCTGAAATACAATAGAAGCAAAATCTCCTGGCAGCAAACATTCATGCACTTGACTGCCAAGAAAAAAGGACCTTACAGAAGATGAGACATGAAAGGGATCCCTGCACAAAAAACTAAAAGTCGGAACACAATAGTATATATTTCAGGCATATGAAAAGGAAGTGCGACAGTAATACTAAGGAGACAAGATACTGTAACAGAACTGGGGGCTGAGGAGAGAAGAAACTCAATCAGCAGTGACACGGGAGGCTTGGAGAAGGCAGCTCTTTGAATGGATTGGAGTCCTTTAGAAAAAAAAAAGGCAATCCTGCTTATTTATTTTATTTTATTTTTTTTTCCCTGGGAATTAATCTTTCTCCATTTTTCTCAGCTTGTAAAGAAACAAGGGAGCACATGAATAATACATTGCCAAGACCAAAAAGATACAAGGGGCTGTATGCACGGGAATTTGTGGCATTGATAAAAATATGATGCTGTATGAGGATGATGCTGCTGAGTTTTGGGAGTGCGCAGGGCAAAGGGGAGCTGGAGAAACGGTCTCGGGGGAGACTGGAGGATGCACAGGAGGAGCACACAAGATGAGGTTGGGTCCAGGGCAGCGCAGGAGCTTCTCACCTGGGCTGGTGGCCGTCAAAAATCGGCTTATTTCTGGCAATAAAGATGTGCGGTGACTCTTGCTGCGGTCATGAGGATTTGGCATCTGTGTGGGGTTCGCAGCAATGTCTGCAGGAGCCTTTCTGGTGCGAAAGGTGCTGGAATCGCTCATGTGGGTGCTGGGGGTACCGCCGCCGGTGCTGATGCTCAGAGACAAATCTCCGAGCTGTTTCCTCGCTGTCATGCCAGTGACAAGGAGGGAATTCCCAGCTGGGTGTCTTGCACATCTCTCCCTTGTCAAAACCTGAGCAAGACTTTCTGCCTAACCTTAGAAACTTTTTTTTTTTGGTGTGTGTATATTTAACAAAAGAGATTTATTTTTGTCCCACTAGAGTGACTTGAGCTGGTTTTTCACAGGGAAAAACCTATAACTGAGCTAAAACTGCAGGAGTTTTCAGTGCCTCGACTCGCCGGGTCAAATGACTTGGTGGCAAAGCAGTACGAGAGCTGATTTTTTTTTTTAAAAATTAAATATTCAAATACAGTTGAAGGGCTGAAGCCTGGAGCTTTTCTGTCCTTGAAAAGGTATAAGAGCCCAGAGGCAGAGACCAGGGCTGTCCAACGGTTTGATGGCTCTATACGAGAGGCTAAATTCCTTTTTAATAGGTTGTTCTCTCTATCCGAGATCAGAGAGCTCGCCTTTCCCCTCGCTCATCCCTGGCAAGGTCCTGCTGACTGCAGTTCAACCACATACATTATTTTTAATGATGTCCTGTAACAAGAAGCCTCCTGCAATTATCCCGTTTAGATCTGGAGCCTCTCAAGGGATGGCTCGGAAAAAAAACCTGATGCGCTGAAGCACCTTGGGAAGAAACAAAATCCTCTGCCAGACATTTCCATGCTATGGCAGTGCGGGTCCTGCAGCCGGAGGATTGCAGCCCTGATGCCGCAGCCGAAGGCAAAGGAAGATTTTTTTTTTTTTTGGTCTGATATTTTTTTTTTTTGGTCTGACCCAGCATGACTCTGCTGATGGTGCTTGCCCTCAAGCAGGCGTTTGGCTGTGGTCTCGTAGGCTGACTGGCCTTTGGAAATAAAATACTCATTTTAGGGTAGCCTTTATTTTTTGCTTGCTTTGCAGGAAGCGAGTTTTCAAAAAGAAACCCCCGGTGCTATTTAAGTTGAATTTTACCCCTCAGGGCAGGAAAGGGATAGGAAGGGATGAAAGCATCTCATTCCCAGGCCAGAAATTCCCAATACCTAGGGGCTAAATTCAGCTAATCTCTCTTGCAAGTTGCTGGCTGGGGGTATAATCTGAGGCAGCTTGCGTTGAAGATGAGTCTGCAGAAATACGAGAGGCTGACGGAGGCGAATGCAGCTTGTGCGAGCATCCCGTCCCTGGGGATGCGCAGGGAAGGTCCCCGTCTGCCACCCGGCAGCGGGCCCTGTCCCAGCCAGAGGGGAGCGGGGAGGACGAGGGTCTCAGGGAAGGATGGCAGTTAGTCTACTTACCTGTCCTAATGCTTTTTTTTTTTATGGGGCTGCCATAAAAAACACTCATTAGACGGTGTTGTTTTTCATTAATGTTGATTCACCAAAAGCTTAATCAATCTTCTGTGACCGACGACCCCGTTCCCGAGGGAGAACAAAGCTGTTGAACAAATTAGCCTTACAGATTGGAGGCAGAGCTTGCAGATGCGACAGCCTGGGTACCAAAGCGGGCGGCGCGTGGATTTGTGTAACATGCCTAGGAACAATGGCACTCAGCTGCCTTTTTTTTTTTCCTTTTTTTTTTTTTCCCCATCTTGACTGGAGCATGCTGGCAATGCGGCTCAGCCCTTCTCTTGTCTCGCCTTCCCTGTTACGAGCCCCTCCGTCTGCTGGCGCGGGGAGACGGAGCAAGGAGGAGAGTTGTTAATGGACTCGGCTGAGATTCAGATGCTCTCCGTGTGGTACCTGGCTCTGCCGTGAACTCCTGGTGTGGCCGTCGAGCCCCTCGGTGCCGTGGTGCCTTGCCCTTAATGATGAGCGCAATGCTTTTCCCACTTCCCGGGGGTATAACTGCATCAGTTGGAGAGGTTTTTCAGTGAGAGGTTGTTAAAAACAGCCGGCGTCTAAGTGTACTCTTCATCTCTGCTAGACCAAACCGCTTGCGGCGTGCTCGCTGGGAGAGGAGCGTAAATGCTTGGAGTGTTTTCCGTAAAAGGGAGGGGGGAATCCTCCAGCTCTACCCAGGGAGGGGATGAGATCACAGAATGGTCAGGGCTGGAAGGGCCCTCTGGAGCTCCCCCAGTCCCACCCCCCGCCAGAGCAGGGGCACCTCCAGCAGTGGCACAGGACGGCGTCCAGGGGGGTTTGGAATGGCTCCAGAGGGGGAGACTCCCCCACCTCTCTGGGCAGCCTCTGCCACTGCTCTGCCGCCCTCACAGCAGAGAAGGCCCTCCTCAGGTTGAGATGGAACTTCCCATGGTCAAGTTTGTGCCCGTTCCCTCTTGTCCTGTCACTGGGCTCCACTGGAAAAAGACTGTTCCCATCCCCCTGGCACCCTCCCTGTAAGGATTCCTAAGCATTAATAAGATCCCCCCTCAATCTTCTCTTCTCCAGACTGAACAGCCCCAAGTCCCTCAGCCTTTCCTCATCAGAAAGATGCTCCAGTCCCCTCATCATCTCTGTAGCCCTTTGCTGGACCCTCTCCAACAGTTCCCGGTCCTTCTTCACCCGGAGAGCCCCGAACTGGACACAGTGCTCCCGATGCGGCCTCACCGGGGCAGAGCAGAGGGGGAGGATGACCTCCCTCCACCTGCTGGCCACACTCTGCTTGATGCCCCCCAGGAGACCATTGGCCTTCTTGGCCACCAGGGCACATAGCTGGCTCATGCACACCCTGTTGTCCCCTAGGACTCCCAAGTGCCTTTCCACAGAGCTGCTCTCCAGCAGGTCAGCCCCCACCCTGCACTGGTGTGTGGGGTGATTCCTCCTGAGATGCAGTACCCTACACTTGCCCAGTTAGATGCTGCTAAAAACATCCAGGGAGGAGCGATCTGGACTGCCACGCTCTGGGAGCGAGGGTGTGCAGCGTCCTTCCTGGCAGGCAGTGATGAGGAGGAGGATGCTCTGTCCTGCTCCCGCTGGCTTTGTGACATCAAACCAGTGGTTGCTCGGAGGCTCTGCGACCCATTCCTCGTGTTCCTCAGGGCTTGCAGACCCACTGACTCGTTTCACACTAGGCTGCCGCCCGGCCCTCAGGTTAGAAATGACTTTCCTTCTCCCTCCCAGCCTGGATTTGAATGGCTGGTCTGGAGGTGAAAGGCCCCCGTTCCCATTACCAATCCAATTTCCTGGACTTTTACCGGGTAGATAGGAATTGCCAGAGCGGAACAGCCTGATGGGCCATCGAGCCCAGTGTCTCCTCTCTGACAGCAGCTTGTGTTTGGCATGTAATTAAAAGCCTTTGTACTATTTGACTTGTAATTTAATATCACGCTGCCACATACATACCTCATTCAAGAAAGAATAGGTCCTGATGCTTGCAAAGATGGAGATGAGCCCGGTTCCTCGTGTGTGGCATGTGTGGGGTCGGCTCTGCATCACTCGGTGCCCTGAGTGTGTTTCACATGAGGTTCGGCATGCTGGTGGGGATGCTCCTCTCTGGCAGGAGGAATTTGGGGAGAGCAGAGTTTGCAGGGAGCGGTCTTGTGGCTGCCGGTGGGGGAGTTGCTCTGTGATTTATGGGGTTCTGCCACAGACACAGAGATTAAGTGCCTTAAATGGTCCTTAAAAGCTGGTAGAAGAGATGAGCTGGTATGATTACGTGGGGGTGGGCTCGTGGGACCCCCCCTGGGCTGACGTCGCTGCCTGACTTTGTGCTGGAGCAGATAAGGGGAGTGCACAGCCCTGTCCATCAGCTCTGTCGCCAGGGCAGGACGGGGTGTGGGAGATGGCAATCTGCCATTCCCATGTCCGTTTGTTGCTCGTCTGTGCTGTGGGATGCTGCTCCCATATGTATGTCCTCTACGTGGTGCTTTCCCTATAGCTTGCTCTTTGTTCTGCTCGTGGAGTGGTGGCTGCCCTCTGTGGAGGGGCTTGGTGGGTCATAGGAGATGCACATCCGAAAATGCCTGGGGGTATGGGGCGGAGGAGGGACCGCTGGAGTGGGGATGAGATGAGTTGAGTGCAGAGGAGTGGATACGAAAGGTCTCTCATAGCTCTGCAGATCAGAAGCAGAGAAAACCTCCGAAACTCACGTTTAGTGGAACTGAGATGATGCTGCAAACCTTGCGTGGGCCATTTTGCAAGCTGACCTCAGGGGAGGAGTCTCTCTGAGGGTTTGTGTTGGCACCAGGGCTTGCCAAGTCCCTCTCCACAGGGGGGCTCTGCTTAAGACTGATTAATTTGCCCACCTGAGCGCTGTTCCCTCTAATTGACTGAGCCTACAAGACAACAAACCTGGGCTGATCAATAGAGAAATAATTTTGCAAATTGTGGGCATAAATCATTCCTGATCGGCGTGTGCTCACGTTTGTTAATGAGTAAACCAAACTAAATCAACTTTCTTGATTAAAACGCAATTGTTTCATCTATTAGTCCTTTAGGCAGGTGGTGGGAGGAGGGGGACAGTGGCCGGCATGTGCATCACTCGAGTGGGTGCACTGTGCCTGTGGTTTGTGCGCGTGTGCCCGGGGCAGGTGAGGAAGAGTGGGGAGTATCTTTTGGGAAGCCGTATGTCCAGCCAGCCTAGTGTCATGGAGTAATTAATTAGCCTTATCACTGCAATTTTTCTATCTGCTGGCATAGGTGGTGGGATGGGGTGCCTGTGTCGGCGTGTTGTGTCGCTCCTGTTGTCACCCATTGCTTGTGTGGCAGTCGTTCATCCCCTGGGACGGGAGTCCACCAGGATCTTCCAGCCCTGATCTTTCTATATTGGGAATTTTGGGTGGTCCATCCCACCGCTCCCTTTCCCTCTGTGAGACCTCCTTTCTTGGTCTGCGTGTTTTGTTGCTGTTGGAGCTGGAAGGAGCCAGCCAGGCAGTTGATACCTCGCTCTGTCCTTGGGCCTTTCCCATCGTCAAACAGGGGTGGTTTTCACCCTCGTAAAGCACTTCCAGATCCAGAAGGACTCTAATCTGCATCTGGGCAGCCAAACTGCTGCCCTACGCGGAGGTGAAAAGCAATTTCCTATTGCTAGGAGGAGGATCAGGGCTGCTTTGTGTCCTGATTTACAGCCTTGCTGGCCAGGAGGAGAGTTGCTCTGGGTAGTTTGCCTCCTGTTATATGTGATAACTGCCTTGGAGAGCTGTGCGGGTGCCCTGAGTGTCTGTTTAGGGAGCCCCATCTTTTTATTGATTTTTGAATAGTACAAATAGAACAAATAACAATGCAACAGTGGCAACGGGGGGGATAAATAATCGGGGACTTGGCACGCTCGGCTGAACGGGGCCGAGAGAAATGCAACGCAGATGCGTGCCCGGAGAAGGTCAAGTTTTTAAATCTAAACTGGAACTAAGTAAAATATTGGCTAACTAACTGGATTCCAAAGCTCATAAAACGTTGATAGTGCTGGATGTCGGCTGGAATATATCTTCTCATCTTTTAGACAGGGAGCCGGTGCTTTCCTTGATCTTCCCTCCCTGGGGAAATGCTCCTCGGGAGCAGAAAGGAGCCTGTCAAGTGGCTTGTTTTCCTCCGTGTTGGCAGGGCAGAGCTGGAAAGGTCGCTCGGGTTAAGAGCAGCAGCGAAAGCTAAGCTACAAGCGGTGCTTCAAGTCGCCGTGCTTTGATTTCTTAAGCTGAGCTGCGGGCTGGGATGGTGGCGGAGGATGCTGGGGCAGAGGAGCTCTGGGCTCGGAGCCTGGCGGTGCGTTTCCCCGCCGGTGCTGAGCGTGAGGAGTGAGGGTTTGGGTGCATGTGGTGGGGACGGGAGTGCGTGTCTCCTTAGCTGGGCCCTGATGTCCTCCTGCGATGCAGGAGAGCACCGTTGTAGTTCATATCTTGGACTTTATTTGGCGTGGACTTACCATGAGGATGGATGTTGTTCCAGATGAGAACTCCCACTGTGTCATCTATGAGGGTTTAGTCAATCTGAGGGTTTGGGTTGATGGAGAACTGACTTGCGCTGCCCCTTCTCTACCCCGGCAGAGCCCACCGGCTCCCAGGGAAGGGCAGGTTGCTACCCAGGGATGCTGAAGCAGCGTTGGATGCTCCAGCTTCAGGCCACAGAGCCTGTAAAGCTTCGGGCTGGGGCCAGAACCAAGCTGCTCCTGCAGTACAGAAAATAATAGTGGCTGGCAAAAAGAGGTGTTGGGAAGACGAGTCAGTTAATGTTCGAAAGAAAGCTTTGAAACGGGGAGGCTTTTGAAGTCGGGATTCAGTTCTTTCCTTTTCTTCTTTGTTCCCTTCAATGCTCTGTAAGGAGTGTGGCTCAGTGGTGTGCCGGTATCAAGGTTTGATGGCCTCTTGCTCCCCAGGAGAATTACGTTCTCCCTCGATGGCTTCACTTCAAGGCAGTGCGTTCAATTGGTATTCTCTGTATGGCATTTGCTCTTGTACATAGTGCATTTTTATTCAAATAGTGGTATTGATCGTGGAAAAAGTAATGGAGAAAATAAATGAAAACAAATAAACACAGAAGATTTGTACTAAACTTTTTCAAGGTCTGGTTCTGAAAGTCAAGGAACTGTCTGTGTCCTCCGTAGGAGCAGGGACTGGTGATGCAGCCGGTACTTCCTTTATTCACGTGTGGGCGGAAGATGCCTATGGTGGCAAATATAAATATGTGAATGGTTGGGGCAGGCACCTGCTTGTAAATACCAATCACAACCATATGTTCCCAGTTCAGAAGATAATCTGGCAAATATACCTAGCAAATGGGGTATTGCACCAGCTCAGCTCATGGGAGAGGAGATGGACTGCCGCATCTCCTTGTCCCCGGGGTACTTTGTATGGTCTGCTTGGCTTGGTTTGGCCAGGCTTTTATCTTGCAACAGCCTTGAAAGATCTAGGCTTGTGTTTTGGGTCACGGTCCATCCTCTTGCATTTATTGACTTGAAAGCAGGGCTCTTGGGCCAGCTTTCGCATTTGATGCCAGGAATGTCATCAGTAGTTTGAAGCATCATATCCATCTCATACCCATTGATGAAGATGACTTCAGCATAGGGTAGAACTATAGCTTCAAAAATTACAGTTTCTTCCCTAGAAAGGATGTTTCACTGGTATTTCTTGCTCCTTTGAGAGTTCTGCAGTGGGGAGAGACTCATTTTTTTTGTTAGAAATATTTCCAGGCCTTGTGGTTGATAGGAAGGCAAAAGGCGTTGTCCGAAACAGTTGGAAGGACTATAATTTTAAACTTGTGGGTTTTTTTTAAAACTAGTCTCTTGTGAGGAGTGTGTTTAAAGGTGAGTTCCTTCAGCAATGCTATACTTTAGCACCCAAAGGACAGGACTTCTTTCCTTGTTCATATTGAACTAAACATTTTTGGGTAAAAAAAACAACCAAACAAAAAACCCCAAACAAACAAGCTAAGAAACAGAAGTGCAGTCTCTGCTGGAAAGCCCCAGCTGGGTTTAGGGATGCCCTTTCCCAGCTGTATGATGCAGGAAGGCTGCTGGGGTGCAAAGATGGGATGGCACAGCCAGCGAGGAGCAAATGACCCAAAATTGCTCTCCAATTTCTAACCTGTTTCTCAGCCACGGGGAACCATCCTCTCCCAGATCAGATGTGGCCTTCAGGTGGTCCAGGTGGGTGTTTTACCTGGGTCTGGTGCGCGGTTCCCGCCAGGCTTTGCGTGGCAGCGTGGAAGTGATGGAGTGAGCTGGGGGAGCCAGCCGGTTCCAGCTGACAAGATAATGAACTGCCAAATAAAGCACGGGAGAAAGGGAAATCCATGATAAATCCACCTCTCAGGCGTTACGGAGGAGACGGATAAACTCTCTCTCTCCTCTTGACGGTGGGGATTTTTCTCTCCTGCGCTCTCAGCAAGAGATGTGCTGAGGGTGCTGCTGCCCTCCCCCGGCACCGGTGGACAGACAACAGACAGACGGACACATGGGGGAGTGTGTGTGTGTATCACTGTGCCGTGCTGCATCCTGCCTTCCTGGAGGGCTGTGCGTGGATGGGGATGGAAGAGCTGTCCCTGACAGTGCCTTGTCCCTTTGTAGGGCTGTGTCTCCTTTCAGTGTTGTGCCATCATCATTAGAACCATTAGCACATGAAAAAGGGAATTGTCATCTCTACCCCAAGGGAGTAGGAGGAAAAGGTACTAACCCTTGGCTAGAAGTGAAGGATGTGAGATTCTTAAGTACTTTCTTGTGGAATCCCAGGTTGGAGGGGACCTCAGGAATCATCTGGGCCAAAGCACAGTCTAGACAAGGTGGCCCAGCACCCTGTCCAGCTGTATCTTAAAAGGGTCCGATATTTGGGCATCCACCGCTTCCCTGGGGAGATGAATCCCAATGGCTGATTGTTCTCATTGTAGAATACTTTTCCTCTTGTGTCTAATCAGAATCTCCCCTGGAATGACTTGTACCCACAACCCCTTGGCATTTCCCATGACTGCTGAGCCTCATGCTTGACCAGTGACAATAATTCTGAGGCTGTTGGGCTCTTGTTCCCCTCCGTTGGGGTGTGTGGGGGTGTCCTTGTCCCTCTCCCCTCCCTGCGTGGTGGCTGAAGCCCTCTCCCCAGCCAAATACCATAAGGTGCAGATCTCACCCCAGCTCCTGACCCGGCTGTGTCTGCTTCTTCCACTGCTCTCTTTGTGGGAATGTTGATATAGCCTTAAATTTTCTCTTCTGGGGATTTGGGGTGTGGGTTGCTCGCTGTGCCGGCAGTGTTTTAGCAGAGAAGCAGGGCAGGAGGATGAGATGCATCAGAAAAGCAATTCAGCACGTGGGCCACCGACTGGAATAACGAGGGCAGTGGCAAGTCGGGGTGCATCGCTGGAGCCCAGCAGTCCCCAGGACAGTGCCATTAGGGGTGTCCTGCAAACCCTGATGGAGCAGTGTTGGGGGTCACGCTCTTATTTTCAGTGCACTCGCTGTCCCAACTCTTTTTTGCTATGTCTGATTAATAAATCATGAAGTTTGCCCAAGACTCCCTCTGTCCCCACCCAAATACAAACATTCCCCATCACCGCCACCTTGCAACTCGCAAAGCTGCTCCCTCTGACAATCAATTACCCTCCGGAGATGAAATTATTGTTTAATGGCTTTTGGAACAGGCTCCTGCTCTGACATTCATCACAATCAATAATGCATCAGCAGGGACAAAAGAAATTACCTGCCTTCTGCTAAGTGAAAGAGTCCATTTGTATTCCGCACGGCCCCTTCACGCCCACTGAGCCGGCAGCCACGGGTGGATCGTGCCGACGGCGAGGAGGGCGGCTGGCTCCTGCCTGAACTCCAGCAAAGTTGGCTAAAACTTCATAAAACATCATAAAAACCCCGCTCTTGTTAGCAGGGCTGGCTGTGAGAGGCAGGATTAGGTGACGGAGGACGCTGAGGGATGCGGGGTGGAGGTGAAGGGATGGTTTGGGATGGGCTTTCCTGAGGATAAGATGAAGGTTTAGGCTGTGCCTTGCTGGACATAGAGCTGGGATGGAAAACCTGGCGGCTGGACTAACAAGGCGGGGAGGGAATGCCTTGGGGCAGGGGGATGACTGATGGGAAAGCAGGGCTGTGGAGGCACTGGAAGGGGTGCCAGGACCATAGCAGGGGAGCTGAGGAGGCATCGGGTACCCCGAACCTGTGCGGAAGAACATTAAGCCCAGGTTGCCTTCCAGGCATCCTCACCCTGCGGGAATCACTGCTCACCAGTGCTTGGTACTTATCTCCAGTAAGGCAGGAATCAGCTTTGGTCTTTGCTCAAAGCTAAGAGGGCAAAGCGTCCTCCGAGGGTGAGCTCTGATCTATCTAACTCATCTCCTGAGATGTGGTGTGATATCAGCGTGTCCCTGCAAAAGGGATCGGCGTGATCGATGCATCTGCAATGTGAGCAACGGTGTCTCTTAATGTGTCTGCGACGCGGTGTGTCTGCCTACGGGTTATTCAAGGTCCTCGGCGGGGGGGATACCCCCTCCCCCCCCCAGGTCTGTCATGTGTTGCTGCAGTAGCGTTAGAGAGCAGTGCTGCATCCCCACAATCCCAAAGAAACCAGTTTTTCCAGCAGGCTGGGTGTCCGCAGGGAAAATTTGGGGTTTTCTGCCTTTAAATCTTCAGATAAAAAGCCCAAATACTCAACAGGCAGAAGATGGTCCCGGTGCTGCGTCTTTTAATGTGAATTTTAAGGTACCAGGTCTCCAGCAGCATCAGTCTCCCAGCGGATGCCTCGGAGGCTTTCACCGTGATTAGGCAGCATCATTTTATTTTAAGCGGCCACCCCAATTAGCGATGAAGTGGGGAGCCTCATCAGCACAGTGGCTCGAGCACCGCTTGTGTTTAGAGCCACTCGATTGCCCTTGTTTGTTTTCCCACCTCAGCTGCTGCTTTACCCCCAGCATGACTGCGGGAGCCGGGATGAAGGCGGTGATGGATCCTCGGTCCTGCCTGATCCCTGTTCCCATGGTGCTCCGAGCAAGGCGAGCCCCTGCTGTTGGACGTTGGGGGAGGGGGGGGTGGTGTAAAAAAAAAACAACACCAAACCCAACCAAATTTCCCCAATTCTTTCTTTTATTGCTTGAAAAAGAACATCTTTGATATGGAGTCTGTTTCCATGAAGAGTTTGGGGTTTTGGCAGCCTCTAGGGCATTCCAGGACGTTAGCTAGCTCCCACTGGGAGACGGTGTATGACCAAAAAAAGCGCTTAATTTCTCAGTTTCTCCAGCCTGGCACTTGTGGTGGCTCGTTGTAGGGCTCTTTGCTGCCGGTTTCAGCGTGCAGATGCTTTTTCTTACATGGGGCATATAAGCCCTGAAGAGCATCTCCTGGGCAGCATCGGTGCTGTGTGGTCCTGGGTGGCACCACCCTCCTGCAAGGGGGAGGATTGCATGGCAAATTGGGCTAGAGAGAAGCCTTTCTGTGATATTTTCTTCTTCTTCGGGGACCCCGAGTTGGCTCTTTACTGGAGGTGGGTTGAGCAAAGGGGTTTGGCTCCGAATAGATCCCATTTGGGGGCAATCTGGTGGGTTTTAGGGCTTGCTGATGAAACGCCAGCCCTTGCTCTGTGATTCCCAGGCAGCGGTAAGAGGATGTCGAGTGAGGATTGAGCAAATACCGTGGCAGGAGAAAGGGGAGAATAAGGCAAAGAGAGAAGCACACGGTGTTCACACCAGCACCGTGTTTAGCTGTAATCTAACATGACTTTCCCCTCTGCTGGCGAAGGGGCGCCCGCGATGTTAACATTCATTATCATGTCATATTCGATTGACTGCCAGAACGCATTACGCTGCTCTGCCGGAACGCGCTGAGCGCTGACAAACCCCATTCGCTCCCTCCGCAAAGGTCTGCGCCTCCCGATCGGCGTGGCGTGCCGGGGAGGTGGAAGGCCATCGATACAAACGTAATGAGTGTCGTTTCCCACCCCCCTCCTCCCCTCCCCTGCATCATCCCACCGCCGCTGCTCACGGTGGGGAGACACAGCCCTGTTGGGATGCAGCAGCGCAGGATGGCTCCTTTGCAAAAAATGAATTCGTAGTAATAAAGTAAAAGAAAGATAAGCTGGGGGCAGCAGGAGAGAGAATGCTCTGGGTTATGAGGGTGCCACCAGGCTGGATTTGGGGCTAGGCAGGAGGGTGATGCGGCCGTTTGGTTGGGTAACGGGGGATGTCAGCTGTGAAATGCCGCCTGCCATCCTGGAGGAGATGCTGTGCTTCGGAGCAAGCTCCACTCGGGGTTTTGCCCCCTGTGTTATCACCGGAGAGGAAAAGAAGCGCTTGCACAAGGGAGGGAAAAAATCCCATTTGGTCCCTGTGCGATGAAACTCCTTTTCTTCCTCCGAGTTGAGTTTAAACTCGGCAAGGGGGAGCACATCCCTGGAGTTTGCTGCACAAATACTACGAGGGTTTTGATGCAGATATATGAATATATTCTTTAACTGCGTGCACCTAGTGACTCCTCCTGCACACTTTGCCTTCCTCCGGCTTTTCCTCCTGCCCCGTGGCACCTCCAGGGTTTGGTCTCCAGATGGTCCATGCAGCGGGTACTCGGAAAGCCAAAACCTCCCGCGTCCCATCCGACGCAGCCCTGGAGAACCCCCACCTTTGTCCTGCCTTCTCCCAGGCTGAGGTTTCGGCAACTCAGCAAACTTTGCCCAAACTCCCTATTGATTGACTCGGCGATTAAGCTGTTGAATCGGCGCTGCCATATTTGTAGTGTCCAACTGTCATTTTTCTCCCCAGATCTTAAAAAGATTTTTAACTGTCAGCCATATCCTGCGTGTTTGCTCCTAATAATCAATATTGATTTTTTTTCTGGTAATACCGTCCATCTAGATGCCATGCCTTATTTGTTGTGAGATTAGAATCTCGATGAGATTATAAAATAAAGCACATATTTTCCTCATGCATCCGCACGTGTGCATATGCAGAAATACCATGTTAAGAGAACTATTTTGCTTCTGCTGGGGAAAAATAGAGTTGTGCTCTTCAGCTGCAAAAAAATACCCAACTCTGGCCATTTTGCTCTTGCTTTAAGGTGACCTGTCATTAATAGGAGGGGAGAAATACCCTAAGTGTTCGTTTTCTTTTCTTTTTTTTTTTTTAATGGTTAGAAACCATGAAACTGGGTTTACTTGCTGTGTTTAATCCCCCAGTGCCTTGGGGCTGGCTGAGAATCAAACCTTTCTGCTCACAATGAATACAAAACAGTAACGCTGTCCCAAAAATGGGCTAATATGTTTTGCGTGGCATTACCTGCCGAAGCAATAAATGGTATTCTTATGTTGGGTGGTAGTTTTTCAGGTATCTTAAAGCATATTAGTATTTTTGGTCAGAGTATGGTAGGATTTGACTCCTGTTTCCTGACCAGAAAAAGATTCTTTATAAGGAGACGCAGCAGAGATAACACTAAAACAAGAGGTGATTGAATGTGACTAAAAATGTGCCTAAGAAAATACAGGGCTTTATCCAAACTGTTGGAAGGAGAAAGTCGATTTTCCCATTTTTGACAGAGGACTGCCAGATAAGATGCTTCAAATCGGCTTATTGAATTATAAAACGCCGACATTTCGAAGCAGAACGCTTTGCTTTGAAGTGAAATGCTGAGATTTTTCATTCTGACATTTCCCAATTGATATTTTTTGGTAACTTTCTGCACACCTGGTAAAAGTGAGATTGGGGAGGGGGAGGGAAAAAAGCAAGGCATTAAAGTAACTGAATTGCTGAATCGGTAAAAAATGCCGTTCTCTAGATAATTCTCATTAAAACCAAGCTGTTCGTTTTCTGCTTCGTCTCTCCATCACTATTCATAATCATGGCCCAAAGTACCCATCAGCCTGATTTTATTTTATTTTTTAACCAAGTGTGGCAAAGATCCCTTTGCGTTTTTTGCATCTCTGAAACCATTGGAGGGACTTTGTTGAATATGAAGATTTTTCTCTTCTTTTCCACTCCAAACTTCCTGATTATTGAAATGAACTCCTAAGGAGGGGGGTACAAAGAATCTCTTCTGCTTTACGATGGTTCCATATTTCTTTTTTTTTTTTTTTAGTGGGTATAAAAATATTGTCTTGCTTTGGGTTTGCTGCGAGGGGGATTTCTGGGAGAAAACTTGATAAATATTCTCTATCTATTCTGCACAATTCAATTTGGAGTTAAGCAGGATAATAAAGTTGCTGCTCTTGCCAGAAATAGCTGTTGCAGATGAACCGGAGTTGAATTGCTTTGGTTCAATTTTGGGGTTTTTTCAGGTTTTCATCTAGGATGGAGGGAGCAGAGCTCAAAGTGGGGATCACCACAGAGCCTGGAAAGTATTTGGGGGAGAAAAACAGATTGGAGATCTCTGATTCCTCCAAATAATGTGTTCGTGTGTTGGTTTCAAAATCCCTTCTGGCAGAGGGTACAGAGCTGTTTCCATAGGGCATATTTGGACTGCGTGTCCCCGTGATGCCCGCTCCTCGTCCGTCAGGAGTATCATCTGTGGGCTCTTGGCCGTGGGGGGTGGGATTTGTCCCCCCCACTTTATTCCACAGGATGCTTTTGCAGCAACCTAAAGAAAGGGAATGTGTGTGGAGAGAAGGCTGGAGGGCTGTAATGTGCACCAAAAAGTGCTTCCACAAGAAAAAAAAAAAAAAAGAATAAACAGAACTTAAGGAAAGAAGGGAAATTAAACATCAAAAGAGATGAGAAGGCAGGGAAAGACAAAGTGAAGTTCTGCTTCTCAAGCGCCTTTTGTGGCACGCTCTGCGCATCCCGCTTGGGTTTCCTCTCGGTTTGGGGGCTGGAGGGAGGGGGGGGCAGCGAGCTGCGGCTGAGCGAAGCTGAGCCAAGGATGCTTCGTACGGTAATAACCCCTCCTGAGAGTCCCCCAGCGCCGCGCACATGAAAGCCCTGCCCCTGGCACTGCTGATTATACAGCCTCTAATTGTCTCCCATGCCTGCTCCCAACATAAATACTGGAGAAGAGAGAAGCCTAGATGCTGTTTGCTGAGCTGGCCAAGCCAGCCACGGTCCTAAAATTAACCCCCCCCCTCGCATTTGGGAAGGGAAAGTTGGGTACAAGTGAGCTGTGGGTCCTTATTCCCTCTCCGGGGATGGAGCGCGGCTCTGGGCCAGGGGTGGTGATGCCGAAAATCTCCCCCAGCCCAGTGCCTGCAGGGAGAGGACGCGTGTTTGGGTTAGTTTTGGGTAAAGCTTCGGCTTAGCCGCATGTGCTCAATAAAGCTTTTAGTTCAATAGCTCTTAATGCTAAGCCTCAGTGTATTAACTCAAGACTTCCCTGCAGTCGGGGCATAAACATGCGCGAGCTCTTACTGCAAAGAAAACATTGGATTCTTCCCTCAATTTAAGATAAAAGCGGGATATATCTTTTCCTCTCCTTCTGCATATTGTCATATGCTCTGACTCCCATCTGGGACCTTTTTTTGGTCCCAGGAGGGACCAGCATCCCCCCAGCACAGCCCCGGGGGTGATGAGGAGAAGGGATATCCCCGTTGCCGCCTCGGTTTCTCGAGGTCCCTTTGCGAATGCCTGGCCAGACGCTCAGCTCGGCATGACAAATATTTCAGGCAAGCGTTGCTTTGCACATTTGCAATAGAGCAATTTATCAGAGCGATTTTTATCCTCATTAAGGCAAATTAAGCCCGCAAAGCTGGCAACGGAAGGGGGGAAGAAAAATAAGAATTGGTGTTCATGAAATATTTATTAAAAACAGCCATTGTAATAAATATTTGAAACCTGGTTATTAATGTTAAATCATATCAATGTCAAGTGCGTGTTTCACATCGTCTGTTCTGCTAATTGGGTGCAGGGGTCGGCAGACCCGGCACGCCGCGGGTCAGGCGGCGCTGGGCACCCGGTGCCGATGGTGATGCTCTGCTTTTGGAGGGTGAGGGCGAAGCCTAAAAAGCAGTAGGGTGATGGGAGTAAGTGGAAGGGAGAGCAAGCCCCAGAGCTCGTGGCAAGTGGCGTGGCTCTTCTGCCCCCCCATGTCATGCCCCCGTCGTCACCCAAATGCCTCCGTGTGAAAGCTGATGATTATTTTCCGATATGGTGTAAGCGCCGTGGTTTGCCAATGGGGTAAGATAATGATCCCCAGGAGGTGTAAAATAAGGGCTTGGGCTATAAACCACCCGTCTTCCCCGCGATGCAAAAGAAGAAAATAAATCTCCGACCTGGGATAACAACACAGGCGGTAAAATCAATATTGATTATTAGAAGAGGGGGCAGGAGGCAGTAAAACTGGCTGTGAGGCGGAGGTAAGGTTATTGTGGGCAGCCGCTGTTTAAGCCGTGAGCTGCGTTGGGAAGGGACGAGGGCTTTTCCCAGGGGACATGTGTGCGGTTTGGCTCTTTATCGGTGTGGGTGTCTTGATGCACGTGTCCGTAAAGGATGAGGGGGTGGAGGAAGGGGCTGTGATTGCCCTCACCCCTGCGCGGTGGGATGTGCCAGCATTGCCTCTCGATGGGGCTGGTAGGAACCGGGTGAGATTCTGCAGAGGGGAACCCCCAAATATTTGGGGGTTCTGCATGGTTTTCCTCAAGCTGTTGACGTCTGAGGAAAAAAGAATTTTATTTTTTTTTTTAAAAAAAAGGCATAAAAGTGTGAGTTATTAACAGAAGCGGTCTCTGGTTCAGCTGACCTCGCGTTTGAAACATCCTTTGTGTTTATTAGAAAGCAAAAAAGCAATAAAAGCTTCAGAAAAGGAAGCTAAACCTTCAGTTAAATCCCAAACCCTCTTTGCCTCCTTTTTCACCGTAGCTGCTGGAGATGGGGGTGCCCCGTAGCTGGTGCTCCTGGATGGATAGAGCCATGGGCATCCTTCTGCTTTTCTTACATACCTCCCGCTTGCTATATGGCCTTTGGTGAATAATGCCCCTCTGTGCCTCAGTTTCCCTGCCTTGGAGGTGGTTATTTAATGCATAATTATTCAGAGGCTGGCGGTAATTATTTAATGTGTAATTACTCTGACTAGGGGGAGTGTAAAGCGTGCTAGGCAGCTGGATGGGCACCCAGCCACAGCGCTCCCGGCTCCGTGTCAGCCCGGTCCCGCTCATCCCTCGTGGGAACCGGGTCGGGAGAGGAGGATCCCGCTGTGGGTGGACATGTCGTGGCTTTGCTCCATCCAGTGCCCTTCACAAACCACACTTTTAGTGATGCCAGCCCTCCCATCTGAGTGGTAGTGGGCATATATATATATATTTTTATAAATAATTTGAAGCGAGCAAATAAATAAATGGTAATTTAGTCGTGGACCCAACCCAGCCTCCCATAAAAGCTGATGTAGACCAGATTTACAGCACCATGCTGAGATGCTTTTATGTGAAACAGAGCTTCAGAGGGGAAGCCATCTATCAGGCAAGGAGCTGGAGTGAATGAGATTTAAAAGGCAGCTTCCTTTTGTTCCCTAATAGGTTGGACACTTTGGTGTGAAAGCGGGGGAGGCGGGAAGGGGGAAATCGGAAGGTGTTAAGAATGACATTTATAACTGCGACGCTGCGCACCTATTTTGGAAATGGGCTCTGAGCATTGAAGAAGGTGAATCCTCTTATTTCCTGTGTTTGTTGCTGTAAATTTATCAGTCGGGGTTGATTCCACCGCAAGCTGTGAGGAACCTCATGTGAAACGGGAGACCCTGGGTCCTCGTTAGCACGGGGAACCTGTAATTTTCCTGGCTTGTGAGTCTCCTGTGTTAATTCGAGTTTGCCTTTTTTTTTTTAAACTTACTGTGATGGCTGTGTAGTAGCCACGGGCACCCCTTCTCCTCTCCGGCATCCCTGCTCTCCTCTGGGTGCTCCCCTGGGGCTGGGGGATGAGGTCCCTTGGCACTGCTGCCTCGAAGGACCACTGATGCTCTCGCTGCCTCCATCAGGAGGCAGGGGCTGGCCAGTGACCACCTCCCTCACCTCTCAGGTAGCCAACTTTGGGCTGCAATACCCGTGCTGGCAAGCCAAGCCTGGGCTAGACGTCCCCCCCAACCCCCAAATTTACTGGCAAAGCTCCTTCTCCCACCTTTAAGCTGGAAATTAGGGAGCTATAGCCTCATTATCCTAAAAACCAAGTTTCCTCAGGGAAAATGGGGCCATTGCCCTGCCTGGTTTGTGGATGGAGGTTGGGGCAGTGCTCATTGTCCCTCCCCTCCCTGAAGCTGCTGTTGCTCCTCTCCACGTGTGCAAAGGTGATTTGCAATGTCATTTGCACTTGCTATAGTTTTTTTTTCCTCCAGAGGAGTACAGACCAGTAATTCCAGTCTGCCAAAGAGAGGTGGTGGTGGAGGAAATAATAATAATAAAATAAATAAAATCATTACCTTCAATCTTTGTGAAGGGAACAAAGGACTGGGGAAAGCAGCAAAGGAAAAGGTTGGAGGAGAGGGTGTGGAGGGCTCGGTGGGAGGGATGGCTTTGAAGGGCACGGATGTGAGGAAGAGGATGCAGGGCTGACGGGATACGGGGAGGCAGAGCACCAAGCGGGAGACGCCCCCCCAGCACCTCTGTTTTTGGAGAGACATGGTTGCCAGGTCCAACCCTGGCTCCTTCTCCCCTTGTCTGTAGGCACAAGTCCTTCCCGGGTGGTGGTACGTCCCCTGCGGGGTGGCACAGCGATGGGGACAGCATCCTTCACCCCTGGGCAGCCCTCGCTCCCTGCTGCCGCTGGCTCCTTCCCAGCACCAACCGGATCCCGGGCATGGCTGGTGACTCAGACCGGTTATAAAGCTGTCGGTAGGCTGTAATTCTCTAGAAAGCCTGGGCTCAAGCTGCGGCTATTTATCTTTTGGCCCCTGGTAGACCCAGAGCTCGGGGAGGAAAAAAAGAGGAGAGGGCATTGCGGAGAAAGGAGGATCCTGCAGAAATCGGGGGCCGCGGCTGTTGCTTGTGAGGTTATGCCCTCCTCTGGCGGCGATACACTGCGGTCGGAGCATCTTGCTTTGCTGCCAGCCTTTGGGGTGGTCCTGGCAGAGCTTCGTCCCTCCAGTCCCACCAGTCTTCCCGTCCCATGGACCCCGGCAAAAGCAAAACCAAAGTGGGCTTACGCAGAAGCATCTCGCGCTTGTGCATCTCTCCCCGGGGAAGGGATGGGAAACCCAAGGTGTCTGTCGGCTGTCGTGTAACATCAAAGGCATGGCTGGAAGGAGCTCGGCAGCGCCGGCGATAAGCACCTTACAAGGGACTCTATTAAGGGGAAGGTGTACGAGATCTGCTGGGAAAAATAAGTTGTCCCTACAACGCGTCATCCCAGTGATACAGATTGACACCGATCAGCCCCCCTGAATGAGAAAACAGTTCCTAAAAAGACCAAATGCCTCGGCTTTTTAGTTTAGGTTTGAAATGACTCAGCGGTGCAGGTGGCTGGTTTTTCCATGCTGGTTGATGGGAGAAAACAAAAAGGTGGTGGAAAAATGCGTGTTTTGGGGTGATCAGAGGTTGATCCCGGCTGCCCTTCAGCTTCCCCTTCCTCCCCACTTCAACAAAACGCTGGTTTTGCTTAGAAGAGTTGTGGTTTGGGACATCTCTGGGATGTCGGAGGGTGGTTTTAAGGGGAAGCGATTCCCCATTCAGCTCAGAGGTGTGGGCAGGAGCATCGTCTGGAGCGAGCGCTGGCTGAACGCTTATAGGATATGATTTCAGCTGTTATTATAACTATCCGGTATTGCATTGTCTAATAAAGACATCAATTTAAACCCCTTACAAGTGGCAATTACCTAATAAAATGCAGTAAGGATCTTCCAACTTGGCAGTAAAATTAGCATTACCGGGTTTTAATTAATAGCCCAAGCCTGAATGGCACTTGTATGTCCTGTGCGAGAGGAATGGCTGCATGATGCTGCATGCAAACGGGACAAGATTAGGAAAAAGAGGTCAATTAGCCCCAAAAGGGCTCCGTGCCTGGGAGACGGATGGGTGCTGGAGGTATTGAGGAGCGAAGGGGATGTGTGTGGCCCAGCTTGTGGTACTGGGACGAGGGATAGGACTGCTGTGGGATATTTGCTCCTGGTGCCGCTTCCCCGTGGACCGAGCAGCCACGCCGTTGGTGCTGCAACCCCGTCACATGAGAAAGCCACGCCAGAGCCCAAAATCTCCTTGCGACCGAGCCAGGGGCTCAGGGCTCTATCTAAAATGCTTGGTTGAAGAGCCGCATGGCTTTGCCATCACCCCCTTTTCCCCCCTGCAAAGGGTGATGCTGTGCTTTTTCACTTATTTTCCCCAAATTTTGTCCCATATGGCACAGCCCCTGTCGGGGCAGGGTTCCTCGCTGACCCTGCACCGACGCTGCCTCGGGTTTGGGGGGAGAGAGCCGGCGGAGATCTCCCTTAGCCGTTCACAGCGGCACGCACGAGGCAATATTTGATCCTGTCAGCGTAAAACAGGGCCGCCACAAAGTCAACCCGTCAAAAACCGCTGAACAAATTTGAAATGGCAGGGGTGACTTTATACCTCGCTGGCACTTTGTGTCGTGGAACCGCAGATTTTTTGATGCGGTACGAGAAGCCCTAGAGCTAGACTGACTTGTGCTGTCAAACCCTGGTCCTCCTTTGCCCCTTTTTCCTCGCTCCCCGTCCCGTTTTCCTTGGCAAATTGGTAGCTGGTGGCTAGCTGGCAAGCTGCCTGGTGGAAGCGAACGGCCGGGGACGATGCGCTGATGGAGGGAAGGACCCCCAGCGCGTTTCTCAGGGCGGGTGGCTCCATCAGATGGAGAAATCACAATGCTCCAGCAAGATTGTTTTCCTTGGGAGGTGGGGGGAAGAAGAGAGAAAGCGCAATCTGCCTGAAAATGTGCATGTTGGAGAAGGGGGAAAAAATATGTATATATATAAAAAAAAACCTGCTGCATTTAGCAAAGCCAGTTTCCTCTCGGACCAGGAGGTGGCGGGGCGAGGGAAAGCGGGAGTTCAGATTGGTGCTTCCCGAGCTAATTGTGTTGACAAAATAATGAAAGTATTTGTATGCGCTTGTTCTTGTTGTATATAAACTATAGCAAATAGAAATCCACAGCAATTTATTTATTTATTTTGGTATTGCTGTTCTCAGGCGGGTGGGAGTTGGGAATTGATGGGAATTCACTGTGCTGGTGGGTCGGCAGAGGGTTCGTCTCCCACTGTCCTCCTGCCTGAGCAGCCAGATGGGGTTTAGTCCCAAAGAGTAATTGCTTAACGAGCTTGCTGATCCCAGATCTGGGGTGAAGCTGCTGTTGTTCCCGCAGTTTGGATCCGGGGATGGATCCTGCATCTCCTTGTAGTCAGTTTGGGGCTGTGCATCGCTTGCAATGTGTTACCGGAGCTGCGGGTGTAGCTCTGTGGGGCAGAGCTTGGTGTCTGCTGGCTCATTGAGGGTTGTGGAGCCCAGACCCGAGACCTTGTGGGTGCTGAGGTAGGATGAGACATGGGATCAGCTCTGGGAAAGCCATGCAGCCGCTCGAACAAGGGGGTCCCTGCGAATGTCTTCGCTTTGTGGATGGAGGGATGGAGAAGAGGAGCTGAGTGACCTCTGTTGCTTCTCTCCAGGCACCTTTGTCTTTTTCTTTTTTGTGAGTCCTCAGCTCCCTCATCCTCTGCCAGAGCAGCGCAGGGGGAGCCCTGCTGCTGAACAGCCCTTTTTGGCTTTTCCAGCCACCCTCCCTGCCCGGCTTATCCAGGGCAGCGCTGGCAGAGGAGGGACCGTTAACTTTGGAGACAGTAAAGAGAAGCCAGGAGCCCCTTCATAAAGTGTCACTGATGTGGAAATACAGGATCAAATGAGTAGCAATTCGTGTGTCACCGCATGACAGAACAAAACCCTCTACCGAGGAATTAAAGCCATAAATATCCTACAGGGCCCCTTCCTGCTAACATGTTCCTGACATCTGGAGTGGCAGCCCACTGGAACCTATCTGCTGTCAAAGAGCTGTTGCAATTAAGTCGTGAATGCAGAGGGGAGAAGGGGGAAAACAATTTTTTAAATGACTTGGCAGGTGATGGAAAACCAAAATACCCTTTTCCATTAACGTGAGCAAATTTACCTTAAAAGGAACTGGGTTAGAGACTAAGTAAGTTAATTGCCAGAGTCATTCAGTCAGTTTTCGGTCTCCTTGGGGCCGGCGCGGGAGCGATGGAGGGTCTATGGTTGGGTTCCCACCTCGGTCTACGCTGCTGCAATATTTAACGCTTTCTTGGGCTTCTGCGCTCTGCCTCGGCTTGATGGGCGCGCTGCGGTGCGGCGATGCAGCCGTGGCCAGCAATGGGGAGGCAGACGGGGGTGGTTTTTAGCAGCGAGGCGGTGCTGGGGTTTGCTGTGCCAGGCGGGAGCTCTGGGGCAGTCTTGTCGTGTGCGGGGGGTACTGCCTGTGGCTCCCATCGCGTGGCAAAGGTTGGGGGGGATTAAGATGAACCGCTGGGTCTGGGTGTGGTTAGCTGGGACTAGAGGGGAAGAGGTATTGGGATGGTGATTTGTGGTGCGATGAGCTTGAGTTGTGCATTTAAGAAGCTGAAGGGGCACGTCGCTGCATCTCAGGCTCTCCGGGAGCCTGGGGGGTGCTGATGGCAAAGACCCCTCTCTGGGCGAGCATTACACTGGTCCTTGCTCCGGGGGGGGGAGCTGAGGTTTGGCGATTGGAAGAGCCATTTGAGGGGTCACCGTGCTGCTCTGAAGCTGCTGCTTTCCCAAAAGTCAGCAGGTTTTTTTTTCCCCCCCCTGCCAGCCTAAGGGGGTGCTATGCATTCCTCCGCAGATGGTCCTGCCCCGCAGGATTTCACGTGCCTCCCCCAGGCATTAACCACAGCATCCGTACGAAGCTTCACCACCCTGCAGAGCATTGTGAAACGCGGTCCTGTGCAAGGCTCTCCATCCATCCCGGCCGTCGGCCAACGCCGCGGCGATGGTGCCTGCGAAGCTTCATTGGAATTCTGCGTGGCTGCCGGGTGCCATCCCGCTCGCTCGCCTTTCGGTGCTCTTCGCAGAGGTGGGACTGCGCTCGATGCAATTTGCATTTTGTGGAGTTTACAGGAGAGGTGTCACGGAGCAGATATACTGGCAAGCTGCGTCTCGCAGAGAATTTATTTTGTCGGGGTTTCGCTCTCTCCTTTCCAATCTGGCCGGCTTGATTTCAATTAAAGCATCTAGCTGCTGCGCTAGATTATAAGGCACCAAACCCAACAGCAGGCTTTGTGTCGGGCTTGGTATTTTTTTTGTCATCTTCTTCCTTGCCCCCACAGTTTGGCTCCTCTCCAAAGGGCCAGCCGTTGGGAGACTTGACATGTACGTGTCTGTGCTGGAAATTTTTCTCACTGGCCATCTAAAAAAACATAAATCGGGGAGCAGAATTGATCCTCGGGTGATAGGGCTGAGCTCTCAGAAACAGTGAGTCGCTGTTAATCGGAGGCTGAGAAGTTCAAAAGTGCTTTTGGTGACTTTGCGTGGTTCTCTTCATCTTCTTGAGGTGCCCGTCTTTGGGAAGGAGAGTGCCCAGCGCTCTTTTATGACACTGAAGAGGCTGTTTGGAAATTGCCAATCACTTTTTGCTAAACATCAAACTATTTCACCAGCAGCTCAGTCTTGATCAAACTGTTTTCTGTAATTTTTTCTCCACCTAATTTGCACAAATTGGGTAGGGGATGACCTAAACTGAACAACCTGTGTCTAGTGGTCAGAGCTGCTCATGTTTACTCCCTTTTGCCTTTCAAAGTGATGATATTTTCTTCCCAGCCCTGTTTCATTCGGCATGTGCTCTCCAGGGCTGTTCGGGAGGGTTGGGAGTTTCTGGTATCCGAAATAAGCACAAGGACTGCGGCGTTGCCCAGAGAGGAGGGTGGTACATGCAGTCCCCCTGGGCTTGAGTCCATCTCAAAGCCCATCCCTTCTCCTCAAAGGAGCTCCTAGGACTCCTCGCCATCCCTTCCCTGCCGAGGGCTGATGCGCTTTGGACACTTCCAGTTGCTTTAGATGGGCAAATTGTGGCCTTGAAGTTTCTCGGTGGTTTTGTAGGAGGAAAAGAGCTATAATGGCTCCAAGTGGGTCCTGCCATGCACACACGTGGGGTGGAGGGGCCGAGTGGGGACGGGGAGAAGAGAAGCAGTGTCCTTTCTCACCAGCTCTAACAAGCAAGGGGATTGCCGGCTTGCTGCAGCGGTTTCAGGGGTAATGCCTCCGTTTAACACCATCCACGCTGTTCCTCACCGCGTGGGTCCATCTCTAAGGTCAAAACACCCACCAAAATCAAGCGGGACGTTTCCTTCTCGTCAAACCTCGCCTTGCAGAGCCTGTGCTAGGGCATCAGCCAGGTTGCCCGGGCTACCCGGCCATCCTCTTGTATTATTCTGGGTAAATAATGTTTAGTTGCTCACTCGGAGCCTCTGAGTCCGCGGCGGTAATTTTGGGCCAGCTTGCAGAGTCGGGGAGTTTTAACTCTCCAATTTGGCCTGCAGCGGCGCTGGGCAAATTGCTCACAGCAACTAGTTTATTCACCCCCAAACGCGGTTTTGTGCTGACCCAAGCGGTCTACTCAGCACATGTTTTCAGCCAGGAAAACAGAAATTAAAAAGGAAAAAAAAGAAGAGGCAAATTGTTTCCAAATGGTGCGTGTTTTCTCCAAAGCCAGCTATAAGGATTTTTTTTTTTAAGAGATGGTGGCAGAAAAAAGCTATTTGAAAGCAGTGTATTTCAGCTGGTTCAACTGTTTGAAGGTCATGTTTTCAGCCCTATAAACACACGTATGTGTTTTTAATTGACCTGTTACGCTGGTGGCTTGTTCTTCTGAGTTTTATCGAGCAGCCAAACATCCCGTATGTCTTCCCTGTATGGGAAAATTGAGGGGAAAGCGCTAAAATAGGAATAATCATATTTTGCATGTGGTATTGGAGAACTTTTAGACTGAATTTAGCTGTGGACCTGGATGATGCAGGGTCCCTAGGCATCATCCTGATGCTTTCTTTCAATGTGAGGAACATTAAGGAATAGCTTAACCCTTTCCTTCAGCCCCAAAGATTGAGGTCTGTCCCTGCTCCAGCTGCTTTCCAGCTGTTTTCTGGACAAGAACCCACCTTGACTTTCTCAAGGTCACTGCAGCGATGGTATTGAATGCTTTGCTTCCCCAGGAGCCAGCTTTGGATGGCCATTTTGCTACGTAAAGCTGAAGGATATCTGTCTCCCTCTCCCAAGTCCTCCTGGCTCCTGTCGTATACCTGTTAAGCTGCTGGGGAGACTGGGAACTGGCAGCTCCCTAATGAGAAAGGACCTGGAAATGGAGAGCGTGGGGACTGCGGTGTCTTGGCAGAGCTGTTTGGGCATGTTTATTGCACAGAGCCTGATTATTTATAGACAGCTCGGCGAGTCTTTTGCCACGTCTTACTAAGCAGACCTGATGTTCTCCCTCGGAGAAGGGATGCTCAGATGTGTGCCGGAGCCGGCTGTACGCCGCTACCCGGGGCGCCTGCCTGCAGAATCCCACCTCTGGGCACGTGCTCTTGGTGCGGGGATGCCACCGCTCCGCGTGGGCTGGTCACCCCCTAAAACATCTCGTGGCTGAGGGAGCTGAAACTGGTGGCCCTTCCCATGCCAAGGCATCAAAAATACACGCCGAAGGCTGCAACCCTGGCTTCTAGCATGGTTCTCCGTCCTGGGACAGCGCTTCGGCTTCAAAAATCGCTCTGAACTTATCTAGGGGAGCATGATCCTTGGCGGCTGCACCTTAGGATGCTTCCCTAGCAGTGATTGTATCTCCTCCCAAAAGTTTATGGGTGTCCTTGTAGCGACCGGGGTCCCCAGAGAGAGGTGGCTGTGGAGATGAGGCGTTTTGTTTGAAACGGGTGAAACGCTGCGACTATGGTTATGATGAAAAAAGGAGAGCGTCGGGGGTGGGTTTGTCTTATTTAATGCTGACATCCTGAGGTCAAACTGCTCCTCTCTGAGGAAAGCGCAGCAACGTTAGTCAAACACAGAAATCTCTCTAGCTTTGTAGTTCTGCTGCATGATTTATAAGCCACGGGGGTGAGAAGAAGTTTTTTCTCTGAAAATACTATGGGATATTTCGATCCTTTAGTTTGCCTTGTTGCGTTCCTTTCCGCGTTTGAACTTCAGGTTTACGACATCAAAGCGGCGGAGTTGAGCTCTCCTGGTACCCGTTTGCGGGATTCGGTATCCTGCCACGTCTGGCTGCTCAGCTCTTGCCAATCGCAGTGCAGTGATACATCACCATAAAATACTAGTAATGTATATAACGTGTTCCATCATCTGGCACAGGAGCAAGAAATCCCTCTTTGAGCTACTTGGCAATGAGTGGAATGAGCTTTGTCGGTGCTCAGAGCATAGGGCGCATGAAATCCGGGTCTCTGCCGGCATCGTGGCAGAAGATTACTTTTCCAGCCCTAATCACGTGTGTGTGGTTAGGGAAATGTCGGGTCATCCCTCCCTGTGACCGTAAAACAGGTATTTAAGGGACTAGGTTGGTCATTGCTGCTCTCAATTAGTCCTCCCGTTTCGGCTCGGAGACCAAATGGCACTGTGTGAACTGCTGCTGAGGTCAAAAAGTAAAAAAAAAAGTTAAAAAAAAAAAAAAACCACCTCCCTTTTAGTTAAGATTTCAAAATGACGAGGCTTTGTTTCATTTTGCATTTGCAACTCTAATGTATTCTTCCCCTGCACTCCCACCCACTCCTCACACTCAACCCCAGACTTTCTACTCACATGGCTATCAGTGTCACTTCTGAAACATGTCTTTCCTTGAAAATACAGCTTTTCATCAATTAAACATTTTTGACAGCTTTTCTGAAACAAATCCTCTTTATAAAAAAAAAAAAAAACACAACGAAAAAACCTACTCTTTGGTTTTCTGCAAAGTTTTGGTGGCTTTACCTTAAAGGACTCCAGCCCGGCTGCGACAGGGGCTGGATGATCCAAGCGTGGACAGCAAGATTTCGGGGCAGCTTTGGGCTCTCCCCATGGGTGCTGTGGGGCAGAGCTCCATGCCTGCAGCTTGTTGCTGTTAATTAAGTGCTGCTTAATGCTTGTGCTGATTGGCAGGGTGGATTGGAGAGGGAGGGATGGAGGTGTGTGTGTTAGGTGTTCCTTCCGTGCAGTGCGTGGCTGGTATGTCCTCAGGTCCCCGGCTGGCTCGTTTGATGGATGTTTTTGTAGAATGATGGATGTTTTTGTAGAATCATAGAATCGTTTTGGTTGGAAGAGATGTTTGAAGATGGTCAAGTCCAACCATTAACCCAGCACTGCCAAGCTCACCGCTAAACCATGTCCCTCAGCACTGTGTCCTCTTAAGTACCTCCAGGGATGGTGACTCAACCCCTTCCCTGGGCAGCCTGTTCCAGTGCTTGACAACCCTTTTGGCGAAGAAATTCTTCCTAATATCTAATCTAAACCTCCCCTGGCACCACTTGAGACCATTTGCTCTTATCCTGCTGCTGGTTACTTGGGAGAAGAGATCAATCAACGCCCACCTCGCTCCAACCTCCTTTCAGGTAGAGACTTGTTTTAATTCTCTCTCTCTAGAAGCTCCTTCTTTCCTCCCCTAAAAGCCCCCCAAAGTAATATCCCACCCACCCTTCCCACGTAGCCAAACCCCTTCTCCCCATCCCCTGCTGCGCCCCTCTGTCCATTTATCTGCAGCACTGGGCTGCCTGGTTGGGGTCTGGCTTTCTCCCAGTCCTGCCCAGTTTGCCGCTGGCCGCTTCTTGCAGCGACTTCCCAGCCAGGTGAATGGTGGCTTTCTCCTTTCTACTGAGGGACACGCTTCTGGACCTGAGCTCCTTGGGAACCTTGTGCAGCACGGGCTGCAGGCATGAGGTTTGCACAAGGTGTCCCCTTCCTCGGCTCTCATCAGCTGGTGAGCTCTTATTTCTTGGAAGAGCAGGTAAATCTCTCGCGTGCTTAATCGCCTTTATCCTCTTCTGCTGCTTGACTCGAGTCCTTCCGTGTAACAAAAGAGTTTATGATCCGAAATCAGTCTCTAGAGTACGTTCCCTCTGGTGGTGGTTCTACCTTGTGATTGCAGCATCCCCTGTTTAGGGGCCGAGCGTCACAACCCAAACAGGCCAACCGCCTTATAACCTGTAAATATAACAATCACATCCTTGCAGTAAAAGCAGAAAACCTAGATTTGCAAACGGAACCTCTGCAGCCAACTTTGCCCTTTCGCCTTTGTTGTACCTTTCCCGTAAGTTTTATCTTCTATAAATGCTGTTTAAGACAGTCTACTCCCTTTCCCTTCACTGAAAATACTTGTCTTTTTCATACATCCTTCTCCTCCCATCTGGATCGCATTTAATTTTCTCGCCTAGTGGCACTTTGAAGCCCCTAATGAACAGAAGGTCCCATCCCTTAGTGCCAGTCATACAAAATTGGTTTTGTGGGCATACAAACGCTTAAACGATAAGACTGAACTGGCAGGACATGATGGCTTCGCGATGACTTGCAGACTCCTTTAATTAAGGTGAACATGTTTAGCTGGAAAAAAAGCACAGTCCATGAAAGTATGCTAAGCATGTTGATTTAATTGGCAATTATGCAATTTAAAGTAAGCATTCAAGTGTAGCCAAACCCCTTGTAAGACAAAGTCTTAGCCCAAAGTCCTCCGAGGCAAGCGCCAAGAAAATGAGGCAGAGGAAAATTAAATGCTGTGCCCAAGGTTGTGAGGAAAGATGTGCCAGAGGTGGGAACTGAGCTGGTTTTTACTGGAGCAGGCGGTCCCGTGGCTGTTGGTCCTCTGCAGCATCGTGTGTGCCTGAGGAGCTCTCTCCTCTCCCCATCTCTGGCAGCATCGTAGAGCTCAAGGAGGCTTTTTTTAACATAATCATCTCTTGTAAGCTGGCTTTAATGACTTGATGTTATTCCCTTCCCCTTTTCCAGTGGGGTTGGGGACCTCATCGAGCAGCTGGAGTGAGGTTTGCGGTCGGTCTGAATCTGTCTTTTGTGCCACCAGCCCAGAACAATCTCCTGCCGTTTCTCCCCGCCGAATGCATCGGTGTTCCAAATCTGGGGCTGTCAGCAACAGCCACAACCCCCCCACCAAATCCCACCCCCCTTCACCTTTGAGGAGCTTTGATATTTTTTTTTTCATTAGGAGTGGGTGCAGAATTCAAATTATGCTCATTTTTGGGGTGTTTATGCTCCCCTTGGTTTTTGCGAGCATCCTTCTGCATTCAGCATCCCTCGCGATGCGGGCGGGGAGAGCCCACAGGTGCTGCCGTTCCCTATAACAGAATAATGTGTCGGGGTGCAGATGCGCTGCCGTGGCACCGAGCGCGGTTTGGAGGGATGACATGTAAGGAGGGGAGAGGCTGTGCAGAGCCAAGCCGGGACAGTACGCGCCAGCCAAGGACTGACAGAGCTCGGTGGCGCTGGCCAGAAAGCGGCATTTGGGCTGATTATTCAAATATAAGCTGGGTATGGGTTTTTTTTTTTCCTATTAAAAAAAGACTAATTCATGAGTTTTCTTGAGGTTTTACCACAAGTTCCGCCCTTTGGGGAGGAAACATTTCAGTGGAAGTTTTTGGGGAACCCCAGAGCTGTTATGCTCAACCCTTTATTTGCTGCATCCTTTAAAGGATGCTTTTCTAGCAGGGAAACGGGCGCTTTGCAGCGAACAACCCAAAACAGCCGGTGCCTCCCTGAGCTTTGCGAAGGAGGAGAACTCCCTCCTGCAACAGGTGTGCTTTACTCCTAAATAAAGTGATGGTTTTATAGGACTGCCTTAATGTGAAATTAAATGTAAAGCCTCAGCCCCCGCGTGCTGCCGCCGGCTGCACCCCTTGTGCTTCTGCACTTCTGACCTTCCAGCGAGGAAACGCAGAGAAATCAATTAAATCCAGCACCGTTTAAACTTGTTTTCTCACACCTCCAAATGGCAGTAAGTCACGGCGCAACTGGGGAAAGGTTTTTGCATTTCGAAGCTTTGCGTCCTGTATGTGGATGGAGTGGGGGCTGCAGAGAATAGTAAAGGAGTGATTATAGATGGGCGTTGCAGAGGGGGAGAGGGATGATGGAAAAGGATTCTACAACATCGCTACTTCTGCAATTAGCTACTTGGGACCTGAAGGAGTGAGGGAGGAGGAGAAAGCCCCTGGCATCCTGGGCTGCATCCCCGGCAGCGTGGCCAGCAGGGCGAGGGGGGATTGTGCCCCTCTGCTGCGCTCTGCTCTGGGGAGACCCCCCTGCGGTGCTGCCTCCAGCTCGGGGGGTCCCACCAGCAGAAGGACACGGAGCTGTTGGAGCGGGGCCAGAGGAGGCCCTGGAGATGCTGGGAGGGCTGGAGCCCCTCTGCTGGGAGGACAGGCTGGGAGAGTTGGGGGGGTTCAGCCTGGAGAAGAGAAGGCGAAAAAGGGGAGACCTCAGAGCCCCTTCCAGTGCCTAAAGGGGCTCCAGGAGAGCTGGGGAGGGACTCTGCATCAGGGAAGGGAGCGATGGGACGAGGGGGAACGGTTTGACACTGGAAGAGGGGACATTGAGATGAGATATCAGGAAGAAATTCTTTCCTGTGCGGGTGGTGATCCCCTGGGGCAGGTTGCCCCGAGAAGCTGTGGCTGCCCCATCCCTGGAGGTGTTCAAGGCCAGGTTGGACGGGGCTTGGAGCAACCTGGGCTGGTGGGAGGTGTCCCTGCCCAGGGCAGGGGGGTGGAACGAGATGGTCTTCAAGGTCCCTTCCAACTCTAACCATGCTATGATTTCTGTGCAAAGTGCTGACCCATAGAGGCGAGGGTGCCAAGGGTGTGAGAAGTAGCTGGAAGCCAGGCAGCGTGCGTGGAGGGGAGAAAGGGGCTGTGGGCAGAGACGGAGGGGCTTCCAGCCCGGCGAGGAGGCGTGCCAGGGAAAGGGGCCAGAAATCCAGGGAACGAGGCCAGGGCAGGGTTATTATAATTCCTTGGAGGATTGATTTGCCAGCTACTAAAGTAAAAGAAAGCAGCACCCTGAAATGGAGACTAGCTATTTTGCAGCAATTAGCTGTCGCTGCCGGCTGCTGCTTTTGGAGGGGAGCCGAGGGCAAGCTGAGGGGTGGGGGAGGCGAGTGCCCGCCTTGGTTTGGGGTGAGCTGCTGACACATGGGGGCTGTCCCTCAGACCCCCGTGCCGTGAGCCTGGATGCCCTCAATGTTTGGAGAGAAGGGTTTTTGCTGTCCTGCAAGGGATGCTAGGGGTCCTCAAATCAATAAATGAGCCCCCCGCAAGGGCTCAGCCCTCTCCAAAGCCCCTAAAAACAGGACCTTATGCAAGCGAGGAGCTAAAGGGACACATGCATTGCCTGTACCAACTGTGTGACGTATTTATTTATGTTTTGACGTGATGACTGTTCATATAGTACGTGCTTTGCAGATCCTGGGATGCCGGTGTGGCGCCGCGGGAGAGGGAAGCGCGGGACGAGTCGGTTGGGTGGGGGCGGGCAGGCGATGGCGGGAGTCTCTTCTTTTTACTGAAAGTGAAAAATCAATCCTTGACCTTTAAAGGAGTTTATGAATTCCTGGCTTAGGGATCGATGGGCATTGATTTTTGTGTGTCTGCGTGGGCTTGCCGTGTACGCTGTCGGGTGATGAAAGCTGAGTTTTGCTGAGTCTGGAGCGGGCAGAAGCAGGTGCTGTCTCCACCGAGCTGCCAGGAGTTGAAAACATTATTTTTTTTTCCTTTTTTCCTCCCTGCCTTTTGCTACGCTGGGGTCGAGGTCACTTGGAGATAGTGCGTTTGGTATTTAGTTGACATAGCACCTCCCTGCCTCCTGCCGTGCTGTGCAGAGGCTCTCCATCACCCAAAAAAACCCCTGCTCCTGCCATATCTTGCCACATAGACCTGCCCGGGGATGCTGCAGGCTGTCTCACCTCCTGATTTAAAGGGTCTGCAAGAGGGGGAAGCTCCTGGCTTGTCCTGGGGGGCAGCACCACTGTCAGTTCCCCCACCAAAACTCAGGATGGGGCTGTGACTGCTTGCTCGGGGGGTGATTTTTGGCAGCGTGCTGCGTTGTGGCAGAGGAGAGGATGGAAAGCTGGTCCTGTGGACTTAATGGCAGGTGGGGTTGTCACTCTTGCCTTAACCCTTGGATGAAGTGCCCAAGTCCGGGCTAGCAGAGGAGGTGCTGGTGGGAACCCAAATTCTGGTGACAACTGCCTCTGGGTCGCAGCGAGCAAAGCTTTCCCATTTCTTCCCCAATAAAACAGCAGTTTTCTCCAAGACTGCAGACTCAGCCAGCGCTGAAGTTAGCTTAATGAATTAAAACTCGGGGTGGCTTGACCTCGGAGGTGTGACGTTCCTCCTTGTGAATGAGGATTTAAAGGAGGAGATGCGCTGGCAGCCCGTTTCCCGACCTGCTCCCACGAGACGTGCGAGCAGAAGCAAGGCCCTCCTGTGCGTGTTTCTATATATATTTGGTGTATATTCGTGTCCGCCCACTGATCTCCTGAGATGAAGCCGTGCGAGCTGACAGCTGCCGAGGAGCCGAGAGGTGCTGGGGGTGGGATGGGAACAGAAGGCTCCGAAGGATGCTCGGCTGCCACGGGCTGGGGAGGGGGGCAAGGAACCAGAAAAGCTGACGTGTCTCAACTCACAAATGTTGAAGGAAGGCACGGCATGAAATATTGGCGCCCAGCAAACAGCACAGGCTGGAGTTGTATCTCCGGCGTAGCGTAAAGAAGGTTTTCTGCAGCAAGCCTCAGCTCCTCATGGGCCAAAAGCACCGGGTGATGTTTAAGGGAGCTGTGCTGGGGTTTGGCACGGAGGGGTTTGGAGGGCTATTTCTTCATCCTGTCAAGTGTGGGGGAAAATAAGGTGATGAGGCTTGCTCGTGTGATGGGGAAACTGAGGCACGGGGAGAGAAGTAACCCAGGGGGTCTGCAGCAGAGCCAGGAAGCACATCCAGGTCTTATGGACTCATAGAATGGTTTAGGTTGGAAGGGACCTTGAAGATCATCCAGTCCAACTCCCTGCCCTGGGCAGGGATCCCTCCCACCAGCCCAGGTTGCTCCAAGCCCCGTCCAACCTGGCCTTGACCACCTCCAGGGATGGGGCAGCCACAGCTTCTCGGGGCAACCTGCCCCAGGGACTCACCACCTGCACAGTCAAGCATTTCTTCCTAATATCTCATCTACATATCCCCACTTCCAGTTTAAAACCACTACCCCTTGCTTCAGAAGATTCATCGTTTTCCCTTCCTTCATTCCCTTAGGTTAATCTCCAAATCTTTGATGTACAGTGAAATCTGGTAGGAAGTGCATTCACCTCTGCCGTCGTAAAGTCCACCTTTATTAACTGGTGGCATAACGGGGTTCCAGAAACATCCTGAAACGTTGCAGCCTTACTTGGTTTTAGCGATCTTTGATAGCTATGGTGGATCTGTAATGAAATGCAGAGGCTCCTCTGCCTCTTCTCTGACTGTTTGCCTCTACTGTGATATGTTTAACAAAAGGAAGATGCTTTCCTGTCTTCTGGAGATTTTCTCAGCGCATCCACAGATCCTGGCACGCTCCAGGACTTGGTGTTGGCAGTGTCATGCCAGATCATCTCTTGGACAAAAAACTCCCCCACTAACTCCCCTGAATCCGAGAGCTGCCGGACCTGATGTGGTGGGAAAGGGCTGGAAGGAGCAAGTGGGTCAGGAGATGGGAGGTGGGTCCTTGCTGATGCCCAGGGCTTTATTCCCCCCACCTTGGGACCCTGCTGGTCTCTCCCCGGGCAGGGTTTGGGGGTGGGCAGGGTGGGGAGCTGTGAGGGGAAAACAACCCGCCTGCTCGGGGAGTCTGATGCTGCTTTATTTAATCCGACAATTTCTCCAGCCTCTCCTACTGTCGCTTCTAATGTATTCCTATTTGTTTGATCTCCTACAAACTTCCCCTCTCTGATCTTCTGATGAAATAATAAATCTGGGGCCCTTGAAGACACTTCGCGGCAGGAGAGTCTAAACGAAAACCCTTTTAAGCATTTAGAGTTTTTTAATGTGACAATCCCCTCCTGCAATGGTACCGTATATACTGGATTGCTCGTGGCTGCTCCTTGTGAAATACAGGGCCATAAAACCTTGTTATTTCCACGGCTGGATTGGCTCCCCTGTCTTAGAAACACAAGGATGTGCAATATCCTCCTGCCACATGGCTGAACAGCTGATGAGCAGATGCAGAGGATACTCGTACTTACCTTCAGAAAGATGCGCATCTGCATCCAGGGTGTGGCAGGTATAAGGCAGATGTGCCATATTCTCAGTGTGATGGGGAGAAAAGAGGAGTTTGAAGGAAGGTTTTGCTTATTCTTACTCCTTAAACTGCCTCAAAAGATGGAAAAAAAACCCAAGAAAATGGGTAGGAATGTTTTTTCTGATAGCTGGCAGGTGAATGAAAGGAATAGGGGTAATGGGCAGCTCTTCTCGTTATGAATAGCGATAACATCCTTTGGACAAGCCATGGTCTGATCTGTTTGCAATCTTTGCAGCTCCAGTTGAGGCAGGAACGAGCTTTTCCTTCCAGCCGTTCCTATAGGCGCAGCCAGGGAATGGCTGTCTTGTGGTTTAATATTAATATTTTAGGAGTGATGCTCTGCCTTCCAGTTTTGTGGTTTTTTTTTTTTCTCCTTATACCAGCTGTGAGAAGTGAAGCGGCCATCCCCTTTGCTGTTGCAAAGGGAAATGCTGCATTGTGCCTTGCACGGCCGGGCACTGCCGCTGAAATCACAGCGCTCCACAAAACGCAGTGCCATCGTGTGGCTTTGCTTCAGGGAGAGAGGACTGGCGGCCCCACGAAGCTCCGCAGAGCCGGCCCCGGGATGTATTCCCCATCTCTTATTTCTTTACAGCCTATAATGATGTGTTTTGTTTTTTTTTTTTTTTCCCCATTTAGCGTTTTCGGCTGCTGCTACTCCTGATTGCTTTGGATCCCTCAATCTGCACTGATTACATCAGTGTCCCAGAGCCCCCTAGTCGTGTTTGCTGGCGTTGAGGTTTCGCTGAGGAGGAGGGCAGGTTTGGGGAAGCCAGCAGCCAAAAAAAAAAAAAAAAGCATCTAGTTGTTGGGAAACAAAGCGGCTCCGATAGGGGTTGTGCGTTTTTGCAGGGCAGAGCCACGTTTAGGGAGTCTCTGGAGCATGAAGCTGCGTGGGATGGCAGCACACCGGGATGTCCTGGGTCTGTGATGCTCCAGTACTGTGGGATTTTGAGCTGGTGGGCACTCGGAGGCCGGTCGACTTTCCGAGCACATCCTAGCTCTGAAATAGCAAGTTTGCCATGTGTGGAGCTAGTGCTGTTGGGTGACTGACCCGCCAGCTCTGCGCCCAGAAGCCATACTCCAAAATGTCTTCAGTGACATAAAAATGATGTGATCGTAGAACCACGGAATGGTTTAGGTTGGAAGGGATGTTGAAAATCATCTCGTTCCACCCCCCTGGGGGGCTGGGGTGAGATTTGCACCTTGTGGCATCTGGCTGGGGAGAGGGCTTCACCACTGCGCAGGGAGGGGAGAGGGACAAGGACACCCCCACGCACCCCAAAGGAGGGGAACAAGAGCCCAACAGCCTCAGAATTATTGTCACTGGTCAAGCATGAGGCTCAGCAGTCATGGGAAATGCCAAGGGGTTGTGGGTACAAGTCATTCCAGGGGAGATTCTGATTAGACACAAGAGGAAAGTTTTTCACCATGAGAACGGTCAGCCATTGGGATTCATCTCCCCAGGGAAGTGGTGGACTCCCCAATATCGGACCCTTTTAAGATTCATCTGGACAGGGTGCTGGGCCACCTTGTCTAGACTGTCCTTTGGCCCAGAAAGGTTGGCCCAGGTGATCCTTGAGGTCCCCTCCAACCTGATACTCTATGAAAAGTGCATGAAAACTTCCGATCCTTCATTTCTTGCCAAGGGGCAGTACCTTTCCCTCCTCCTGCCTTGGGGTGGAGATGATAATTCCCTTTCTCGTGTGCTAATGGATGTCACTAAGTGCTTTGCAAAAGCATGCATGGCTGCAGAAGCGCCAAGCGCTGTCATTATTCGCATCCCAGCGGCATTGCGAACCTTCAGTCGAGAGGAAGACCACCACTTTGTGCCGGCTCTCGCACGCGGGCTGGCCGCAGCTCTGCATAGAGAAGAAGGGGGAGGCAATGGAGATGGAGAAAACGCCTTACCCAAGGTCACTGAAGGAGAGAACAGTCCAGGTATTTTATTTCCAGGACTGATAGCCTTTCCTTGTGCTTCTTATCATTATAGTTCTTTTTTTTTTTTTGCCTTTCCCACTGTTGGCACCTGCTGTTTCGATCCCGTCGGTTGTGAGCGTTCAGGCAGTCAAACACCGGGATTGGCTAAACATCCTTAAGTGATTTTAAAACGAGGGGAAAAACACGAGCTAGGAAGAAAATAATGAAGTTTGTGGCTCTGAATCTTAAGCAGTCGCTCTGGTCGGGGCTGTGCGGTGCACACACGGATGAACTCACGCCTTTGCAAAGCTCGCCAGCCAATTGGCGGTTCCCTCAAGCCAAGCTGCTTTATAATTAAGTGATAATTGTTTTTGCTGGGGAGCACACAAGAAAGATAAACAGCTTGAGGAATCAATAAGCATCAAGGTCATAGGCTGAGTTATTTACTGAATCATCTGCAATTTATCTACCGACTTTTTCTGTACAAAAGAAAACAGTGACTATTTCACGGAGGGTTTGGAAGTGCCGAGGTGAGCAGAGTTGCTTTAAAACAAAACCTTGCAAATTGGGCGGCGGCGTTTGAAAAAACCTTCGGAATAACCGGCAAAAGATTTGGGGGCAAACTGCCGAGATGCAATGGAGTTATCCACGCACATGCATACGCACGTCCACACGTGCTCTTGCTCTCTTATAGTGGTTTAACCAAATCGATGTAAAGCCCTGCCTGGACACTTACTTCTCATTAGCTTAAATTTGTCCTTAATTGACGTAGACCAAACGGTGGAGAACTGGGTTTAAAGTGAGCCGCGAGGAGGCCCTTCCATCCATGGATTTGAAGTGCTTTGAAGCTGAACTCTTGCTCGGCAGAGGCCGGTTGGTGGGGTCGGGCAGTCGATGCGCAGGGCAGAGGGGTGGCGGGAGCAGGAGGACCTGCAGCAATCGACAGCGATGGGTCCTTTTTTTGTGCGAACGGCAGCTGAAAGTGGCCTCTCTGTGCGAGGGCTGTGTGGTGGTCCCAGCTTCACCCTTGCCTTGGTCTGATTGCAAATGGGGGGGGTTATATTCATTCTACTCTAACCTGAGGGACTGTTCCTGCAGGGTAGCTGATGCATCGGTGCCTGTAGGTGCCAGGTTTGTTGTCTCCTCCTTTGTGGTGTCGCTGGAGACCTTCTGTATGTTCTCCCATCCCTGAAATAACTATTATGAAGCACTTTCTACTGGGGGACCTCAAATCTGTTGATTACCACTATTTTACTCACGAGCAAGCAGAGGGGACCCAAGGGGGGATTTAGCTTGCTCAAGGTTACAAGTCCTATGAGGAACGACTGAGGGAACTGGGGTTGTTTATCCCGGAGAAGAGGAGGCTGAGGGGAGACCTCATCACTCCCTGCAACCACCTGAAAGGAGGGGGTAGAGAGGTGGGGGCTGACCTCTTCTCCCCAGTGACAAGTGACAGGCCGAGAGGAAATGGAATCAAGTTGTGCCAGGTGAGGTTTAGATTGGATATCAGGAAAAATTGTTTGTTATGGAAAGGGTTATCAAACATTGGAACAGGCTGCCTGGGGAGGGGGTGGATTCACCATCACTGGAGGGGTTTTAAAAAAAAAAGGGGGGGGGTAGAGGTGGTACCTGGGGACATGGTTTAGAAGTGGTTTTGTCAGGGTAGGTTGATGGTTGAACTTAATGATCTTAAAGGTCCCTTCCAACCTCAACAGTTCTATGATAAGGTGGTTTTTGCCCGAGCCCCAGGTCCCAACTGGTACTTTATCCAGCGGGCAGCACCGTCCCCTTGCACTGTGCTCTAAAGGGGGCGTTTGATTTATACAGTCTCAAGTCAAGTGCCAGGAAGACTTTTCCCTGGGTAGCGACATGCGTTATCCTCATCACCTCACACGAAATCCAAATTAATAGCGAGCTGCAGGACTGATAAATGAACAAGTAGCCCAGATGTAGGACCCGCATTTCCAGCACTCCTCTGCCTCGAGTGCTCCGGGTGGGAGAACATCTCTATTTAAAATATTTCCCCTTTGCTGAGGGGTTGGAGGAAGGCGTCGCATGCGGCTTCGCCCATGGCAGCTGCCGGCTTGGCCCCGAAACAGATTAATGAGATCAAAATCAATCTGGCAGCTCACTCTCTGGCGCGGGAGGGCTTTTGCCAGTGCGGCGGCTGCGAGGGGCTCTCCTGCCGCGGTAATCTCTTCATGCCGGATTCCACTGCCCTGCGTCTCACCGTATTGATTAAGTAATGTCACTGCTAGGCTTGTTTTTAGATTAAAGTAGCTTTATGGATGGCGAAGGGCTGGGTGGATGCAGGGGTTCCTGGCTGTCCTTGTGGCGGGGGGGTTCTGTAAGAGCCTGAGCCCCACTTGGTCTTCTCTGATCGCTGAGCTTTGATCTGCTGCAGGACCGTCCTGTGCGGCTTCTCCCTCGCGCGTGCTCCCTGCGATGCCCTTGGAGACACTGCTGGACCCTCTGAACCCTGTGGTTTTTAGCATCCTTTATCGCTTGCTGGCTTTCCTAGCTCCTTCCCCCTCTTTCTCCGTAAGAGCATCCCTCCCCTTTTTCAGTCTCCTGCTTTGTCATACCCCGATGGTCTCCATCGCTTTGCTGCCCCTCAGACCTGCAGCATTCATTAGTCTCCCTTAGGTGGCTGCCAAAGCATCCTCCTATTTCTCCATCCTGTTTTTCTCTGAGCGAAAGTGCCGGAGCAGGTACTCGGAGCTTACCGTGCTCGTTTCCCTGTGGTGTTGGAGCTGAATTTAAACGAAGGCTGGAGAGGGCCGGCCCGGCGAGCTACCCGGGTCGCCAGTGCTCGCCGATGGAAGCGGCCAGAGCTGGCACGTTAGCGGGGATTATCCAGCCCGTAGCTGTGTCACTACGTACTGCCCAGTCTTCTACCTACAGCCTGCGCAGCAGAGCAGGTTGATGGCATTGGGGTTTTCATGTCTCTACTAGCTGCCTTGTGGAGTAAGCGTTGCAGACAAGGTCTGCCGTCCCCCTGGAATTTGGGGAATGATATTTCATTTTTCCCGTAGTCAGCCCGGTCGGTGTTTCGAGATGCTTCCAGTGCTATGGAGTTCACGGGTTCAAGTAGCCATCAGTGAGATATTCCGTGGTTATCTCTGATGGGGGAGAGGGGAAAGTAGGGCTGCTTGACCCAAAGGTCTCTTCCAGTCCCCCGTACAACTCCCTTTTGTTCAGCACTCGACTCCAATGTAAACCCGGCGAGCCGTGCCACCACCCCCTTTCCTGCGCATCTGCGCTTCGTGCCACCAGATGCTTTCTAAGTACCGCGCCTGTTATCTCAGCTTCCTTTATCTAATGAATTTATCATATCAAGGAAGTAATTCACACACCTCCTTCACTCTCGGCAAAGGCTGGAGTGCATTACCCGGCATGCTAGCGTCCAAAATTACAACTTGGCATAGATCAATCCCAGCTTTTGAAATCCGTTTAAATGGATGTAGCCATCTCCAGCGAGTGAGACTGGAGAGAAGAGATGCTGTGTTAATCTGTAATGAAACAAGAACTAACCCTGAAGGGAAAGACAAGCGAGGGTGAATGGGGCTCTTGTCTGAATGAGCATTTCCCGTGATGTTCTCATTCTCTTTCCATTTTTGCTATATACCCTCTATTTTTCTCTATCCTTTCTTTCTATGAGTTGCCTTTTTCCTTTGGAGATGCTCTATATAATGATCCCGTCACTTGAGTTTTCCCTAACAGAAATGAGCTCTTTCTTTTATTTTATCTGCTCACGACCCTAAGAAATTTTAAATGGAGATGGTGTTAGTGAAAAGCAAGCTGTAAGCGGGAAGATGACAACCTTATATTATATTTATAAAGTCTGCCTTTAGATGAGTTTGAATATACTTTCTGTACTTCGGGAAAGAAACTTTGGAAATTATTCTCCCACATTACGATTAATTTAATTTCTTAAAGTCGAAGTGTTCGCAAAGTCAAAAAGTGCTTCCATTCGCTGTATCTGTGTCATAAACTTCTCTGCTTTACAACACAAATTAAATTGTTTTGAAGCTCGAGACTGAAAGTTTCAAAAATGCCTAAAGCACTTTGATTAGAGCTGGTTGAAAAAAAATTCTAATGAATCAGTTTTCAAAATGAAAACACAGATTCGCCGAAATCAAATCATTTTGCAGGGCCGTCACCATTTTCTCATTTAAAATTTCATCAAAACATTTTATTCCAATGAAGCCAAATCCCCTTGGTTCAGTTGATCATTTTTGCGTGTCGGCTGTGTTGCAATTTGTATTAGGAAACGGTATTATAAGAGGAAAACAAAGCCTTTGATGAGACTGTTGTGGTATTGCTGAGATCAACTTATTTTTGAAAAAAAAAAAAAGTATGTTTTGGGGAGGGGGGAAACTTGCCTTTCCTGGTTAATGAAGAAAATTACTCAGGTTGGAATTTCCCAAGGCCGAAACCACGGTGTTTGCTCCAGCTGTGGTCTGGGTGCCTATTTCTGTTGTGGTTTCTCCTCACACTGGCCCCATCCACCCGACGCTTTCCCATTTCTCCCGTATCAGAGGAGCTCAGCTGTCGCCGCAACTCATAAATCAAACTTTTGTCTGCGGTGTAGCTGGGACGAGATTGCTTTGAAGATTAATTCTTTTAAACGATTAGGGCTGAGGGCAAGATTAGGACCTTTCTCACCCCTGGAAATGGCAGCGGCGATGTGAAATGTCTGGCGGTCTGGAGGAAACGTCAGGGCTGGGTGGTTGTGGTTGTGGTTGCGTTTGGGGAGGGCTCGCCTGGAGTGGTGGGGCAGTGGGTCTCCAAGGAACAGAGGTTGTGTTGTGTGGTGGGTCACCATAAGCCATGCACGCACCTCCAGCATCCTGGTCTCCATCTGCTCTTGGGGAGCACGCTTCCAGTGGAAATTCGGGAATTGCATCCCGGAGGCTGTGCTCTCCCAAATCCTCTCTCTGTACTGAGCCGTGGGGTCATGTTCTTCTCAGGGCAATCACTTACATCCCTACGGTGCTTCCCCATGTCTCTGTCGTGCTTTGGTTGAAGTCCATAAATGTGGTGCCATCGGTTGTGCATTACAGTCTCTCCATGTGTAAAAGCAACATCTAATTCTCTTTAAATATAGAATATTATCTTTTGGGGTATGGTCGGCATGATAGGACTCCATCTGAGGTCAAAACTTCCTGTGTTGTTGAAAAAATGATTCGTCCATATCTTCAGGAGTTGCTTGTCTAGTAGGTGACCAAAGCACGGGGGGAGGAGTGGAAGGTATCGCAACCCTATGTTGTATGGCCAAAACAGCGCTGAGCTGCCTCAGACAGCAGATATTGTCTTAATGAAAGCCTTTTCCAGTCTCTTCGGAGCTCAGCATCTCTGCTAAGCTCCTGCTTTTTTTGCAAAACCAGCCCTGGTAGACTCCTCATGCCTACACCGTTGGCGTTTGCTGGTTTTCCCCATTTTTTTTTGCACAATACCCATAGGGTTGGCAGAGATGCGGTGAAAGCCCCACCACTGAGGTCCAGCACCACCTTTGCTGGCGCTGCTTCCAGCGGACCTGGACACTCTCGTTCTGCAAAATCCCACGGGTGCGCCGGGCCGGCAGTCCGGGAGGCTTTTCAATTTCCCGGTGCTGGCAGGTACGGCACGAGGGTTGGGATTTAGGGCTTGGCCCAGCCATTTCTCCTGCCTGCTTGCCAATTAATCCCCTGCCGAGTAAATACATTCCCCGCGCTTTATCATCCTGCAAAGAGTCTTAAAGACAAACAGAAAAGCAAGAAGGAAACAAAACAAGCCACCCGCCAATAAATTAAATGCACCAAGGAAAACGCAGAAAAGCCCAAGCAAAGCCCGAGCAGCCCCTTCCTCTGAGTTAATTAATTGGAGCCCTGTTTGAGGACAAGCACCCTCTTAAATCCCCCATTGCTGAATGCAATTTTCTCGGTACAATCACTCAGTGTCCCTGACGGACAGGAGCCCAATCACTTCTCGACAGAAGGCGAGCGCTGCTGCAGTGCCGGAGTGAAAAGAATAGATTTTTTTTTTTTTTAACACTACTGCAAGGCTTGTAAATACCCAAGGAGAAACAATTTCCACCCCCACAACCACTGCTTTGTCCTTCCGAGGAGGCCACCACTGACAGGAGATGTTTCTGGGCTTCAGGTGGCGTTACCTACAGCAGGAGACGAGGTGGTGATTGACTTCTCCCACCGGTGTTGGCAATGGGAACCTGCAAATGGGCTGTGGGATGAAGGAGATGATTTTTTTTTTTTTTGGTGGAGGCAAAGACCGTGCTGCTACCCCCTGCCCATCCCTGGGGTGGGAGGACATCATCTTGGGGTGCGCGACCACCGTGGAAAAAAGGTTGGGAAGGAGAAAGCTTGGATGGGAGATGGGTAGGCTGGAGTAAAGCCCGGGATGCATTTCGTGTAGCTCTGAGCGGCTTTTAGCTGTTAAATTGCCAGCTGCGTCCTTGACTATGAACCAGCCCTGAAGATTTTTTTTGGTGGATGTATGTGCGGCACCGGCCAGCCGGCGTGGGTCGCGGAGGTCAGCGCTATTAAAGGCCTAATTCTCGGGCACAAGGCTAACGACTTAACTATGTTTATAATATCAGCGAGAACCCATGTCAAATCCATTGTTGCATGATGTGACCAAATCCATTACTGCACACATGGAAATCAATTACTGCACATTAGGGAACATTTAACACTTGAGCCTTTTCCGCCGCGTTGTTTGCACGGCGTGGCTGGAGGAATCGTTATCTGCCACTCTGGAAATGGATTTTCTTTTTTTTTTTAAACTTCTGTAACAAATGCGCACAGGTACGGAGCAAAACACACGTATAAAAGCAGTTGGTTAATGGTGAGAGGGTGAAGCAGAGCCGGTGCGGGATGGGGGCGATAGGCAGCGCACGAGCTGGCATTACTAGACGGCGCTTATCCCAATTGAGTGGGAATGAATATTTTCCTCTGCCGTGTTCACACATACTCCTCTGTCTGATGTTTCTCTCTCTTGAAGCCACCTCTCCCACGCAGGCAGCAGACGTTCCCATGCTCACTGGCCCGCACTTCTGCATTTCTTTTTATCTTTTCTGTGTTATTTAACCCCCAAAACAGACAACCCTTTGTGTTCGTGGTGGAGGATCAAGCAAGAAAACAGTGTTTGGGATGTGTTTTGGTGGGAGTAGGTGGGGGAGAGCCCGTCCTTGCTGGCGCTCGGGGAGCTTTGGCTTCCCCTTCATCTCGGAACGCATTCACCTCCTGATGCTTGTGAGGGCTGAGGAGGGCTTTGAGGACACGGGTAGACAAAACCAACATGTAATAACGGGGAAAGGAGAATCCCCCTCCTGCATAATGGGTTTGAAGGAGCTTTTTCCCACGCTGGAGCATCCCTTCCTATCTCGGGGGGGGAGGGGGTGGAAGCACTGACCCATCTCTCCTTTTGCAGCATCCCTCTCCCAAATTCCCGGCCCCGCATCAGCCTTTCCCTTTCTATACCTGCTTCCACATCCCGCCTTTCTCCCCCCGACGCTAATGCCCTCACTTAGCAGGCGCTCCCCACCTTTCTTCTCCCTCGCGCACGCACCGAGATGAAGGAAATGGATGAAGGTTAATTTTTTTGGTCCCTCTCATAATGACTCATCCATAACGATTTCTATTGGTTATATTTCCTTGTGTGACAGAAACAATTTAATGCATTCCAGCAAAGTCTATTATCTATGCATGATCTGCTTGTGTGGAGGTTTGGGGAAGTAATTTACAGATATTTTGCCTCAAAATAGCTTACAAAGACAAAAGAGTCCTGTTGACACCAAGGTGCGCTCCCCGTGAGCTGGGGAAACGGGGTAAAACAGCTTAAAAATAAAAACACTTTATTACAGTCACTCAAAGTCAAATTCTACATCGCGCACCACGATCAAAAGCTCCTTTTGCCGGTGGGAACTCGGGGAGGCACAGGGCTTCTCCAAGGACCGCTTTCGATGCGGGCTTGGGTTGTAGGAGGATCCTGGTGTGATAGAAATCAGCAGGAGCTTCGGCGGGGGTTTGGGATGCTCCTCGTGGATGTGGTTCTGCGTATTCTGCTGGCGGGGAGAGCCAGCCACGGGGCTGCCGTGGGTCGTGGGAGCACGGTGTTGCCCAGCTTCCGTCGGGGATGATTTCGGGGGGTAGGAGCAGGGCCAGAAACCCGGGAGGAGGCAGGGGGTCAGTGTTTCCTTCTGCGTTAGCACCCACCAGGCGGCTGCCTGCGCTTGCAGCTCTCTCCCCGCTCTGTGAGCAAATAAGCGCGGAGATAATGACTCTTCAAGGTAATTGGCGCAGGTAAATGCTTCTGCTAATGTGCTCGATGCTCTGTGATGGATAGCTCGGTTATTTCTTGGGTGTCCACTACTCCCTGACCCAATCCCCCCCTTCCTGCTTGTTTTCGTTGCCCCCAGGAGCTCAGCATCTCCCTTGCTTAGTGTGGCACGGGAATCACCTGTGGCCGATGCAAATGGAAGCAGTGAGGGGACATTTCGTGTTTTCTTCTCCATCTGCTCATGCTCTCAGCCTTGAATTTAGTTGAGCAGGCGCGGTGGCAGAAAGGTGAGCCTTGCCATGCTCTGCGAAAGCAGGCAAGGTTTTGCCTTCTCCTGCAGCACTGATGTAGATAACGACCCCCCGGGCTGGGAGCAAAGGCCACTGTCACTGTCACGCCAGAGGCTGCAAAGGGTTGGAGGCAGGTTGATGAATTAGGGCAGGAGGAGGTGGAAAGGTCTCTGGGCTGCGCCGGCCGTCACGGCTGGAGTCAAAAGGATGCGGTGCACACGATGCATTCGAAACCCGGGGGCCAGAGCAAGAGCATTTGGCGGGAGCCGGGGTTTATCTCGAGGTGGGGGAAGGAGAAAAAGGGACTGACTGGCCTAAACTTTGTGCCTCGCGCTCAGGCTGAATCCAATCTGGATGCCGCAGTGGTACCTGATGCCTAATAGTTTGGGATTTACTGGGAACTTAGTTCCCAGTTTGTGTTACCTTATTTCTTAGAATCATAGAATGGTGTAGCTTGGAAGGGACCTTGAAGATCGTCTCGTTCCAGCCCCCTGCCCTGGGCAGGGACACCTCCCATCAGACCACTTCCATTATCTGTTGCTTAGGGGGGAAAGAAAATGCTACTTTTGTGACTTATTTGGTGCTGTGAAACATGAACTGACCAGAAATTTCTCAACACAGGCTGCTTTAACACATGATGAGGTTGGACGGGGCTTGGAGCAACCTGGGCTGGTGGGAGGTGTCCCTGCCCAGGGCAGGGGGGTTGGAAAGAGATGATCTTTAAGGTCCCTTCCAACCTAAACCATTCTATGATGCTCTTAGAGGAATTGCAAGCTATTTGCTGTTGTCAAGGTCAGGACAAGCGTTGGCCATGTCTCTGCCATGGCTTGGAAGGTCCACCAATCTTCAGCCTGACCTAGTGCATTTTGGAGACAGAAGGATAAAGGGGGGCTGTGTGTCAGCAAGGTGGGGTGGGGCTGGCACAGCCCCTCTCGGTCCCACTGCATCCCACGGGGCTCCCCATCAACTACGGTGTCTGCAGGTGGATGGAAACTCTGGTTTCCATCTGTTATGGGGGGCTCTTGCTTGGATCCCCCCATACTTTTGCTGAAGCTGTTGGTGTGCTCCAAAAAGGTGAAGGGAAACAGCAGTGCTGTGACGCTCGAGGGGGAGTGCTTGTGCTGCTGACACCGCTCTCCCTGTGCCCTGGAGAGCCCACATCAGGGACTTGAGCATGGTACCTGCCTCCTTCCAGCATCCGAGTCCCCTCGCAGGGGGGTGGCACGATGCTGGGGTACCGGAGGGGGTCAGGGCAGTCACGGATCCAGGCGTGGGGAAAGGCAGACGCTTGTTTGCGGGCACGGGTCAGCCGGTAACGCCGGCGGCAGCAAACACTGGTTCTTTATCCGCCTCCTCCCTTGCGAAACATAAGCCCTCTTGTTGCTGAGCATCGCGCTCGCAGCAGCGCCGGAGGAGCGGGTTCGAGTGCCGCTGCAGGCTCGGGCCAAAGGCTGTCGTTCACCGCGCTGTCAACGCGCCCTTTGTGCGGGCAGTGAAGGCAGATGCCCACGACGCGAAGCCCGCTGCCCCTCAGCGTGCTGGGGGTGATGGGGCTTCATGGTGTCGGGCTGTTGTGCAGCGCGGGGTCTGGAGTGACGGGCGGGCACTGGGTGCTGCAGCCCTGGTTGTGGTCGGGGCTGGACAGACCAAAGAAGAGCGAGAAGCAGCATTCTCCTTCTCCGTTTCTCACCAACATCATGTTTCTCTTCCCTTTGCTCGCTTCCCAGCTCTCTGTGGTCCTGGGGAGCTGCCTCAGGGAAGGCTCGGGGCTGCTTTTGCAGCATCTTTGGATGTTGTCCTCCATGCCTGAGGGCTGTAGAGTGGGGTTGGACCATCTCCTGGGGATGAGAAGAGGTGGTGCTCCTCCTGAGAGCAGTGGAGGAAGCTGCGTCACGCCTTTCACCCAGGAGGGGTTAAAACCTTGTTGATGGACAAACACCCAGTCTGTGTGAGTGGCAAGAGGAGGGGAGAATTGGCTGCTGCAGAGAGGCGGTGGGGCAGCTCCCTGCTTTGCTGGGGCTGTGCTGGTGAGCCCGATGACAGCCCCACTCTGCTCATCCACCTCGGGCAGTTGCGTGTCCTCATCTGCTCTGGCTGCTGCATCTCTCATCGGTGCCCCGAGAGCACTGGTGAGCGTGTCTGCACCAGCGCGTGTAGATAAGCTCTGTCCCTTTGAAGGCAAGGAGCTGTTGGCACTAGGTACCATTAGGCATTAGGTGCACAGGCGGTGGCAGCAGTTGCCACCAAATGATAGCATGGTTAGAGTTCTAAGTGACCTTAGAGATCATCTAGTTCCAACTCTCCAAGGGGTGATGGTTTTACACTGGAAGAGTAGACATTTAGGTTAGATATTAGGAAGAAAATGTTGCCTGTGAGGGTGGTGATCCCCTGGGGCAGGTTGCCCCGAGAAGCTGTGGCTGCCCCATCCCTGGAGGTGTTCAAGGCCAGGTTGGACGGGGCTTGGAGCAACCTGGGCTGGTGGGAGGTGGCCCTGCCCATGGCCCAGGCTGACCAGTTGGAGCTTAAGGATAACATCTTAATGCCAAGAGGTGGTCACTTTGCTGCTTTGTTTTTCGAGGAGAACTTTTCTGAGGTGCTGCACATTGGCCCAGCCCAATTAAAACCATTGTAGGCAATTAGGGAGCATAATTGGTTGATTGGATTTGGGAGGCATAAGGCCAGAAGTCACCTTTCTGCTGGTGTATTCTGCACCGGGTGGACCCGAGAGCGGCACTCCTGGAGTAAAAGCTACTGATTTGGGATAGCTTCCCCAATTCAAAGGAACTTTCTGATCCCTGACACTGGGCGTCTGAGACCCCCCCGAAATAAGTTATATATTCTGAAAAGTCATTATTGGAACTATTTAGACCCAACTTACCTTGTGAAATATCAGTGGGTGATTACCCATAATTTTGCTGATTTTTTTTTTTAATTTTTAGACATTTTTTTTAACTTTTAGAGAATTTTAGCATCGATGCAAAATTCTCACCTGAAACTTTAGCAGTTGAAAACGCCCCTCTTGAAAACGTAGAATGAGTTCCCTGGATGCTGAACGCGTTTGTTGCAAATGTGGTTTGAGCCCACATTTATCCAGAGCCCTTTTAAAGAACGGCACACAAATCTGGAGGATCTCTTCTTCCCCGAGCCATCCGGACCCACTGCGAATACTCAGTTCGGTCCCAAATGACACCAGGCTTAGAGCAGGTGTAAACTTCACCTCTACGCCGAGGTCTGCTCTTGTGTTCATTCCCTTGAAGCCTTCAGGGAAGGATTTAAGGGATGTACACACCTTTTGTGGGTTCGTGGCAAAAGGCTGAGTTTCTCCCCAATTTAGGCAGCTTTGATTGTGTTCAAGGCTCTTCACTTAATCTCCTTTTTGTGTCCCTGTGCCCCTTGCAACAGGACAAAACCCTGAAGCGCCGGTGTGCGGAGCAGGTAGCGGGGATCTTGCGTACCGGAGCCCCAAAAGAGCAGCCTGGGCCAGCGCGGCTTCTTTCTGTGCTAATTTGAAACGACTTGAGCGACGGCAAATTGAGTTTCAAGGGCAGCAGAGACAACTTGTCAATTTAGCCTCGGCTCCTCTCTGTCGGTGCGATCCTTAGGAGCTGGATCTGAAGCTTGTTTACGGCAGTGGATATAATAGCCGCAATCCCCCAGGTAGATTAAGCAATTTCTTCATTTAGGACTCTCAAAACTCTACGCCATTTTGCGGGATTTTTCTCGACCTTGCGAAGGGCGAGCGCCGCCTTCCCCTTCCACCCTCGTGGCTTTTTCTAATGAGTCCAGAAGGAAAAATAGAGCTTGTCAGGATGGAAGTTGCTGTGGGATTGGGTTTGTGAGGGAGGTGTGGGTCTGAGCGGTGCTGGAGCACGGGGAAGTCTTCCCACCACCTTCTCCATGGGGTTTTGGTGCTTGCGCTCCCGGCTGGGGATGTGGCTCTTTGAGTGATGGGTGAACAGGTCCCGTCCGCTTTGTGTGCCTCAGTTTCCCTGTCTTAAATTGCCCTTTGTTTAAAAAACAAACAAAAAAAACCAAACCCCAAAACAAACAAAAAAACCACAAAACACCAAGCAAAACCCAAAATAAACCCATTTAGAGATATACTGGCAACATGTGTTGGGCTAAAGGAAGGAAGGATTATTTACTCCTGCGGTAACATCCAAAATCAAGCAGGTACTTTGATAATACAAGAGTAGTCTCAGTCTTAGTGGTGAAGCACTTAATAAAACATCAGATGATGAAGCACCAGGGCGAGATGTGGAGACAGCAGCAGTGTTGGGGAGGAATAGCTACAAAGATGGTTCCCCCAGATGCAATTTTGGAAAGCCCTCAAGCTGTGATTTCTATCTAAAGCCTGAGTTTGTACTTGTCGAGTGGAAGAGCTTCCCTTGACCCCCCCGCTGGTGCTAAAGCCCGGTCGGTGGGGGTGGATAAGCAGCTAAACCTGGAAGTAGCTGCTCATGTGTACTAATTTCTTGCAAGGTCTACCTACTGTCAAGGGCTGGAGGTTCCATGTGAGCTGTAGGTGGTGGTGCATTAGTTCCTCGAGGGAGGGGATTGTGCCCCTCTGCTGCGCTCTGCTCTGGGGAGACCCCCCTGCAGTGCTGCCTCCAGCTCGGGGGGTCCCACCAGCAGAAGGACACGGAGCTGGTGGAGCGGGGCCAGAGGAGGCCCCGGAGATGCTGGGAGGGCTGGAGCCCCTCTGCTGGGAGGACAGGCTGGGAGAGTTGGGGGGTTCAGCCTGGAGAAGAGAAGGCGAAAAAGGGGAGACCTCAGAGCCCCTTCCAGTGCCTAAAGGGGCTCCAGGAGAGCTGGGGAGGGACTCTGGGTCAGGGAGGGGAGCGGTGGGATGAGGGGGGAACGGTTTGACACTGGAAGAGGGGAGATTTAGATGAGGTATCAGGAAGAAATTCTTACTGTGAGGGCGGTGAGCCCCTGGGGCAGGTTGCCCCGAGAAGCTGTGGCTGCCCCATCCCTGGAGGTGGTCAAGGCCAGGTTGGACGGGGCTTGGAGCAACCTGGGCTGGTGGGAGGTGTCCCTGCCCAGGGCAGGGGGTGGAATGGCATGATCTTAGAGGTCCCTCCCAACCTAAACGGTTCTGTGAAGAGGCAGCTGAGAACTGCTGTGGGGTTTTGCTGCGGGGGGGGAGCGGAGCAGAGATACGGAGAAACCTCAGCAGCGCTTGAGCAGGCGATGCATTTACCCCCTGCAGGGTTCAGTGGGGAATAGGCACCTCCGCTTTGTGCCTTATGAGAATCCCACCAGGCAACGGATCCGCATCTTTAGGTGCCTAAATGCCTTTGCAAATCTGTCTCTCCGTAGCTGCCAGAGCGGATGAGAGCGATACTGCATCCAGCCCAGGACCCTGCCTGCGGCTGCAGGCACCCCTGGCTGCCCGGGGGAAGGTGGAAGGGAGAGTTTGCACTGGAGCAGGCAGACAAGGTCAGGGCTAAATTGCCACAGGCAGGGGCATTAATGGCGTAAATAGCCAACGAGGAGTCCCTGCTTGCATGCTGAAACTCCAAGAGCAGTGGGGGGAAAAAAAAAAAAGCAAATGAAATTTTTTTTTTTTTTCAATCTTAAAGGGGAGAGGAAAAAAAAAAAGAGAATAGCAACCTGAAGGCTTTCAAGGCAGGGGAGCGGTTGGTGACATCCCTGCTTACCTCCCCGCTCCACTTGCAGCTGATATGCTGTCTGATTAAGTCTCACCAGCATGAATGTTCACAGCTGCATGTAGGACATGGAAAGCGCCTAATGACTGCTCGAGCTGGCGTAATTCCTAAGTAGGTATGGCATGTGGTTGCTCTGTAAAGGATTTCGGGACTGACAGTCTGTGAAAAGTGATAGAGGAGAGAAATGCCAGAGCAGGGAATTAAACACATGCACAGATGAAATGAACTCGGTACCGACAAAGCGGGACTGCTCTGGCGCTGCCTGAGCCTGCGGCGGGGGAGCAGGCGGGGTTTTGGGGTGAATACAGGGAAAGCGGGTGACGGAGGGTGCCTGGGTGGGAGGGAACCGGCGGGGTTGAGCCCTGCGTCCACCCCGTCCTCGTCTTTCGGTGATGCTTCCCGGCGTTTTCTTGGATGCTCTGGACCGTTTCCACATGGAGCAGGGACCCATCGGCTGCCTGCTGCGGGCACCGAGCAGCAGCTCGCCTCCCAAACAGCTTTCTCTGCCTTCCGAGCCAATATTTAGGGTGGAAAGCTGCAGGATCCATCCCCCTGGCCTTTGGGCCTGGGGCCGTCTTCTGTACAAACACTTCCTTGGGGGAATTGTGGCTTATAAATCCCCTTCCCCTGCCTGTTTTCGCCTCTCCTGCTGTCCCACCAGCCTTCCCTCCCTCCCCTCCCACGCATCCGTCCTCTCCCCAGGTTTTCATTATGATAATTAGGGAATTAAAATAATTTTCAATCTTTTTAAACCAAATGATGAACTCGCGGGCTGCTTTTGCTACTGCCATATTGCTAAGTGTCTTAATAGGCCTATTTCCTATTTAAATATACTTCATATGTCGTTGCTCAGATGGTCGATGTGCAACAGCCACTATAACCATTCCTGGTTATGCAGTGAGAGTCAGTGACCAGTTTGTAGAAGCCTAATAAAAGAAATTATCAGCGTTTTGGAACAGAAATACCTGGCAAGGACCGCCGTAGCTCAGGAGGACAGTGTTTGGATGCGGTGATATTTTAGCATCGGGATGCCGGTTGAAATGCAAATGGAAGCAGGGTCCTCCAGGCTGTGCGTGTCCTTGGGGGGGAACTCGTTTTTATTCCTTGTACCCCCGTCGGCGATGCAGCTGCATGGGGGGAACCGGCAGCGTACAGGAGATCAGCAGGGAAAAGTTTGCATACTCCGAAGAGGGGATCTTAAATTCATATTTTGGGGCAGGATACTGCTCTGGGCTCTTGGGTTTAATCCCTGAAGTTTGAGGGGGGGGGGAAGCAAAAAGCAGGAGGTTGGTTTGCTCCGTGACTCCAGCAGGCTCCAAAAGGCGAGCAGGAGCCCAGCCTGGCTCTTAACCTGCATGGAGGAGGTGTGGGTAAGGTTTGCTCTCAGGTGCAGCAGGATTTCTTCCATCCCCTCCCTCCCTCCGGGGCTGTCAGGGCTATGATGGAGCAAATGAAATCGATAGTCCAGGGGGGGAAAAAAAAACAGACCCAAAAGAAGGCGAAAGTATCACAGTAAAGCGTAAAGTGTTGGAATAAATATTATTAGAGCATCTTCAGCAGCAATAAAAAGATTAATTTTCTATTGCAGGAAAGAAAAAAATCAACAATGTGTTTATGCTAAAAATTGCTGCCAGGAATTGCTTTTCATCTAGTGCATTCCATTTTATTGGGTTTTTTTTTTTTGCTTTTTCACCCTCCCCTTGTTGCTCCGTCTCTCTGAGATCTCTGTATTGCTGTAGGTGATTGTGAAGGTCTGATCTATTGGTAGGATATCCCTCAAACATCTCGTACGCATCTCCCCAGGGCTCTGTGACTTGGGATTTTACTTTTTTCTTTTTTTTTTTCTTTTTTTTTTCCCCTCAACCCTGAAGAAGCTGATTTGCCATCAGCTGCTGTGAGATGGTTCCACAGACTAGACCGGCAACATCTGATGTATGGCCACATTTGGAGCCACAGACTACACCAGCCTTAATAACATTCTTCTTTACAAAGTGCTTACTGTTAAATATTTATGAGACGATGCGGGAACATCCACTGCCATCGTCCACGGGTGCGTGAGCATCCCTCCTCCCCGTGATTTAATGGGTCTGTGTTTCGGAAGGCAGGTAGGCAGCCATCCCCCCTTTATTCATTCCTGTGTAGCTCTGGGCTCGCCAAGCCCCGACCTGCCCTTACTAATGGCGTTTTCAATGCCTGAATATTGGGCGTTACAGATTTACTCAGGGCGAGGGGACTCTGTGGGAAGTCTGAGGGCTGTGGGTTTTTTTTTTTAAGTACTCTTCACTGCTCCAGCCTGGCTTGGGTCCAGGGGAATATGATTTTTTTTTTGTGTTGATGTGCGGAGGATGGAGGCTCGTGGCAAGAGCTGGAGTCCTGTTCCGAGATGCTGTTTGCTTTTTTTCTGCCCTCTTTTCTTTTTTTTTTTAAATATTTTCTCAATTTAGGGTTAAACTCTTGCTCTTACCTTAGTCCCCACCACCCCCTGGGAGGTCTCCGAGGCTTTCCACACCTCCGGTTTGGCTCTTGTCCCACCCACACGTCTTTAAAAGTCTCCGAGTGCCAGTTCGGTGCTGCCGAAAGAGTGGCTGAAGGGGACAGAGGTGGCTTTTTTTTTTCCCCCCGCCCACAGGGAGGATAAAAGCGCCGCTGCCGCCGGCTAACGATGCCTTTCCTTTGGTTTGGGAGGGTTTATTTCGACAGTCGCAGATCCCGGCTCTGTTCTCCGCCGCGAGAATGTATCACTGCTGGCAGTTCTAGCGTTACTTACATGCAGCATCATTAAAGCATATATTATATCCCAGGGGGAGATGGTCTAAACTCAACATTTCCAATTGTTTTAAAGTTATCTGATTTTATCCGAGCGATAACGATCTACAAATTGCGCTAGTCATCTCCGAGAGCGGGCTTTCCTGTAATGTCCTCTTCGCGTCGGCTTCTGGGGAATTGCTTTAATAAGCATAACGATCTCTTATTAGCACTTCCACCCATAGGTTTGGAGGGTTTTTTTTTTTTATTTTACAGAGGTGGTGGCTTCACCCATCACCTTGCAAAGAGGGAAAGGGGGAGGCTCAGCTGGTGAAGCGCAATGTCCGGGATGCTGCCGGAGCACCAGGTGCCTTTAGCCCTTCTGCCGGAGGTGCTGGCCAAGCTCCCAAAAATCCACACGAGCGTGTGAAAACACACAGAAAGAGCCGCTGTGACTCCTTCAAATACTCTGTTTCATTTTTTTTTTATTTTATTATTATTATTAACTTTGGGAAAAGAGGGTCTTGGTTCAGGGCCAGGCTGAGTTTCCAGTTGGCACTCCTTTATTTTTATGTCATGATCTGAACGCTGAACACCTCCAATGCAGCATAAAGCGATAACGCCACACGGCTGAAATGCTCTTTACTCCGGTAACTTCCACTCGATGACAATGAGATTACGGCAAGGAGGCTTTTAGGGTAGACAAATTGGGGTGGTTCTCTAGCTTGCTGCTTTCTACCTGTTTATTCAGGCAATGGGCTGGATGGTAACGACTCACGGGAAAAGGGTGGATGTGGGGTTTGGCTGCTGCCCCGTTATCTCTCCCTCCTGGTGAGCAGAAGTGGTCCCTGGGGATCGCCCCGTGCTCAGGGGAGGCACACAACTACAGGCAGGGCTGCGCAGTCCCAGCTCCTGCACCGTTTCATGGGAAATCGGGGCTTTAATCTTCCCGGAGGAAGTTTTTTAACCCTTATGAGAGAGAAGGCGGCGACCGCTGTCAAAGGCCACCGAACAAGGACCACGTATGTGTGTACATGTGTGGTGTGGGGTTTTTTTTTGTGATTACTTAAAGTTTGGAGCGTGGAGGACTTAAGGTGTATATTTTTAATTATTTCCTTGGTGTATCTGTATGGACATGGCATACTCGGCATGGTGGTGCGTGATGTTCAGGCAACTCAGTGCCGCAGATTGTGCGAGAAGCCTCCTTCGCCTCCCAACGTTAAAATCACTGAGCCGAGGGCACATTGAGTGACAACCAGGGGACGTCTGGGTAGGTGAAGAGGGGGGAAAGGGATGTAGGACCCAGCCTGGAGATGGAATGATTTGGCAGGACGCTGGTCCTGGAAATGTCACCTGGCTCGACAGTCGCTGCTGTCGGCTCCGAACCCCCCCACCCACTTCATTAGGTTGCTTGTTGCCGCCGGGTGAGCCCCCAGGACGTGCGTGTTGAGCTGTAAATGGGACACATAATATTACTAATAATTTCACAGACAGCTCTGTTCGCTTCTGAAGTGAGAGGAGACACTTGTGCTATTCCGCCCGGCTCTCTTTATGGTATAATCTCCCATTGAGATTCAAGGCACAGCTCTGCTAATTAAAATGACGAATGCCGGAGGAAGGATTTGGGTTTGGGCTTGGATTTTTTTTTTTTTTTTTTATTTTTTTTCCCCTCCTCCTTCTGGTAGGTCTAGCTGGTATCTGCACACACAGAGACTGCTTCAGGCAGAGGATATTTGCTCGCTGGATGAGTACCCAGGATAGATAGAAACGCTCCCGTACCCACGCACAAATGCTGGCTGAGAGATGCCCGAGCCCCACCGAAAGCCGGGGGTTTGTGTCGGTGCACGCAGCCGTCGCGGCGTCTTTCGGAGCCGGCCTTGTCCCGCAACGATCTCGCCTGCCTGTGAGGAAGGGGCTGAGCTGAGCTTCGACGGGGCTGGGGCAGCTTCGTGGGTTGAGCATCCTCCCCAGGGCGAGATGCAGCTCTCTTGGTTGGGGACACCAACCTTGGGGCACGGGGGGGTCGTTTGAATCACTCCCCCGAGTGTGTTAAAGAGCTGCCGTGCTGCTCCCTGCCGGCAGCCACGAATGGCGTGATGTTTTTATTTTTGCAAATGAAGTTAGAGCGGGCAGCAGTGGCTTCTGCGTGGCTGTTGCGTGTACGAGACCAAATATTGCGGTGACAACGGGCCTGACACGGGATGCACGAACCGCCGCAGGTCCGGCTGCATTCCAGAGAAGCAGTCGGGTGCACGAATAACATGCATTATTTTTTTTTTTTTTTAATGCAACATAGACAGACTCTTTAAGATTGCCGGTGAGAAACGCACTAAACAGCAATATAGCTATAGAGCTTTAAAGATAGGATTAGCATCACGAGCTTGGGTAAGGGCTCAATGTGGCTGAGGTCGCTAATCTTACCAAAAGGCGTCCCTTTTGGGGGGAGGGGGGGCGAGGAGGACAAACCGGTCGATCCGTCCCTACAACCTGGTGTTGAGTTCTCATCCCTCATTTAGGTGTGAAATCAGGGTGATGTTTGTACCTCTGTCATTCAGAGTGAGCGGGTGGGACTGCGGTCGAGCCCTGGTCCCTCGAGGTTGTTGCACAAAAGGTTTCTCGTTCCTCGTGGCCGTACCCTGTGCGACCTCCACCCCGTTTCTCCTCTCTCCTCAGTGCTGTGGCAACGCAAACCACTGGATCTTCCCCCAGTTTCTCGTGTCTGCTCTGGGCCCCAGGTGCTGACAGCTTTGCTACTCTTATGTGCATCCAGTTGCTTACTTTCCCAAAGCGCCGCCGAAGGGCTTTGCTTTCGGTTGCCCACCACCACTTTTATACTTCAAATATCTTATGTTTTAATAAAAAGACAGGCTAAATTAAGAGATCTAGTGGGCTCTCTTATCCTGTAATTAAAGCCTTTTTTTAATTTTTTTTATTTGGAGTAGACGGTTGAGTATGGGCATGGAGGCACTTGAGAACAGTGTTTCCATGTGGTGGGAAGATCTGGGAGCAGATGTGTACTCCGAAGGGTTGTGAGCGAAGGGAATGAATGAGCAGAAACGTATCAGGATGGTTCTTGGAGGGGACTGAAATGTCTGTGTCACGTGCTGTCACCAAAGCAGAGCTTTAAATAGGAGCTCTCTATAAGGTGCTTGCATAACATAACCACTGCGCTAACATTAGCTCCTGGAGGATACATGGGGGGAAATTCTTCTACTCTGCTCTGGGGAGACCCCCCTGCGGTGCTGCCTCCAGCTTGGGGGGTCCCACCAGCAGAAGGACACGGAGCTGTTGGAGCGGGGCCAGAGGAGGGCACGGAGATGCTGGGAGGGCTGGAGCCCCTCTGCTGGGAGGACAGGCTGGGAGAGTTGGGATTGTTCAGCCTGGAGAAGAGAAGGCCAAAAAGGGGAGACCTCAGAGCCCCTTCCAGTGCCTAAAGGGGCTCAGGAGAGCTGGGGAGGGACTCTGGATCAGGGAGGGGAGCCACAGGATGAGGGGGAATGGTTTGACACTGAAAGAGGGGAGATTTAGATGAGATATGAGGAAGAAATTCTTTCCGGTGCAGGTGGTGATCCCCTGGGGCAGGTTGCCCCGAGAAGCTGTGGCTGCCCCATCCCTGGAGGTGTTCAAGGCCAGGTTGGACGGGGCTTGGAGCAACCTGGGCTGGTGGGAGGTGTCCCTGCCCAGGGCAGGGGGTGGAACGAGATGGTCTTCAAGGTCCTTTCCAACCTAAACCATTCTATGATAAGTCACAGCCTCGGGAAGGCGGTGACATGCACTCCCCCAGGGTTCCAGCCCAGGGAGCAGAGGGGATGAGTGTATTGCCCTGCCTAAGCCGGCTTTTCGGTTCCTCCGTTTAATATTCCGAATCCCGTCTGAGCAGGCAGCAACCCCACGCATGCTTTTCTGCTCTATGAATTCTGCAAGACCCTGGAAATGGTGAAACTTGGGTTCCTCCGTGTGCTGTCACCTAAGTGTCCCCTTAGGATGCAGCTCAGCAGGGTGAGAGCTCATCCCCGCGCGCTCGGGAAGGTGCGAGCGGACAGTTTCCAGCTTAAGTCTAATTCCCCTCAGTCTTTTGGCTGACGATTTTTTGCAGCTCCTCTGCTTTGGATCCGAACAGCTGTGCCTGTGGGGGCACGGGAAGGCACGGAAATCTTCAGGCAGATGCTCTAACTCGAACTGCTCTTTAATTCAGATGATTTAAATGGCAATGGTGAAAGCTTGCTGTGGGATGAGCCCAGCCGCTCCGCAGCGGTCGAGCGTTGTGTGTTTTACAATCCGAGCTTTTCACAGGACTGGATTAGTTTGTTTTTACTTCTCCTCTTGCCTGCTGATCGTCCAACTGTCTCAGTGTTTGGGTGAGATGCGAAGATGCTTAGAAATAGCAATAATAATTAAAAAATAACAGGCAGCGGAACCCAAACTGCAGCCTGCAGTTTGGCTAGCGGCCACTGGAAATGGCTCAGTCCTGAGGCACAGAGATAAGACCTGCGTGAAAACCTCGTGTCCTGCAGGCTCTGGGTGGTGGCGGTGGGGTTTCGATGGATAACAGCCCCCTGACCCCTTCTCTGCATCTCCCTGGAGCGCATGTTTTAAGACGTGTAAGATGTATTTATCCCCGTCGAGTCCCCCGGCTCCGGCGTCCCACCCTCCACATCCATCTGGCTTTCTGCCCACAAGATTATGTTATATAAACCACCCCTAAATGCAGTGTCTGGGAAAGTGCCTTTATGTTTTAATTTCCAAATAGGCAGGCAAAATTGAGTGCTCTGATTGGCATCTGCAATCAGAGCCCCATTCAGCGGGAGCTGTGAAGGGAGCTGATTGCGACGAGCGCTGCTCTGACCTTCTGGGGCCTCCGCTGCTGCCTCTGCTTCATTAACAGGATAAATATTTTTCCAGAAACAACATTTCTGAGCTGCCAGAAGTCGTGACAGGGTTGGGGGACTATTCTGTGGCACGGTCTGCATTGAGGCAGAGCTCTCGCGCGCTCTACCGCTTAAGATTTGGGGGATAAATCGGTATTTTTAGCCGGCTGGTGATGCCCGGGACGTGGCTGGGGACACCTGGGCTCTGTTCCCGCAGTGCCACCGAGTGGCACAGTGTGATCCTCCCTCCTTCCACGCTTGCTTTTCCTCAGCAGCTTGCCTCCCTCCTTTTCCCGTTGAGCGATGCAGAGCAAGGACCCCTATTTTGGGATGTTTTGTCTAACGGAGCCTTGATATGGTGCCAGTGCCTTGGGATAACATCCCGGCACGTAGAGTGGCAATGGGGACGGTAAAGGGATCTGTGTCCCAGGAGAGCATCGGGGATGCGGGAATGGCTGATAACTCTCAATCCTGTGCTGTGACCGTGCTGCTGTGCCGGCGAGTTGGTACGGAGTCAAACGCCGCGGAGTGCCAGAGCCTGGGACGGGGCTGACAGCATCTGCAGCATCAGCTGAGCCCCTCCAGTGAGTTACAGCCCGGTCTCGGCTCCAGGGGCCTCTTAGCATCCTGCAGCCGGTAATAGATGTTTTTAATTCTTAGGGAATTATTGAACAAACATCAGGGAAATATGTTTTACAGTCCAGAGCCGGCTCTGAGCATCGTTAACATTGTTATTGGAGACGAGGCGGATGATTTAAGCAGGGACCTCTGACAAAGACGCACACCTGTCCATGAATAAAAGGCTGCAATTTAATACCCGCGCTGTTAATTAAGGAGAGGATGAGGGTCAAGTGTAGTGCCTGTTTCAAAGGTCTCCTGAGCCCGGCAGGCGAGGTGACAGCGCTAATGCCTCCTTCGCTGCTCCTTGGCATGCCGAGCGGGCATCGGCTGCGAGAAGGGGTCTGGGTAAGGGCACGCGAGTGTCGGGCACCTCCTGTCAGCTGTGGTCCGATGCCACGTAATCTCAGCACAGAGCCAGGCGATGCGGCGATGGAAACCAGCAGATGCTGCCAGTTTTAAAGAGCCGGGAGCGCATCCCTCTCCTATCAGAGCAGAGCAAACTGCCCTTCTGGCTAGGAGCTGACAGCCATCAGCATCCGCGGCTCCGGCTGGAGCATCCCTTCAGTGCACGCTGGTGACAGCTTCACCCCCAGCCTGCCCCTCATGTCGAGGTTTTGGGGTAAAAGACACCCCCGTCGCTCTGCAGCAGGGAGCTCCATCGCCCAGAGATGGTTCAGGGCATCCCACTGGTGCTGTTTCGAGTGGATTTAGCTTTTTTTTTTTTTTTGCTTTTTTTGCCCACTGGCAAATGCAGCCAGCTCTGACTCGGGCACCCGCATCTCTGTGCAGAGATCCCAAATCCCAGCGGTTGCATCCATGTGGGCAATGCACCACTACGCACACGTTCTCAGGCTTAGCTGGCAAATGCAGCCAGCTCTGACTCGGGTACCCGCATCTCTGTGCAGACATCCTAAATCCCAGCCGTTGCATCCATGTGGGCAATGCAGCACTACGCACACGTTCTCAGGCTTAGTGTGTCCTTTCAGGTGGTTGTAGCGAGGGGCGGTCTCTTCTCCCAAGTAACAGGCAATAGGACAAGAGGAAATGGCCTCGATGCACCAGCGGTGGTTTAAATTGGATATTAGGAAAAATTTCTTCACTGGAAGGGTTGTCAAGCACTGGAAGAGGCTGCCCAGGGAAGTGGTGGAGTCACCATCCCTGGAGGTATTTAAAAGATGGGTAGATATGGTGCTGAGGGACATAGTTGTGGTAGACTTGGGAGTGTTAGGTTGATGATCTGGGTGATCTTAAAGGTCTTTTCCAACCTAGACGATTCTAGGATTCGACTCTGGCTGTTAAGACGACACTAACTGGTTTAAGAGTGGCATTGCATGGTTGCATATCGCTGCTCCTTGCTCTGGAGCTGCTCAGGGCTTTGCTAGGCATGACCGCAACGAGATGGTTGCATCTCCCAAGTGACAGATCCCGGCTGGCCATGGCTCCCGTCGCAGGTGCAGCAGCACCAGAAGTCGTGCGCTTGTGTTGGTTTCACGTTTTTGGTATAAACTGCCGAAACCCACGTCGTGCCAGGGCGCTCCACAGCGACAGCCCAAAAGCCAGGCCGTGCCAGAGCGACATCCCTGAGAGCTGGATTCGGAGGGAAAGGCCAAGCAAGGAATTGCATCTCCACACCGTTGGGGACCAGGAAGGTAAAGGGAGAGCTGGTGTGACAAAGCCAGGGCCGTGGCTGGGGAAAGATCCCACTTCTACTCCCTTTATGTCCTCCCTTGCTCTGATGAGGTTCCTCCTGTTGCGTTAGGGCTTGCAGAGACTCAGCGGGGCTGCCTGAACCCACCTCCCTTGGTCACAGCGGGCACGCACCAAGGTGTGGTACCTCCTGCCCCGCTCGTCTCTAGCCTTCCCGGGTTAACATCTTTGCTAGGGACTGAAAAGGTTGATTAAAAAGCCAGTGCTAGAAACACGATAATCCTAGGAGGGCCTCAGAGCAGAAATCTTGTGTTTTGGCTGTCAGCGAGCTCCAGAAACGCTGGTAAACACTGATTTTTGCTTCATTTGGATGCAGAGATGAGCCTATGGGAGATTTTGGAGGAGCAGAGCTTGTTTGCATGCATGTTTAAGCGCACAGGCGTAGTCGTACACATGCTGGCATACAGTTTGGTTCACTTCACTTGCATCCCGCGTAGGCAGCCATGCAAGGAAATTACTTCTGCATCGGTTGTGTTCCTCTATTACAATAAAGGACCAGCAGCTGGTGAGCTCCTACTGCTCCTTGTCTGCCTCCCCTCAAACCAAACATCATCTCTTCTCCAGTGTAACTTATCTCTTCTCCACCCACACATCTCAAATCATTTTTGGTATCCCACTCTACAGCTTTCCTACTGCCCGTGGCTCCTAGGAGAGAAAGGGGGGGTGATGCAAATGCTCTATCCGTGTTGGTGAGATTCTGGTTTTTTTGGTGATGAGAAGGGCCCTGTCCTGTGACAACTCTGCCTCGACAGGCTGAGAGAGTTGGGGTTGTTGAGCGTGGAAAAGAGGCAGCTCCGGGGAGACCTTAGAGCTCCTTCCAGTGCAAAAGGGGGCTCCAGGAGAGCTGGGGAGGGACTCCTGATCAGGGAGGGGAGCCATAGGATGATGAGTAACAGCTTCAAACTGGAAGAGGGGAGATTTAGATGAGATATTGTGAAGAAATTCTTTGCTGTGTGGGTGGTGAGCCCCTGGGGCAGGTTGCCCCGAGAAGCTGTGGCTGCCCCATCCCTGGAGGTGTTCAAGGCCAGGTTGGACGGGGCTTGGAGCAACCTGGGCTGGGGGGAGGTGGCCCTGCTCAGGGCAGGGGGGGGAACAGGATGATCTTCAAGGTCCTTTCCCAGCCAAACCAGCCTGTGATTTCATGATCTGTGTTGCCTTTTCACGCGAATGGCTCGAGTGCCGATCTTGCACGCAGCAGTGTAGGTTGGAAAGTCTCTGGCAAGCTCTTGGCAGCCAGATTTCTGGGGAAGCGGCTCCCCTGGGGCTCTGCACGAGTCTGGGATGCTTTTGAGTCATTTCAACCAACTCGCGCCCAAAGGTTTGGTGTAGGCAGCTTGGTGGGGAGGGGAGAAACCACCCAGCGAAAGCCACTGTGGGAGGAGAGGCAGCGAGATGAGCTCAGCCGTTACTAGAGCCTTGGAGGGATCCCCAGATGAGAGTATTGTTATGAATTCCCCGATGGTGGGGGAAAAACTTTGATCAGAGCTTGCACCTCATTAGACATCAGAGAATTGAGCCGTGAGACACGGATCCATAGGCAGCCAGGCTTCATTAGTTCCGCCGCTCATGGGACTGCCTGCTTAAGGAACACGTAGATGCTACAAAATTGACTTTTGTTTTTAATTATTTTTATGAGGACTTGACTTCCCCCCCTCCTTCCCGGCCATGTATTTTTGCTTGGAGGGCTCTAGTGAGCCCTTTGCAGCAGGCTCTGGGCGGCCGAAATCGGTAGGTTTTGCTTCATCAGAGCAAGGCAAAAGTTTTCTTTTACTTGAATATTAATGTGTGTATCCGTCTGCTGTGCCCAAGGGAATCATCTTTTGGATCGCGTCCCCTGTGGGGCAGGTTCCCAGCTCAGGCTCCTGTTCCCCCCACCGCGTGTCCATGTTTCTCCTGGTGCTGCGTTGGAGGAACTGACTGCGGAGCTGACGCTTTCGATTCAGCCCCAGAAGCTCAAGTTAAACACTACAGTTCAAAAGCGCCGGGCAGCAGAAATGTCAAAACGAAACGTTTCGACATTTCCCAACCGAACCTTTTCAGAACTCTCCGAAAACAAATCGGTGGCGAAGGCAGAGGGACTTCTCAGCCGTGGTTTGAGGGCGATAAAGCAGATTTCAGAGCAGCAGATGGATGGAAACCGGGGCTGGCTTTAGCTGTTAAAGGCAAAACAGGTTGTAGTCTGGGGCTGGGTTTGGAGAGTTTTTGTGTGTTGGGGCTGCGTGGGCTGAGCTCTGGGTTTCCAGAAGCCCCATGGCTTTGGAGAAGCCTCCGCCTGAGCATCCCTTCCCGCAGAGCCGGGTGGAGGGCAGCCCCCAGCGTGGCGGGCACGGTGCCGTGTCCGTAAGCGTAATTCCTCTTCAAACTCCTCGGTTGAAAGATGCGGAGGAAGATAAATGGGGCTCTGAAAAGCCCGATTTGGCGCCATTCTCCTTCTCAGCTGCGCTCGGAGAAGAGAAGTGGCAAAACACAGAAGCCCCACGTGCTACAGACGGACCCCGCAGCTGAGGGGAAGGAATTACTCGCTGGCGGACCGAGTTCCAGTCGAGATCACAGCTCAGCAAGAAAATAGAAGCAGACAAGGTAGTCCTGCTATTGCCTCCAACCTACTTGATATAGAAATGGAGAAGAAAAGCCGAGCGCAGAGCAGATGAGAGAGACATTTGCCTCCTTGTGTGCAGGCTGACAAGAACCAGGGATGGACGAATTCATCGCAGGTTCTCTGTCGAGTGGAGGGGGGGGAATAGGAAGCTGTCCAAGCTGATTAGTGAGAGGTCTCTCAAAGAGACAGGCTGGCTGGATTTAATTCCCTAGTCAGCATTCCCGGTACGTTGATCTCCTCCTAAGTAGGGGGGAGCGGAGAAGAGGGATGGTGGGGAGAAGGGGGAGAGGAGAGAAAAATAGGTTAGGAGGTGGTGAGAGAATGAAGGCAGAGGGTGAAAAATGAGGGAGTGGAAGAAGAGAGGAGAGAAAACGCAGAGGAAAAGGGCAGGGATGGTGGAGGTGGCGGGGATGGGGGAGGGGCAGGGAGGGGGGGGGGGG
>NW_009649724.1:2149635-2154707 GCF_000708025.1 Charadrius vociferus | reverse complement strand
TTGTTGTGTTCCAGCTGTGCCATCAGCCAGCACCCGAGCTGTCAGGGTGATGGGGGCATTACTGGTGAGTAGTGAAGGACAACCCAGCTTGGTTGTCCTCTGTAGGTCCTCCTTGCCCAGGGTAGGGATGGAGTGGCCCTCCGTCCTGCTGCTGGCCGTGACCGAGGAAGGGCAGGGGATGCAGGAGCAGTTTGGATGTACCCCTGAACTGTCTGGGTGGGGAAGGAGGACAGTCAGACGCGCACAGATGTGCTCCAGAGCACGGAGCAAGCGCAGGTAGCTGTATCATCCAACACCTCCTGCCACACCAGGGCTGGAGATGGGAGAGATTAAGTCTTTGCAAGAGAGGATCTCCCACTTGCAACAAGCATGAAGCTTCAATTTCTAGCCCCAGCTGGTCGTGAGATATTGGGCATTAAAAGCACATTATTCTGATTACTGTCTTACTTCTTTTTCCACTTCTATTCCTCACTTGGATTTCGGCTTGATTTTTAGTGTGTACTCCCTCAAGATCCACCAGTGCCAGCAGTCAGTGCTGTATACCATTCGAAAGCTCAGCCTCCCAAGCTTTCAGATGGTATAATTAAAGCATTAATCTCTTACTCCAGCAGTCTGTAAGACAGCAGCTGCTAAAATAACATGGAAGGACTGCTACAAAAAAAAAAAAAGGGTACTTTGCTTCCAAGATGACTGCAGCAACTTTTTGGGGGTCAGCAAACCTTCTCTTGTGCTGGGGAGGGTCCAGGGGCGAGAACAGTACTGTCCTCTGAAACTAGAGGCTGCTGTTGTGTCTCAAATCTGCTCCTCCCGAAACAGTCGCAACCTGCCATAGGGCAAAATGTATTTGAATCCCTTCACGCTTTGTTGAGCTCGGGTGGGACTGGTGGCTTCTCACGTCCAAACCTGCTTCGCTGTTGTTGACATACCTTTGGGAAACGCAGTCTTGAGCGTGGCGTCGCTGGGAGAGACAGCGCCGTGCGTGTTGAGGATCCGTAGCGATGCTGTTGGATGCAGTGGCAAAAATTGTTGGGGTTTTTCTGGACGTGGGAAATGTTGATTATTTTAATATATTTTTATCATCTTTGTGGGAGCCCTGTTTTGTTTGGGGTTGTTGTTTGTTTGTTGTTTTTGTTTGTTTGTTTGTTTTTAAGATGCTATTGCAAATAGCTGGCCTTAATCTCTGTGAAGAATATTAAATTCTGGTGCAATATTGAGCCTTAGGAGACAGAGGGCTCTGATACCTTGTGTGGGAGCTCTGCAATAAGGACGGCTCCCTGCGGTTTGGCCGCAGCAGGACTAAAGAGTAGGTACTGGAGTGTGACTTTATCGAGATTACTGCTCACCTGTGAGGCTGGGGATGTTTGTTGCCGCTTGACAGGAGGGTGATAGCGAGCGTTTAGCCTTGATTAAACACTGAATATTAGCTTCAGAAGTTTCCCACCCGCCACAAGAGTCCCGAGGGTGCCCAAATCCCTTCTCTCTTCTTCCTTTGGCATCCAGCTGCACAGGGCAAAACATCTGCAAGGGACAAGGGGAGGTTTGGGATCTTGACTCACCTTTGCAAACTGCAGTTTTAGGCTTGTGTAAATATGGAAAGTAGAGAAACGTGGGGAGAAACGGGGCTTGTGGAGATGCTTCTCTGCAGGCTGGGATGGTACCATGCCCCGGGAGCAGGACTTGTGGCTCTCCATGGCAGTCCTTGGAGAGGAGCAGAGCCTTTGTTCATCTCGCAAGACCAGCGATGAGCTCTGGTAGAGGGGGAAGAGACTCCTCCTGAGGTGCTGTGGCCTCTGAACCCAAGCAGGGTCTCTCTTCATCAAGGCGTGAGCTGCCAATGATTTTCATAGCTTGATGAACGCTCTTCAGACCCATTTCCATTGGCTGCTGCAGAGGAGCAGGAGAAAGATGGATGTCTTCCATTACTTGATGTAATGACTGTGAGGCAGCCTAATGAAACCTTTACAACCAAAGTTTACCGAAAGCCAGCAAACGGTGATCAATAGCTGGAGCTCCGGGGCACAGATTAGTGGGGGCCATGCTGCGGGAGACCAGCAGGGAGAGGGGATGGAGTTGGGAGCACTGGAGCGGGGAATGGATGGAGGAGGAGGGATGTCTTGAGTGAGATGGGATACGGGAGGTGGGAATCAGTGGGTTTTGTTGCTCCCACAACTCGTGCCTGAGTTGTACCGCACTCTAGTGCAATGTCGCTGGCTTTTCCATTCCCTCTGGGGGAAAATCATTGACTCTCCAGGCTCTAAATTGCCTGCAGAGCTCTCTTGCTACCTTCCTTCGGCTGCAGGAAGGAAGGAGCAGAAAATCCTTGGGAATTGGTAAAAATTTCTCCCAGAAGAATCAGGGTCGGTCTACACTGGAGAGGAGGGGGGAAAAAAAAAAAGGCAAAACAAACCTCTTGGTCACATCTAGGAACCAATTTAAGCTCCGTGCTGCCCGTCCAACCTGGGGGAACCGTGGCCAAAAGCAAGCCCTCACCCAGGCTGCTCTGTCGTTGCATCAGTCCCCTGTGTGTACTGGTACTGCCAAGTGAAAACTTAGTGCAGCGCAGCCAGTTTGAGTTGACCGGGCTGTTGGTAGGTGGACAACAACCCCAGGAAAGCCGTCTAAATGTATGTGTAGGGCCGTTTCTGCATGCCTGCCTGCACCGCCATGCTGGAAACTTGCTTTATGGACCCAGGACTTCATCACACTGAGAGCAGGAAAGTGTGTTCCCGGCTAAAGAGAGGTTAGTTGGCAATTTTTGGTCGGGCAGGGTGTGGGCAAGACAGTATCTGCGTCGAGCAGGAGATGTCCCAGCTTGTCCTTGTTGCAGAAGACAACTCCTTGAGGCTCCGATCTCCTCCCTCGCAGCCGGTGGCTCCCACCTGCGGGAGCGGTGGTGTTGGGAGGGCAGGGATGCGGTGCTGTTAGCATCGCCAGGCGCAGGCGGTGATGGGATCCACCTGCTAGCGCACAGTGCCGGAGGGATTAAAAAAAAATAAAATGCTCCATTGTGCCTCCGGAATAGCTGCAATTAACAAAAACTGAGCAGCCAAGGGCTGGATTCATCTTGCGGAGGCCGTGGGAGACAGCTTGAAATGTACCCACAAGCACTGATTGGGGGCTCAGCCTAATTAGCCCCCAGGAGGCACCCGGTTAGGATGTGAGACTGATGTGGTGCAGGCTTCAGGCAGGTCTATCCTGCGCAGGAGCGTGGTGAGCTGCAGCGAGGAAGGGCTGAACAGCATCCTCGAGATGCTGTTGACCCACAGCTATGGTGAAAAGGGCCACATGGGCGGTATCAGAGCCTCCGCTGTGCTGGGCAAAGCCATTGCCCTGCTACCGGCTGCTGAAATGCCTCAAGAAGCCATCTCCAGCCCCGAAGGTGGGCTTGGGCTGTCCAGACTGGATCACTAAGATCTGTCAAAGCGTGGTTATCCTCAGTTTTGCGAGCAGAGAGGCTTCCATCCACACCTCAGGACCACGGGTGCTTTTCATCCCTCTTGGGTAACACCAGCCAAGTTGGTGGATCCAGATGTGGCACAGCTGTATCCAGGTAGGTCTTAAGCCTCCTGGGAAGCGGTGCTGATGTCAGGCAGAGCCCCTGGGGCTGTACCGAGGAACGCTGCGGGTTATATATATTTCACAGGGGCAGAGCAGTAGATTGTGGCTCCAGACCTGTGTTTTGTTGATGACTCAGCCATTTCCCCGTCCACGAAGTGAGCATAATGATACATTCTTTCTTTAGAAAGAGCTTGTCGTCTCCAAGTGTGTTAAGAGCTCTGGCAACAATGCACGTTAATTGAACACTTCCACTTTTTCGAGTTCCGGGCGAAAGTTTTCAGAGAGAATAATTCTGATTTTATCCGTATTTAATACTGTGAGGTGCGTGGCAGAGTAAAGATGGTCACATCCAAAGCGGGAGGAGGAGATAAAAGGATTCTTTGAGTCTACTCTCTGTTGTGGCATTGGGGCTCAGTGTGCTGAGCAAGCACTTGTAAATCAAGCCAGCAAAAATTAAAGGTCCCGGTAATGGGTTGGATTAATCTGCTCTGACTTCCATGGCTAAAAGCTGATGTCAACGTCGGGGTCGGTTGCCTCGGGCTCCCCCCTAGTCGGTGGAGAGAAATAGGCACCTCCAGAGGCCATTTATCTCTTTCCAGACAGACTGGTTGGATGAATTGCCCTCTGGAGGTGCTGGTCTCTCTCCATTGGAGACTTTTCATATATTTATATTAAAAATATATGGGGAGGATGAAGGTGAAGCCTGCCTGTGGGGTTGAAAGGAGACGGGTCTGCAGCTGTAGCGGGAGTTTGGGTGCAGAGCTGCAGGGATGCTCTCAATAGCTATACCTAAAGCTGAGGGGATAACCAGCCTTTTAGGAGCTGCCCCGTCCTGTGTGTTTCGCATCCCAAGGAGCGTTTCCCCACCGAATCTCCCAACCGAAGCTGGGGTTGCTCTCGCTGTTACAGTCATGTACGCTTCATGGTTTGGCGTGAAAACCGGACGGATGCCCTGCAAGCATTTGCTGCATAGCTGCATCTCGCATGTATAGACACAGGACCCTTAAATTATTGGTCTTCGTGAATACCAGTGAGCGAATAACACAGGCTCAACCAGTAAAGATTTGCATGTAGACAGCAGAGCGATGGGCAACATTATAAAGCCGTAAAACGGAGGAAATGGAAATACCGGGCTCCTAACTACCAAACCCCTAAGCTCTGTGTGTTTTGTCTTCCTAAAAACTATTCCAGAGATGTCAGAAACAAACTACACACTTCCACAGTCTCTCGTGTCCTCCTTCTGTATTTCACATGAATAATAGATAAGGGAATCATTTTATTTAAAGAGAATCGGTTGAATGGAGTTTGCTTTATATATAAAAAAAAAATCCACACAAAAAAGCGCCGTGGTGCTCGTCCCTGATTGCTATTATAAAAGAAAACTTCCCTTTTTCATTTATTATTGAAGTAAATTAGGTTGATTGTCAGAAACTTGTGTGGCGGGTAAAAACGTTGCCATTGTGAGTTGCGGGGAGATGAATGCATTTAATTTACCCCTTCGGAACGTTCAGCAG
>NW_009649724.1:2135795-2149622 GCF_000708025.1 Charadrius vociferus | reverse complement strand
TCCCGGCTCCCCTGCCTCCTCCCGGCAAAGCCATCGCCAAGTTTCCTGCGGGATTTTTCCTTGGTGGGATTTTACCTCTTCATGCAGGGGCATCTTGTCCCCCTCCAGCCCTAGGGCTGGGTAGGGGTAAAAAAGAGGATGAGGAGAGGTGTTGCTCTCTTCCCTCCTCCCTCTGATGCTGTGCTGTAGCAGCCAAGTCCTCGCCTGGTTGTTTTCAGAGCCAGAAAATTGCCGGAAAGCTGCTCAAAACAGGCAGGAGTCAGGTGTTGCTTCCAGATTGCCTTGGCCTGTGGTTTCCTCCGTCGGAGCCGCTGCCGGCGGGGAGCAAGGCTGCGTCCCTGGGCAGAGGATGGATGGGGTGGTCGAATGGGGATGCAGGCTGGCTGGGTTTTGGGAGGCTTGCCGGGGCTTTGCTGTGGGTACTGCGGGTGCTTAAGGGTGGTATCGGAGAGACACAAGTATTTCGGTGCCGCCTGTGACTTGGTTGGGAAGTCAAGGTGCAGATAAACAGTTCTCAGCTGCGGGACGAGGCACGGCAGATCTGTTGGTCGCCCTCCAAAAGCACCGTTTCTGATCTTGCTTGGATCAGAGCGATGCTGCTGACTTCAGGCGTGCAGCCAGCTCTTCCACGGGTAAATGCAGCCCCCTCCTAGCTTGCCATGGAGAAGACATCGCTCCCGTCTTCCTCCGGTGCTTCCTGGTGCCAGGAAGGAGCCGAGAGAGCATTTGCCACTTGGAAATCAGAGCGGTGGGGTCTAAATCTCTGCGTTTCCACTCGCTGCACACCTTGAGCCCCCACAAATCCGCAGCTGGGTCAATGGTGGTGGAGGCTGAGATAGGTGGAAAATTCCTGGGGGGAAGCCCGGCTCCGGAAAAGACGTGGGTTGAACCGTGCGCTTCGCTGCTCAACCGCTGGTGGTGCGGGGAAATCCATGGCTGGAAGAGCAAATGAACCCAGAACAAATGAAGGGCAACATCTTGAAGTGAAAAAGGGGGAGAAGAGGGGGTTGCAACCAGCTCTACGCTAGAAGTGGTTGCTGATATAAATCAGCAGTGAAGGGATATCTTAAGAAGAGGGTGATGCTGGGCTATGCTCTCTGTGCGCATTAGCTCAACGTGCAGGTGAGAACCACGCGCCGTTTCTGTGTGTTTGTGCTTAAGCTGAGCGTTTGAAACCTGCCTCACCCAATGCTGTGACCATACAACACCGTTCTCCATCCCATAGAGGTGTCTTCAGGCTGTGCAGGAGCCCTGGGTGTTTTTTGGGGTGGTACATGGCACGGTAACCATGAGGTGAGCTACAGAAAGCTCCACTGACTTCTGGTAATCACTGAGCGTGATTGCTCAGGGCAAGAGCAAATGAAGGATGCCTTCTTGGAGAGGAAAGGCGGAGAGAAGGAGCCACAGCAGACCTTGGCACTCAAAATGTTTGCCACTATAATATTGCTGGCTGGAAGCGTGATTTCTCCCTCTGCCAGTAGGTCTATGTACACAAAACTTCCACCGCGGTTGCAATTACAGCACTGTAAAGTGTTTTTCTGTCATTGCTTGTTCTGCCCGAGAAGCAGGACAACCTGTCCCGGTAACCTGTCCACACCGTGTAGCGCAGAGCCACTTGTGTGAAAAGAGAATTTGAGTGCCTGGAGAACAGACAAAGCCAGGGCAGCGGCTTGGGTTGAGTTGTTTCTCGTTTGGATTTGCAAAATTGGAGCCAGTCATCTCTCCAGCCGCCCCTTTCCTTGCTCTATTCTCGCCAAAAGTCAACTGCAAGCGATCAGGAGGAGAAAGCAAAGAGGGAGGAGGTTTAATTAAAACTTTCCTCTGTTTCATCGCGTTTTGGTTTAGCCTGAATTTCGGGCAAGGCGTGGGTGGGAGATTGCGATAGTAGAAACATAGCGAACAGCTTCAATGCCAGACTTTGGGGGTTGATTGCAGGGTTGTGCGTCCCAAGATCTATGGAGGATCAGCTGCAGCGGCGCAATGAATTTAGGGCCAGAAGGGACTTTTAGATCACATAAACAGGCCCCGGAAAGATACCTCTTTCCTGAGCCGAGGATTTCGTGTTTGTCCAACATCAATCTTCCAAAAAGGTGTTCCGGGTTGATTTAAGGATCTCGGGAGATGCTGAATCCAGGACTGCCATTAGTAGTGGATTTTAAAGGTTAATCACCCTCGCTGCTAAACATTTGTGCAGTATTTAATTTGTCTGTCTCTTAACTTCTGGTTCTTGGTTATTGCTGTGTCTTTCCCTGCTAGGAGAAATTGCCTGGCATTTTCTCCTTTAATCAAAGTGGACTTCTCTCTTCTCTCCTCCCCCAAACTAAAGAGTTTCTCAATATCCTTCAGCTCCAATGGTTTTTTTTTATCACCCAATCTGTCCCCTTCCAGTTTTATCCAACTTCTTTTTAGTTATTTCTTTAAATGAATATTAGAAGAAAAAAATATCAGAAGGACTCTGCAGAACTGAGGGGAGATTTTAAAAGCCGGCAGGATTCAGGGGTGGGAGAGGGTAAGGTCTGTGTCGTGCTCTTCCACCGCAGAAATAGTCCTCCTAAGCACCAGGGGAGGCGGGATACTGCGGGGCTTGGGTCAGAAACGAGGGGGGGATAAAAAGCTTTGTGTTTTAAAAAATGTAATAGATTTTAAATTGCATTGCCATTTAATGAATGAGTCACCCAATTACCGCAGCCTGAACACCTGTGCCCGAGATTTGAAGTCTCCAGAGAGGCTTTCACTTTTAACAATATTTATTACGCCGAGTGTTATCGCATTAGATGGGATCAGTGAGGAGGGAGGCAGCGTCGGGGCCCCGGTGGGTTATCTTCCCCGCAGATGCTCCAACGCTGCGGTGGTGCCAGTGGCATGCATGGTGTGAATTTTCATACAATCACAGACTGGTTTTGGGTTGGAAAGGGACCTTAAAGATCGTCTCGTTCTGACCCCCCTGTCCTGGGCAGGGTGACTCGATCAGAAGGGGGATTCTCTGCTGGTAGGACTCGGTGACACCAACGTCACTGCTCATGGCTGCCCTTGGGTCTCCTTGCAAAACCCCGTTGCCAAGAGGTGGATCCGCAGAATTAGAGAATGTTTAGAGTTGGAAGGGACCTTAAAGATGTTTCCAAGTGATGTCCCTCAAAGCGCTTTGTCCCTTTCCACCCTGCTAACCCCTCGATCCCGAAGGAGGACAGGAGAGTGCCAAAACTCTGCATGTTGTGGATGGGCTGATTCCCCAGGTGGTCCGGGACCATCCAGATGGGGAGAACTTGCCCTGAATCGCTACCTGGAGACACCAGGGACTCTTTTTTAGGTTTGTGTTTTTTTTTTTTTTTTTTAATTTTGCTTAACAAGTGGGAGTAACTGGAGCAACTGCCATGCTGCTAGGTCTGGTTTGATGCCTCCAAAGCTGTGCAGTCATTGGGGAAAGGAGCTGAAGGAAACCCCTATCTGCAGCAGAAATTTGGGGAAAGCGGGGGCACTTCTGCTCAGCTGTTGGAGCTGCCTAAAAAGCCTGTGGAGTTTATCGATAACCAGAAACCAGCAGAGCTGGAGAGGGCTCGTTGGGCTGTGAGCTGTGATTCCTGTGATGCTGCTCAGAGGAATGGGGTTTTGCCCTACCTGGGGATGATTAATTGCCCCCCAGGTGGTAGGTGTTGGTGGGCCACCTCCTCCTGGGATAAAAGGGAAGGCGGGAGGGGGGTTTGGGCAGCAGTGCAGCTCTTGGAGAGAGAAAAGGGGGCTGTCTGGGAGGAGAAATAGCTTTATTTTTGGTGTCAGGGGCTGCGCTCTGCAGCTTTGCCAGTGGGTGAGTTGGTTTTTCCCATTTGCGCTCTGGAGAGCTGGTTCTTGCAAAACGGGAGAGGGATTTTTATTTTTTTTTTGGGGTTTAGGCGTTAATTCCCCCCGCCCTGGGCAGCAAAAGAAGGCAAAGACCAGTCCCAGCTGGAAATACTGGCTGTTTCTTGCTTGGATGTAAAACTTCTGGGGGTGTCGAGAGGGGGGAAGATGTGTTTTTTGCAGCAGGGGGTTAGAACCCCCCCATTTTGGAGAGCTTAATTTTGACCCTTCCCGCAAAGCAGCGGCTGATTTGAGAAGGGAATTAGCTAGCATCCTGCCCCGGTAATTTGGCTTCCCTCCCACTCCAGCACCAACAAGGTCGGGGCTGCAAACCCGTTAGCGTGGGGATGATGGGGAGGGGGTGGGTGAGCTGTTTCGGTGGGTAACGCGGGGCTGCGGCCGTGCCGGCTGGACGGAGACAGAGGTATAATTATCCCCGTTCCCGTCGCTCGCTGTGCTCTGCCAACGCGTCCGCAGGCCAGAGGGCTCAACTGATGTATTTATGCACCTTCCCCTGTCTGTGTTTAAACAGCACCTTGGAAAACGCAGTAAAAGAAGCCACAACTCTTCTCAGTGTCCTCTAGGGGTTTTAATTTATTTTTATTGTGTTGGATGCTTGCTTCATTGTGGTTTTTTTAGTTGTGTGTGTTTTATTTTTTTTTTTTAAACGCTGGAAGTTGGCTTTACTGCAGAGCAGGGGTTGGTGCAAAGAAATAGAGGCCACTGACTTGCAGGGTGTTAATGGGTATGATAAGTCAAGTTAGTGTGGAGGGATCCAGCAGACCTGTCACGAAGCTGTGGGGTTACTTCAGCCCCATGTTTAACAGCAAGGCTGTATTGTTTTGGTTTTTTTTTCCCCTTATAGTTTTATAGGTTCGGGCCCCTGTTTTCCCTGGGGCACAGCCTGAATTACCCACTCTTCATTTGCACAGTCAGGCACTCCTGCATCCTTGCGGGCTGAGGATGCTCAGTGCTTGAGGACAGTGTTCTCCCCCTGCAAAAAAAAAACCCTAAACAAAACGCAAACCCCAAAAATTGCTTTGGAATTTATTACATTTTCCAGCTCAGGATAGGTCTGTGCAATGGGGAAGGATTCCTTCGGCCGTTTGGTTAACGCTCATAAAAAATGGTTTGAAATTGGTTTATTTTTCTCCCCCAGTAACAAAACTAGCAAGAAACAATTGAATTCTTTGCACCTTGCGTGAATGAGCATCCTCTTCTTGTTGCAGGCAGAGCCGGACTGACTTGCAGCCACCTCGACCCTCCTGGCCGCGCTGGACTGCCACATCACCTCGAGAAGAAGACATCTCCAAGGTACCATAGGCTGGGGGTGGGTGTTCCTGATTATAAGCTGATGTGTTTCTGAACAGCATAAATGAGTTTTCAAAGCACTGAAGGTGGTTTATTCTGTGGCTGTGAAGCACGAAGTTGCCCATACGGTAAGTTTTCGGGAGCGCGGTTTCATCCGCCTGGCATTAGGTAACCCTGCCTAATCCAGAACTGGAAGCTTTGGAAAGTGATTTTGCAAACCTGGAGATGTTTCGAGCTTTATGAGGCTTTTGACCTGTCTCATTTACGCTTGCCTCTCACACTGCTGTGGGAGAAGCTCAGAAATGTGTATTATGTGAAATACAGTGTGAAATCTTTTTGAGATATCTAAATCATGTGCATATACGCATAGGCGCTTCCATCTCCTTAAGACTTCATTTCTCCTTCCTCAGTTGATCCACTTCTGGTTACGTTGTGCTATAGCAGTGTAATGTAGCGTATTGTGGGTAGGAGAAGGGGAAGGACGTGGACTTATGCTCCCCATCTCCCTTCCCTGGTGGTACCCTGCCACTCCTCCTGCGTTCCTGGCCGCACTCCACCGGGATCCAAAAAGCAAATTCCTCTTTCCAATCCCATCTCGGATGTAGGGATGGTGGGAACAACCTCCAGCAGGCTGCGGGCTCTGTGTTTGGGGCTCACATGGTAGTGTGGGTTTCTCTTATCATTTCTTTTTTCCTGTCGTATTTTACAAAGCTGAGAACCGTATCGGTACATGTCTTACCAGGCTGAGAAATTAATATTTCATCCTAAATATAAGTTTCCAGAATCTACCTGGGTTTTGTATGTGGGTTTCGTATTCCTCCTGCTATTTTTCCTAGCAGAAGCTTTGCTCTTGCAAGGCTCAAACCCGTTGGTCCGTGCCGTGGCTCTCTCCTGTGCTGCGCACTCTTTTTACACGGCCTTTTGGTCTCGAGGAAGGAAAGAAAGGGGATGCTGGGGGGGCGGGTGGGCTGTGTGTCGTCTTTACAAGGATATTGGTGGAAAAAAACCCAAACCAAACCAACAAAACAACCCAGAACTTGAAAGCTTTTGGAAGTCGCAGCTGATAAAGGGTGACCTTCTAGTTGCTGGTTCTCCAAACCCCATCCCGCCTCGGTGTCTGTGATCCCAGCTGGCTGCTCCGGTCCAGCGCCGGCATCCCGCAGCACTGCTGCAGTGGTGTGAGATCTGAGGGCAGAGAGCATCTTTCTTCCTCCTGTGGCATCAGAGCTGCGTGACAGCCCCGTTCCCGAGGCGGCTGCGGTGGGAAGGGAAGGAGGAAGGGAACAGCCAGGAAAGACAGAAAGAGAGGAAGACGTGGAGGGAGGGGAGCGATGCAGCTTGAACCACCTTAATGGTCCCAGGCTTTCCCAGTCATTGAGTGATGCTCTGTGTTTGCCACCTAATTTCATCCCAAACATGCTAAACTGAAAATAAAGCGCTGTTTAATAAACAGCAGTCGGCATTTCATTTCCCTGAATGTTCTGGCAGCAACTGCTAATTATTCCAATGATTTCCCCCCACTGTAATTATTCGGAACCGACTATTCACAGATTCCTCCGTTGACTTTTGTAGCTGTACATGCGCGCGCTGAAATATGTATGTATTTTTGTGTCCTATTGAAAATTCAATAGGATCCAATTTCAATTGCTCTTGCCTTGTCCCCCCCCGCCTCGTGCCTCCCCTCTCCAATTTGCCGATGCTACAGCTGCACGATGGAGAAGAAAGGATGCAGCGTCTAGCGCGGACGTAAACAGCAGCGTCCAACTGAAATGGGGAGAGAAAAATTACTTCCTTGTACTACCACGCTCTTGACAAGAGCTGGCTCTTTCTTTTTTCTTTTTTTTCCTCTTCCCTTCTTTTTCTTCCACGTTCAATTTTCTGACTGTGCCGGGCAGGTTACAGAACTAATCTTGAACGTGCTTTGAGCCTACTGTATGACACCACGAGCCTTTAAAGATTGGGGTGGGGGGAGAAGGGAAAGGAGCGTGCGGGGAATGCAATTAATTTGGGGCGGCAGGATGAGAGGGAGAAGCTAAAATTGCAAATGCGGGTTATTGGGGGGGAAAATTAATCTTGTTCCTCCCAGGGCTGGCTTACCTGGGTTTCTTTTTTGGCAGCTGGAGAGTGGGAGACGTGAATTAGATGGGAAGAAATCCCTAGGCGCTCTGCAGGGTCTCAGATGGCACTCTCATCACAGAAAGTGTTTTGTAACGTGAACATTTATTTTTTTCCCCCCTCTCCCTTCGTCCGGAGCACAAAGGCTTTCATGTCTGAGGCCCGCCGAGGATCGACTGGTAATTAGAGGTTGGATTCAGAGGGGTTGCAACCGGCTCCCGAAAGTAAAATAGGTGCTGGGTGCGTTGGAGCGCTGCAGCGAAGGCATCACCTCTGCTGCGCAGAGGGTGGCCCTTCCAGGATTGAGAATATGGGTGGGTAAATGGCATCTGGTGGCTTTCCCGCTCTCCCCAGCTCCCGGTGACTTTGCTCACGTGGGACATCCCGGTGGCTGCCGGCTCCTTTATTGCCCATAAGACAAACTGGTGGGTGCATCAGGTTGCTGCTGAGCCCTGGTGGTCTCGCTGTGACCACTGCCATCAGAGGGGCTGGAGAAGAGCTGTGCAAGTGCTTTCACCCCCTGAAACGAATATCCTATTGTCAGTTTTGAAAAGATGGTTGGAAACATTAAAAAAAATAATCAGAGAGCTCTGAGGGCGGGTGTTTTAAAACCAGTATGTCTTGCAGCCATCTTCCAGGCAGCTGGCTGAGTCTTTGTCTTCACTCTCCGAGTCCCGGAGATGGTGGTAGAGAGCTTGAGGAGGGAAAATATGGGAAAAAAAAAAAAAAGCCACGTAGGGATGTGCCAGGGCTGTGTCACCCTCGAGCCCAGAGGCGCGCACAAGGTAGTAAACATCCTCTATCTCCTCGAGCCATCTGTTTGCAGAGTCTTCGCCCATGCAACAGTGCCTCTTCCCCGGGTGGACTTGTTGCCTCCTTGTAATCCGTAGGTAAATAGACATCTAATCAACTGGAAAGCAGGGAGCGGAGGCGGTGAGCCGCGATAAGAGTCCGGTTGGGATGGGGACTAACGCCAGCACGTGCTATGGCGGGTGGGATGCCGGAAAACGTCCCTGCAAAATCTTTGGCGTAAGGAGGGATCTGGTTTCTTTGGGGGGAAAGGAGTGAATTAAGGGGGGGATAGTGGGACAGTGCAGGCTTGTGGCTGCTGAGCACCTCTCCAGTGGCTCTTAGCACCTCGTCAGGTCAAACCCTGTTGCTTCACTGCTGTGTGGCAACATGTGTGAAATTGGGAAGATTTTATTCTCCGGGTAATGCAGGGGACTGGTCCCTGTGCTCTGAGTGAGGACATGGTGTGCAAGCGGCCCCTGCAGGGATGCCGGTCACTGCTCCCGCTGAGTTTGTAGCTTTCAGGGAGAAGATCAAGGAGTTGGGAGCTCACAGAGTGCCTCGTACCTGGGCAGATGTTTTGCCAGGTTGAGGCAGCCCCTTCTGCATCCACCCCTTTCTTTGTGCTCGCTCTGCGAAGATCATCTTGTCCCTCAGCAAGTCATTTGCCATCGGTTCAATTTTAATGGGAAACGAGGTGTGCTTAGCACTGGAGCTGCTGGGGTTTTTCTCTCCTAAGGGTTCCTTGGGGTCATAGAATCATGGAATGGTTTGGGTTGGAAAGGGACCTTGAAGACCATCTCATTCCAACCCCCCTGCTCTGGGCAGGGACACCTCCCACCAGCCCAGGTTGCTGTCCTTCTCCTCAGGGCTCCTCTCCATCCATTCTCTGCCCACTCTGGATGTGTGCTTGGGATTGCCCCGACCCAGATGTAGGACCTTGCACTTGGCCTTGTTAAACCTCATGAGGTTGGCAGGGGCCCACCTCTCCAGCCTGCCCAGGTCCCTCTGGATGGCATGCTCTGTAATGCTCTCCGCTGCCGGGGTTGGCGTATGTTAGGCATTTCAGATTGGAGCTAAAACCGTGCCTGGCAAGAGGTCCCCCATTTTTGGGAAGGTGTTATATGGCGTTCGAAGCCAGGGTGGTGACCCAGTGCCCTTTAGTACATGGCATTATCGTGTTTAATGTACTCGGCGCTAATCTTTCTCTAAACAGAAGCGATCTTGCTGAGTTCAGCACTGGAGGAGCAATAACCAATGAAGGAGATGAGATTAAGAAAACTCACAAGAATCAAATGTGCTAGAAAAAGGGCTGGGGAAGTGCCAGGGGCGCTGCGGTAAATGACCTCCCGGGGAATCGAGGACAAATAAAATCCATGCCCCGTCTCTCTTCTCCCAGGCGCCTTCTGCCGATGCCGTAGCCCTCCCCTCCCCGCTGTGACCATAGATGGTGCTTTCAGGGTTATTTTTGCACTGGAGTAGGACAAATCCTCTGCGCTATGGGGCTGAGCCGCGGATCCGTGTCGCTGCATTCAGAAAAACTAACCTCTCGAGCTCAAGGAGAGCTGCTTCAGTTGGCAGCAGCATTAGGTGCTTTATTCTGTCTGGAACAGCCTTGAGAGGGCAAACAAAACCTCTGCGCCGTGGCTCTTGTTTCTGAAGGCTCTCCGCAGGCAGGGCTGCTGGTGGTTGGGGCTTTTTTGTTTCCGCGAGGCAGAATGAAGCCCAAAATTTCCCCAAATGCCGTCGGGTTGAGGCGACGATGGGATGCAGCAACCCAAGGGAATCATCAGTGCTGCTCTAGGCTTGGTGGGGATGGAGGAAAGTCTTCAACGTGCCCGGGAGCCGTTTGCAAATGCTAAATGGGAGCTGGGGAAGGGGCTGTGTCATCCGAAATGGGCTGGAGGTGATGGGGAGGGATAAGGTTGGGGGTTTTTGCCAGTTTTGGGGGTGGAGAACGCCTCGGTGATGGGCTGGAAGGAGGTCGGTTGGCCACCAGCGTGGTCCCCACGGCAGCGTGTGGAGGATGTCCTTCATGGAGCGCGGGCATCGCAAAACGTCTGGAGAGCGGCCGCTGCCTCGGATCCCTACCCCGAGCGCCGTGCAGGCTCGGAGGCTGCGAGGATGACTTGGCAGTGATATATTTACTACAATTACCATCTCTCTTCCCAGAGGAGGAAAAAATAGATGAATAATATGTTTTGAAGGTGTCATGGAGTGAAAGCAAGAGAGGAGCTTGAGCCTGAACTTATGAATAACTTATAGGCTTCCTCCCTTCATGCAGTCGCTCCATTTGGGCTTATCTTTCTCACCCGTAGGAGGTGTAATTAAAGGAGCAAAGCCGGGCATCCACGCGCACGGCGCCTGCCTGTGGGCACTCGTCTGTCTGGCTCCGCGTGTCCTGTGCCCGCAAGGGCACCGTGGTGCCGGAATGCCTTTGTGTGCAGATGTGGGCTGGGGTAGGGTACGTGTTGAGTTAAGCGTTATAAATCTCTCCCTCAGTCACTATCCCTCATGAAGAAAAAGGGTGTTTTGTGCATAACTCATCTTTGATGTTTCAGTGCAGCTGGTAGAAGGGGTTCCCTTAACTCTCCCCTTAACTGGTGAAACCGGGAGCAGAAGTAACCTGGGATGAGGAAACCCCACAAGAGGAAGCAGCCGAGTCCTGTCAACCTTTATTTATGATTTGGGGGATTTTCGTTCGCTTCTTGACACAGCTGGAAATTCCCTTCCTGACCCCATGCTGCGACTTAGCCTTTCCGAGCCTTATTTTTCTAGCCATAAAACGAGAAGCAATTTGCTCTTGTCTCGACGCCTTTCTCTGCTTTCTCTATTTTGACGTTAAGAGCTCAAGGGAGGGACTGTTTTTTACCGGGTGTACATACAGAGTCTAACATAATGGAACCAGGATCTTATCAAAGGTTTGTGAACGCTATTGTAATGCATATAGTAATTATAGGTATGTATACGTAGGGATGATGAAAAAAAAAAAATCCAATGAAACATGGCATTTCCCTCTGGAAAAATGTTAGCGGAATAAAACCACGCCTGGGAGTATGTCAGTTCCAGCAAAAAAATGTCTATTAAAAATTATGCAGTGCTGTTCAGCAAGGTCACAACGCTCCTTTTAGAGCCAGTTAGAGGTTTCGTTTCAAAGCAGCATGTCACTACTTCTTTTTTTTTTTTTCTTTTCCCCTGCAGACTCTTAGTGAAAGTGTTGTATTTTGGTTTTCTATGTAGATCTGTGGTTGCGGGGGGGGATGGACCTCATCTAAAATTTCGTGGAAACTTCTGCCAAAAGGGGCCTTCTGCAGCTCTGTGCGTGTGGAGGTGCGGGATCCCTGTTTAACACCATATATATGTGTGTGATTTCCAATGAATAACTTCTTCTCTCCCCCCACCCCGTCCCCCTATCTCGGGAGCGCAGCCCTGCTTATCTGTGTGTTCATATCAGCCCGGCGCACAGATATGTATGAGCGTAATGGATATTAGGCATTTATTGCAAGGCATTCTGTTGAACATCACCTGCTGTTCGACATGAAAAGTTGATGTTCCACAAAGCCACAAGCCGAAGGCTCCTTAAGAGCTGTTCTGGTGCAGCGGGTAAATATACGTGCTCGGAACAAGCGCTGCGTGAATTAATAATGCATAGAGCAAATCCGTAGGAAGAGCTCGACTGCATAGGGGCCGCCTTATAAACTGCTCTCTCCGCTTAGGCAAATAGACAGGGAAGTTGTGTTTTTTAAAGCATAATGGGTAGGTAATAAACCAGACTAACCTAATCAACTGCTTCCAGCCGCTCCAAGTGCAGGAGCTGGCTCGGCAGCCGGGGTCAAGTTCAGAAGTGTTGCGAAAAGCGGTTAAAAACTCCGACGTGGCATTTCGGGTTATCGTAGGTAACTTGTGTTGACGGCGTAGCGGGGAAGAAGTGGAGAGGATGAGCTGATGCGACAGTGGTGGGAATCTCTACCCCTTACCAAGGGTCTCCCCATCTGAAATGTATCAGCGGGAGGTCACTGGGGCAGCGATGGGTTTGGGGCTTGCTTTTTGAGCTGGAAAAAGGGCTCAAGCCCTAACATGGTGGGGCAGGGAGGACCTGGGTGTTCAATACCCCAGAGCCTGTATTTGCTTCGTGAGAAACATCCTGCTGACCTGCCTGTATGCAGCTGGGTCATTAGTGGTACCGTTGCCATTAGCTCTTCCCATCCTAACGAGGTGCCACAGGCGATAACAGGCTGTAGGCTGCTCCTGGTGGTACCTTAAAGTGGTGGTGGAGAGCTCAGGGTCAATTGGACCTCCTTGAGGTCTATGGTTTGAACCAAGCCTTGGGAGAGGAAAAGGAAGGAGAGGTGAAAGCTCTCAGCTGCTGTTTTGGCCAGACCTCCTTGAGAACTGCTGGGTGACAGCAGTGGAGGTCTTGGGGAAAACCGAAGGATGGTGAAATGCATCTCCCTGGTTAGGGACAGCATGACCTTTGGGGCTGGCTGGTGGCAGGGGCGTGTGGGCACCAAACAGGGCTGTTGGGGACGTCTAGCTGGAGCTGCTGATCCCTCCCCAGGTTCCAGTTTTTGACATGAGGGTCGTTCTTGTCCGACCTGTCAATGAGAGTTAAGGAAAGGGGCTGGCGCCTGTGGTTTGTCCCCGTGCTTCAGCAGAACGGCTGGGCCGGGTCTGGCGCGGAGAGTGTCTCTGGGCGGCAGCGGCGGGGAGGAGGGAGAGAGAAACACAGCTGGATTTTCTGAGACTTTGCAGCCAAATCTTCTTCTGAATTGCAAAGTGAACAGCTCAGATTTTTGGAAGCCTCTGAGGAGGAATAAATATAAAAAGCCAAGATATCTCTTTCTTTTTTTTTTTTTTGCTTTGTCATTTTTCTGCCTATAATGTTGTTTTAAGGGGCTGTGAGTCACCTCGCGCAACAAAATGAGATATCCTTACCACTAATGAAAATAATGAATATTTAACAAGATATTATTTATTTAGGTTGTGTCAGGCAGGAGTCTCGGGGTTCAGTGCCTATAATATTCTCCATGTTGGAGAAAGGCTGAAAAAAAAAAGTTAAGGTTTTGGTCTTGAGGACCTTTTGTATATAGGCATGCTGGTGTCATGCTCTTGACATTAGGCTGTGATATGGACAGATGTGGTGTTGTAGGTATCTCAAGTTGGAGAAAGGTCTGTCCCGTTTCCATTGTTGTGAGATGGGCATGTGGCAAATCTCTTTCTAGAGTGTGTTCAAAGCCGAGCAGGGTGCGGGTGGCCCCGATGCTGCTCAGAGCAGCTGAAGGTCTTGGTGCAAGGAATGGGATGCGTGTGGTTGCGGCACAGGGAAAAAAAAAAAAAAGGCTTAATTACGGAATCATAGAACAGTTTGGGTTGGAAGGGACCTTTACGTGGCATCTAGTTCAACATCCTGCCACAAGCGGGGACATCTTCAACTAGACCAGGTTGCTCAGAGCCCTGTCCAACATGACTTGGAATGTTTCCAGGGATGGGGCATCCACCACCTCTCTGGGCAACCCAGGCCTGGGTTTCATCACCCTCATGGTAAAAAATGTCTTCTATCTAGTCTAAACCTTCCCTTTTTTAGTTGAAAATCATTACTACATGTCCTAGCGCAACATTTTAGGACCCTGTTAAAAAGTCCTTCCCCAGCTCTCCTTTAGGCACTGGAAGGGGCTCTGAGGTCTCCCCTTTTTCGCCTTCTCTTCTCCAGGCTGAACCCCCCCAACTCTCCCAGCCTGTCCTCCCAGCAGAGGGGCTCCAGCCCTCCCAGCATCTCCG
>NW_009649724.1:2132530-2133369 GCF_000708025.1 Charadrius vociferus | reverse complement strand
GGTAGTGGTGTGTGTGTGGGGGGTGGGCTGCATTGCACCGTACCCCGGGATGCGCCTGAGCCCCATCGCCAGTGGTACCCGGAGCTTTGCCGGGGGGATGCAGGCGCTCTCGGGGAGGATGGATGCGCCGCCAGGGAGGGAGGGATGGATGGATGCACCCCCTGGGGGGATGGAGGGAGGGATGGATGCAGTCTCTTTTAGCACGGGGAGAAGGAGAGCAGGCAGCAGCTTGGTGGCAGCTACCTCTGCGGTGCCCACTGAGGGTTGGGGACAGGGTTTTGGGGACCTATGTGCCCAAATCAGCCCTGCCTGGTCCCCCCAGCGCCTTGCTTCAGTAAAGGGGCTCTGCAGCAGGACTCCGGTGGGGTGTGAAACCTTTGTCTGCGTGGGGTTAGGGGGATGTCCGAACCAGGCTGGGGACTGGTGTGTGCTGGGGGGAGATGACCAGCCACCATCTCAGCTCAAACTTCTCTCTGCTGGGCAGACTGGGGCCCGCTCTTGGGGAGAGCCACCCTTGCCATATCGACCGGCGCGGGGCTGCTTAGCATGCACATCACACGCCAAGGCATTTCTCCTCTTCGCCTTCCTCCTTCTCTCCCTCCTCAAGCTCTCGCCTTCTCCCGCTGTTGCTGCTTCCCGCTCGGGATGCAGGCATCCCCGCACCCCCGGCTCCCAAAGGGCTTTCCTGGGGATGGCAATCCCGACCCCCTCGGTGCCGTCTCTGTGGGGAGCCCAGGTGGGGTGCCGGGGGGCAAAGCTGCACTTCCCCTTCTCACTTCTCCTGCCCAGAATTTATGCTGGGTTTTTTTATTTTTTTTTCCTTTTTTTTTTTTTTTTTT
>NW_009649724.1:2130647-2132309 GCF_000708025.1 Charadrius vociferus | reverse complement strand
GGGGAACGGGGGGGACACGACACCCAGCGCAGAGCCGTGGGGTGATGGGCACAGTATTGCACGGGGCAGCCTTCGGCGGCAAAAAGTTTGGGCCTTTTTTGTGCTGGGAGATGCTGGATGTGCTGGGTTATCGGAGGGAAGGAGTTCCTCTGGGAGGTTTTATTGCATAATTGTATTGAAAAGAGTCGTTATAAAAAATAAACTTAAAAAAACCCCAAACCGTACCAGCAAAAATAATTTTGCTTTTTAGCAGAAACTTTCTTAAGGTGGTTTTGAGAAATTGGGGGTTGTTCAGCCCCAAAGGTAATATGTAGGTATGCCGTGTTGCTGGATATCAGCAGTATGGTGCTGCTGCTTCATGAACTCACCTGATAGTCACAGTTTTTTTTGAATTTCTAACTTTTCTCTCTGGCTTGGCATACAAAAGCTGAGCCGGCCTGTGTTTGAAAACGTGAAAATTTTTGTCGTGCCGGAAAACGGTTTTTTTGCACAAATCTACTACAAATAGCTCAAGAGATCTGTGCTGCCCTCTGCAGCAGTTTATCAATACTCCAGGTCATTTACCTATTTACAGCCAAACGAACAATAAGAGAAGTGGTTTGTGAGTATGCTTGAGAGTGAAGTGGAGCGTGAAGTGGGATAACTCCTAAGTGCTTGACCATCTGCATTTGTGCAAACATCCATAGGTCCTCCAAGTTTTGCAGCTTCACTGTTGGTTTTGGTTTTTTGCCTTTTTTTTTTTTTTTTGGAAATGTGTCCCTGAAATGGGAGCTGTCGAGTGTCGTGTCGGTGAGGAAGGAGCCCTCTGAAACGTCCGGCGTGATTTGTTGTAGGGTGATGCCGCTGGTCCCCGGGGAGCCGTTGAGTTGACTGGTGGATGTCGGTACTGGGGAGGGAGGCGGAGGCGCTTCCATGGATGCTGCAGCTCCGTGGGAATGAGATGCAGGTGCCCATCGCATCAGCACGTGGGAAGGGCAGAGCTGGCCAAAGGTCCGGCTGTGGCTTTTGGGGGGGAAGGAGCTGGGAGAAAAAGGAGGATAGAGAGGGCTGGGATAGCCCCGGGCGGCGGGAAGTGAGCAGCAACACAGCTCTCATTGTGTTTGCTATATTTTTTTTTTCTGCGTGGTTTTTAAATAGCGCCGATTAATATCTAGAGTCGGCTAATATCCAAGGATGTTTTTCTCTTCCCGCTTTTCGTGTTTCAAAGTATAGAGATGGTCTCGTGTGCCCGGTGTCCCCGACTCGCACCCATCTGGATTTCTTGAGGAAGAGGAGGGTTTGTGCCAAACTCCCACTGCAGCACGTGGGAGTGGGGGGGAGAGAAGAAAACTCTTTGCTCGACCATACGTAAAAGGATTAACCAGGCTAAAAGGTCATAGAAGATTTAGCTGGGCCTTTAGCATCAGTAAGCCAAGAATTATGGGAATTTGATTTACAAATTAGCATAAAGACCTTATTCTAATAAGCATACAAGCTGAAATAGGTATGTAAAATAATAGCATATGTCAACATCGTACACGGAGCGTTCCTCATCCGAAAGAATTATTCGCTCCGTGGATGTGGCCGGGGTGCAGATCAATTCGCGAAGCGAAACAGGGGCCGCGCTGGTGGGCGATGGAAGGGCTGGATGCGGCCCCGAGATGCGTCTACGGGGGAGCAGCG
>NW_009649724.1:2125620-2130587 GCF_000708025.1 Charadrius vociferus | reverse complement strand
TGCATCCCAGGAAGACTTTTTTTCAAGGGGGGAAGCGGGGAGGGAAAACCCTCCTGGCAGTTTGCGCAAGAAGGTAATTGCGCTAATGAATGTGTATAAGAAAAATTATACGTGTATCGACAGCTTTCTGTGAATACCCGGATTTATTGTTCCCCGGGGAAAATATTAGATGCGGCTTCGTGGTGGTTAATAGTTACCGTGCAGGTCAATAAAATGTGGTGTTCACCCCAACAGCAGAAAATAGCTGTTTAATAGGTAATAACAGTAATAATCAATACCTACATGATTAGATAACCCAGTTATATGTAGTACATAAAAGGAAGGGAATGCGCTCTGGTTACTCAATGGCCTGATTTGGAGCGTTGCTGCCAGTCTGTCATTCTTGATTTTAAGCGAAGCTGTAAGCAGGTGTCCAGCACCTCTGGAAATCGGGCCGCCACGTGGGATTAATTGGCCTATTTTTAAGACTCAGCAGAGTAAACGGGACCCCTTTGCCGTGGGAAAGATGCTTTTGAAAGCAGGTTGCATGGCGCAAAAACGTGGGACGGCACCTGAAACGGTGGGGTGGCACTTGGGACCTGGGTTTGGTTGGGGGCTTCGATGTGGGCGCTCCGTGGAGCGTTGCGTGTTGGGGTATCGCCGCTTCCCCGGGAGCATCCCTCCACTGGTGTGGTCGTGCAGTGGTGGGCTGGCAGAACATAGCCAGGAGGGAAGTTGTGGTCGCTCTGCTCTGCGTATATGGAGAGATCTCCATCAAAAGAGTCATCACATGTAACGAAGTACCTTACGGTGTGGTGGGGAACATGCGCTGGAGTTGGCTCATGCTGTACCTACAATAGCTTTGGGAGCCCCAACTGTGGAGTAGAGATGTGTGAGGTCCCATGCACGCTGCCACATGTTTTGGGACACGCGGTTGCTTGCTGTTGGTAAAATCAGGGCATGAAGAAAGGTGGTTGTGGTTACCTACAGTGGGATGGACGAGGAGACAATGAAGCAGAACTGCACGGCCGTGGAGGTGTGGGACTGCTCAGCCGTCCTCACATTTGGGATGGGACTCGCTGACCAGCCGAGAGGAGATGACTAGGAGCTTGACAAGCAGAGAAGATCAGGTGGCAGCTGTGAGCTTGGAAAAAACCTTCTCTGGTAAAACTAAACTTCTGAAGCATCATAGGGACCATCCCTGTTTACAAGACTTGGAGGTGCTGGATGGATGCTCTGGAGGCTGCAACCAGTTTTGGGATGTCCTAGCACTTAGCAAAAACTACTTTTTCTTTATTTATGTAGGCATTTCGATTACCGTAGTAATCCTGGCTCATGGTTTTTCTGTCTTTCTCTTGTGCGTGAGACAAGCACATTCAATATTGGAAGTGTCTGCTTGGTGGATTTTTCTTGCAGCTTTTGCTTAAAAATATTCATATTGTGATCCCCCCCCATTTTATTTTTTTCCTATAGGGAAAAAATTGATCAGTTGACAGATTTAGGTCAAGTTAGCGAGCAGGGCTTGCTGTTTTGTGTGGGAAACCGAGGTGGAAGTGGAGAGGGAGAGCTCCACCAGCTTGCTTCCCAGGCAACTCGCAGTGAGCCAGTGGAGGTGGGCTCCAGCCTTCCTCCGCAGCCTGCGAAGGGAGTATCCTTCTGGCCACGGGGATCAGAAAAATAACTCTTTTGAATCTGTCTTCCCTTCTCAAACTTTGAATAGTGGTAGGAAAGGGCAAATTTTTCTTTGCTTGTTCCCCAGATGAAGGGGTGCCTTGCTCGAGAAAAGCTTTAAAGAGGAGAAATATATTTTTTTTTTTTCCCAGTGGTACTGGTAGAGCCCCTTTAATGCGCAATGGCAAATCTCCCATTAGACTCAGTGGGACCCAGACACGGTATGTCTCAGATGTTGATGGCAAAGGCTTGCGGCTGCCTTGGAGCTGTGACTTGGAGTTGAGCTCTTGGTTCCCAATAGGGCCCAAAATGAGTGAGGCGCCAAGTTTGGGGGATTCTTTAATGGAAGTCCAAGCCGTACTGCCACCTCCCATCTTCAGGCAGCATCCTGCACCCTCCGCACGGGGGTCTTTCCATCCCTTTAGTAGCATTTATAGGTAAAAAAGAGTATTGCAAAGGGTGATCCCTTTGTCACTGCATCCCCTGGGGTACCCTGATCCCGGGGGCCTGGAGCCCTTTTGTGGGTGCTGGTGCATCCTCCAGGCATCTCGTGCCCCGTGCGGCCGGCCAGTTTGGAGCTGTGGCTGCTGGCCCGGAGGAGCTAGCCACCTCCCTCCTCCTTCCCCAAGCACGCACCTTGCTCTTGGTTAATAATAAATCAGAGGTGCTGCCTTCGCTGGGCTCTCTTATCTCCCGCCAAGAAGGATATCATGGATTTTTGATGCGCTTACAGTTAATATGTCCAATGCTGAAAGCTGTTGTAAATTAATTGACCCTTTGACCCCCTTGTCCCGTTGACTGTTCCCACTAAAGGCAGTGTTTGGTTCTTGGCATCTTCCTCCCCCGACTCCTCGCTTTCCCCTCCTCTGACTCCTCTACCTCCCGCGTGCTTCGCTTACTAATCAGGGGGAGCCGAAAAAGGCCCTCTGAGCAGGGCTTCGTGTAGCCGAGGAGCTCCAAAACGCTTTGTAGCAGCCATGCGGGGAAGCCAGCATCCCAGGGATGCAACGTGCATAAATTACTGGTGGTTGGAGTATTCCCTTTAAAGCTCTGGGGGAGGCAGTGATGGAAGCTGGCACGGCATCCTCCGCCTTCCCACGGGGACGGGGACAGCGCAATGTAGCTGCTGCTGAGCGGAAAAAGTGATGGTGCAGCACTGAGGACCTTCTGGAGGTGGGTGGACCCCAGCATCGGTGGGGTGGAAGGGTGCTCAGCACCTCCGCAGGAGGGGACCTCTACCCATCTAGTGAGCTGTGGCTCACGCCAAGACCTTACTTTGGGAGCCGTGGGGAGGATGGGAGTGGGTGCTCGGAGGGGGTTTGATGGGAAGGAGCAGAAAAAGATGCTGCGAACATGGAGGTCCTGGGCTGGGATGTGGCCCTGAGGTCGCATCCTTTGCTCGTCCTGCACGATTCAGGCTCATTGTATGGTCCTTCCCCTTCCTCCTTTGGCCACACGCTCCACACACCATCTTTCTGCCCTTGCGACTGGTCTAGTTAACTGGGATTTGCTTTGAAAATGGGATTTTCCCCCCTCCTCAGGGGGGAGACAGTTACATCCCCCCCAGGATGTAACTGTACATTTCTGAGCATGGGGAAACCCTGATTTAGGTTGGAAAGGAGCTTGTAAAACCACAAAAGCTCCACCCGTGCGGCTCATTCACATCCTCCCATAACTTGCAATGGGAGACAGCAGCTGCTGAGAAGTAGGAAACGCCACAGGAAATTGTGTAATATTAGAAACTAAGAGTATTTTTTCATTTTATTCCAAAACGGAATAAAACACAACAGTTGCAAATTCCCCAGTGCAAGGAAATTCTGGGAAAAATAGGGATTGATTTAGAAGTATTTTTGTTCCGATTCTGAGCTTGCCGAAGCTTTATGTACAAAGTCCTGAAGTGATTTCAAACAGAAAAGAGAGATGCGAAGGCTGTGTTCCAGCGGTATCCAAAGAGCCTGGAGTCTCGAGCTTTGTTACGTTTTTGGGGGTTTTTTTATTGTTATTTCTTCAAAACAGATCCTCTGCTAATGTTTTGATTTTGCCAGAAACGGCATTCTTGATTTAAAGAACTGGTTTGAAAGCCAAATCTGACCTGCCTCATTGGAAGCGTGACAAGCACTTGAAGCGAAGCAAGGTTCATTAGTACTGTAATATCATCTCCCCGGTTAAGTGGTGGGTTTTTTTTCCCCCCCTCCTCTTGCCGGAGTTAACTGGTGAATAGAGCTAAGTTCCTGGGTTGGTTTGGCTGGTTTTGAGCTTTATTCCCTTTCTGCAGGACAGATGGTATTTATAGATCAGAGGGTGCCTGTGTTAGACTTTTTTTTTTGGTGTTTTTTTTTTTTTTTGCAAAGTCAATCCCCAAAGCCAACACCGGGGTTTTTGATAGCGGGCCAAAGAGACGGAGAGCGGCAGGGCTGGCTGGCAAGAGGTGAATTTGGATTTACCGTGATTGACATCTCTCTTAATGAAGCCCTTTCTGGAGCGGGGCTGGCGAGGAGCGGGATCCATTAGAGGCCGGGGTAGGAGCGAAGCCAAAACCGCGTTGTCATTGAAGACAACATTTAAAAATTTTTTTTTATTTATTGTTTACCTTTTGTGCCGCTTTTCGGCACGTCAGCACTTCCCATTGTACGTTTTGGGCTTCAAAACCTGACATCACATTAGCAGCTGGCTCCAAAGCCCCCAAATAATGCATAAACTATGATTATTCCTTCTGATCCACTTGTGTTTATGTAAATGGCTGGAAAAGCGGTTTTCAGCTTATTTCAGAAGCTTAAGGGATTCATACCAAGCCTATTATTGAAAAATCAGAAAGTGAAAAGCAACTTCTGAGACAAGGAATTAGCAACTCAATGGCAGCGTGCGTACTGCTGGCGGTACGGCATCCGGTGCTATCGCAGACGGGAATTTTTGTCCCCCCTTCCCCATCCCGGGATTGAAAAATCCAACGCGTGGCAACAGGTTGTGGGGCTCTATGGGGAGGAGGGACGGCTGGACAGAGGTTTGTCATTGATCTGGAGGGACGAGGGGCCGGGGTGGGAGGCTGGAGAGAAGAGATTTGGGGTGCCAAGCCATGGGGCTGGTGTTGGGTCTTGGGATTTTTTTTCCAGAGAAGAGCCCTGAGGAGGAGGACCTGAGGGTGCTGATGGCTGAGGAACTCACCATGAGCCGGCAACGTGCGCTGGCAGCCCAGAAAGCCACCGGCATCCCGGGCTGCATCCCCAGCAGCGTGGCCAGCAGGGCGAGGGGGGATTGTGCCCCTCTGCTGCGCTCTGCTCTGGGGAGACCCCCCTGCAGTGCTGCCTCCAGCTCGGGGG
>NW_009649724.1:2099367-2125388 GCF_000708025.1 Charadrius vociferus | reverse complement strand
AGCCCCTGGGGCAGGTTGCCCCGAGAAGCTGTGGCTGCCCCATCCCTGGAGGTGTTCAAGGCCAGGTTGGACGGGGCTTGGAGCAACCTGGGCTGGTGGGAGGTGTCCCTGCCCAGGGCAGGAGGTGGAATGAGATGGTCTTCAGGGTCCCTTCCAACCCAACCCATTCTATGATGTTTGGTGTGTGATGTTTGGTGGGGGTGCCGGCTGCTAACCCCGGCTCTGTATCCCCGGCGTGGGAAGGGGCTGGTGGTGCTCAGGCGTACCCGTACGTCCCCAGCGGGGCTGTCCCCACTCTGTGAAAGCCTTTTCCCCTCTGTCCCAGCAGAGATGGGAACAGATGCCAATCCTCTTTGGGACACCGGTCCCTTCCAGCCAGCCCTGCAGCATCTCCTCCCTCCTCTCCTGCAGCCTGTTTTTTTTTTTTTTTTTTTTTTTTTCCCCCCCCGGTTCAGTCCCTTTTTCCCCCCTTCCTTATGTTAATTTCCCACCTGAGCACCAAGTACTTTATAAATAGCAAATCTGAAATGAATTTCCTAGCAGCAATCATTATCTCCCTCGACAGCCATTAAACATTCACACAAGCAGAGCAAAATGACAAAGGGGATTGATTTTTACAGTATGTTGGGGGGGGAGGCAGGAGAAAGGAAATATGTTGACAAGGCTTTTTTTTTTTTCCTTCTTCTTTTCCCCCTCTCCATTCTCCCCTCCTTTCCAGATCCTCTGTCTCGAGGAATTTAAAAACACCCCGCAACTCTTATTTATTTTATTTTGAGATGAGGTTGGGAGGGGGTGGGAGAGAGCAAAGTTGGAAATAAATAATTTTTTTTTTTATTATTTTTTAAAAAGAAAAGCCCTATTCCCTCTTCCTTCAGCCCCTGCAAACCCTGCTCTGATCTGTCGGCTGCGTGAGAGTGGTGAACATGAAGTTAGTTACGCGGCCCCGGCTGGTGAGATGAATATGTCAGAGTTAATGCCGCCGAAGATGGAGGGGTGGGCTGGAGGGGGTTTGGGGAGGGGGGCGCCCAATCTCCGCAGCCTTCTCAGTAGAATAAATGTGTTGATGCAATAGTTGGGAGCCGGCGAGCTGCTGCCGTATGAGGCACTGTAGCTGAAAATTTAACTTTGATTTCAATTTTCATATTTGTCAGCAATAATTAGATTCAAGAAATGTTTTTGCCGCTGTTCTAAAATACTAATAAGTAGGAGCCTTTGTAGTATGGCTAATGGAGTCTTTTTTTTTCCTAGTGGGCTAGAAAAATTCCATTAAAGGGAAAAGTCATACTATATTACCGTGCTTCAACATGCATTGACTTGGCTGCCACGGGAATATCTGCGCTGGGAGACAGTGGTCCTTGCTTGGAGCCGTGGGGACGATGCCTGGGAATGGGGCTGCTGTCCCACCGTCGGGATCTGATGGAGCGTCCCGGGGAGGGCTGGAGCAGCCCCCCAACGCCTGGCTGAGGGGGGGTGATGCTCTTTTGGGGCGGCTGGAGGCTTTCGAAAGCACTCGTGAGGGGATGGTGCAGTGATAGCCTGGCTCTCATCCAGCTCGCTCGCTTTGGCCATTATTATTATTATTTTTTCTTTTAGCTTTGCAAATTCCTGGGGGTTTAAAGCCTTAAATCAGTGAGGGGTCTCCTCTCAGCGGCTCTGCCGAAGGCAGAAAAAGCCCCTTCTCCCCCTCCCCACCCCGCTGCCTGGATTTCCCTGGCGGCGTGCGCCAGGTTTTATCCCAGAGCAACGCCGGTGAAGGAAAGCGCTATTAAATTTGCTGGCGATATGCGCAGCAAATGGGGGAAGCTCTAAGTTGTGTCATTCTCAAGTTACTTCAGCCTATTAAGCAAACAAAAGCACTTGTGGAGTGAGAAATGGAAATGGCCAACGCGGCCCGATTAATCCTGGATGTACAATTCCATTAATAAGCCAGATTTTAATAGGTGGTTCTTTCCAGGAGCTGCTGGGACTAAGAATTGATGTATTCACTGTAATTGTATTGCAACTAATAGGATATGAAGAAAATTGTATGGAGAACCTGTTCCTTCGCCACCGTTTTCCAATCAGTTGAAATAATGCTTCCCCCTGGAAGAGCCCAGCAAGGTAATGATACTTGAATCTAAATAGAAACAGGAATATCTTTAATTTCAGTGGGAGATGATTTTTGGCTCCTGCTTTTACCTTTCCCCGTGGGGCGGGCAGAAGCCGTGCTGGCGGTTAGCAAAAATGCCGGAGGTAAAAAAAAGGGATGCCAGTGCCGATGGAAATGCCCCACGGCAGGATGCTGGGGCTGCCGTCCCGCCGTGGGATGCGGCCGCAGATGCGGAGAGCTGGGGCAGGTCTGGGAGCATCCAGCCCTCCCTCCTGAGAGCTAAAGGGGATGTGTTTCTGGGTTCCCCGGGCACGGGGCTGCCCCTCTGGCATCTCCCCCGGAGCCTTTTGTTCCCATCGTTGGCAGCGAGAGGAGCCTTCACCCTCTGCAGTCGATGCTGTTCACTGGGAGAGCTCATTAAGGAGCCCGAGGTCCTCTCTCCATTCATCCCTGGTATTTATTCAGACCGGCAGTCCCAGGGCTCTGGCAGTTTGCTGATATTCTCTCTGCAGTGAACTCCTGTTTGCACACCCCGGCAAAAACTCTCCTCGTGGAGTCAAATGTTACCTTTTGCAGTCCCTGTCATGTTCGGGGAGGGATTTGGGCTTTTTATCAGCGAGCATCCCTCCGAGGGCAGCGGCGATGCCGTTGGTGTGGCGCTGCAAATGCCGGGCAGGCTGGGTGGACCGGCACCTCCGAAGTGATGCAGTCCTCCCGGATATCTATGCGCTTGCGGAATAACGCCAATTAAAGAGAAGGAAGCGTTAACCGTAAGAGCCGATTCATTCCAAATCCAGGCGGCCCCTGATTGTCGCAGCCATTTCTTCGCGACCAGGCTGGGGAATTTGGAGAAGTTTGCAGCCGCTTCTTGTCTGTTCATCACCCGCCGGCCGCTGGTTCGGGGTTGTTTGTTTTTCAATCCTCCTCCCTATTTGTATGCATGCTCTGACCCTTCTTTGGTAGCAGGCTAGAGAGTAAATAGAAAGGGGAGGGGAAAAAAAAAAAGGGGGACAAAAAAAAAAAGGCACCAAGGCACAGTTCAGCTCAAATCCCCGAGGAAACAGATGTGATTGCCTTACAGAAATGGCTCCAATAAGGCCAGAAAGGGATATTGCTTTTATAGCTTTTGGGATATAAAACATTTAGAAAATGCGATTGACTGGTGGGGCCTAATTTATCATTTACCCATTTCTTTCTCGCTCTCCGTCCTCGTGTCCACCCCAACACAGCAGCGCGTTCAGACAGACTCAGTTCCACTTTTTTTTTTTGCTTTCTGTCGCTCCCCTGCACGTAACGCACGTGCAAACCCACATTTCCTTGCACGCCGAGCCGTGTGCGTGCACACGCGGGCACGTGTTCCCCCGTGTTCCTGGCTCCTTGTCCCTCCGCCTGTGTCATGGATTTATCATCATTCTGCTAAGCACTCGAACTCCTGTGGCTATTTATAATTAATGCTCAGAAACCTGCCAATCCATTTAATGACACTAGGAGGTCATGGCCTCCCTTATAGCTTCCCATTAATCATCATTAGAACAGTTCTGGGTTTTTTACATTCTTTTTAAATGTTAATTCACCTTTATAATGCTCCTTTCAGCTCTGACTGTAAAGGGAGACTCTGCAGTGACTCCAGACTGTCTTGCAAGTGTGTGCAGGTGAAAGGCGCAGTGGGACAATTGCACTTGATAAAGTCTCTTGGATGTCTCCCGCTGGAACGAATTACGCTCACAAACTCTGGGAGATGGGATTTCTTCACTGCCCTCTGCTGCCGGCTCCTCGCAGCGATGCTGGCACGGATCCATCCCTCGGGTCCCCCCCTTGCCCCTCGCCATCGCTCCCTCCCTGCAGGGACACGTGTGCCGCTGGGGACCGCGTGGCGAGCAGTTCCCGGAGGGGGAATAAGCTCAGCGATGCTGGCGCAGAGCTTGGGAAGGCTCTGCCAGGGTGTGCTGGGGCATGGCTTTACTCGGCAAAGTTGCTTTGGCATAAAGCGAGCTCATGCATGGCTTGGTTTTACGGGGTTGTGATTGTTGCGTCCCCTCGGCTTCTTTCATAGGATCATGGAATGGTTTAGGTTGGAAGGGACCTTGAAGACCATCTCATTCCACACCCCCTGCCCTGGGCAGGGCCACCTCCCACCAGCCCAGGTTGCTCCAAGCCCCGTCCAACCTGGCCTTGAACACCTCCAGGGATGGGGCAGCCACAACACATCTCGGTTCGAGCGGGGCGTCAAACCCCCCTCCCTCTGAAGGTTAACAAAAATCCCAGTGCTGACTCCATCTCCTTCGCTCTCCTGCTGCCACCCTGGGAGTAGCAGACCCCCAGCCCTTCCCCTGCGTCCCCAAGCACCCGCTGTCACCGTCGCAGCCCCAGGCCCTTTGGAGCTGATGGGACGGCACAGCAGAGGGGGCTGAGCAGAGACATCAGGCGGCAGCTTGGGGGAAGGAAAGCTTTGGGTGCAATCTGGTAGCTTTTGGCAAGCAGCAGCTCTTCTTAAATAGCCCTCCCTTGTCTCGCTCGCGGTAGCAATCATCCCCTCTCTGAAGTCAATCTGTGCTCGCCATTACCCGGGAATGGGTCCGAAGCGGTGCGGGTCCCATCCGGATTCTGCTTCTCATGAGTTTGCTGCGAGGTGTGGAGCCGTGAGAGCTGCTGCTCCGGCGGAGGCTTTTCGTAGCCTGGCGTAATAACAACCTGCGGAGCATCCTGTGACTCTCGCTGCAGGATCGTGCAGTGCTCTGCGAGGCAGGGAGAGGCAGCCCCAGTGCCCAGCCCCTGCCCTGGGGGGACACCCACAGCCCCGCGTGGGGAGGGAGAAGGTTGTTTTTGGGTGAAAATGGGGTTCGCTCCTCCTTTGGGGAGTTCTGGTCTTGGTGAGAACCCAGCCCGGCCCCGTTTCTCTGAGTAAATACGCCAGCAGCATTTGGCTTAATGAACTGTGGCTTTTAATAAATGGCTCTTATCTCGCTGAAGTGCTGCTAAATTGTCAGGATTTAAAATTAGCCTAATAGATTTGCGGGCGATGTTTTATTCACTGGTTAGTTGGAAAGAGAGAGGGAGCAGGGGGGGAGAGAGATGGCTCCACCCAATTCTCCCTGAATTATACAAGAGTTATTTATTTGTTTGGGCCGAAGGGGAAATGTTCTGGATTAATGTGCGATGCCTCAGCACCTGACTTAATGAGAATTTAGAGACCTATCCCAAACTGATAGTCTCCAATTAATCACTCGGTGGCCCCTCTGCTTTGCTGTCCCTGGAATATATTTCGCAAAGGGGCGGTTGGGTTGCGGTACCCACTGCTGCTTGCCAGGAGAAGGGGGACGGGGATGGACTTCGGGAAGGTTTTGGGTGCTGTGGTGGCTTACGGGACCACTTCTTGCAGCTTTGCTCCATGTCGATGTTGAGCAGAGCCTGTTTTTCTCTCTGTGTACCATCTGTAGAGCTGTGCAACTTGTATTCTTGAGCGTAAAGTTGAGCCGGTCCCTGCTCAGCTTCTGATACATCCCGTGAACTCGCATAAGCCGCTTTGTGCCTTTATTTCTTTTGGCAGCGCGCAGCCAGTTATGATCCTGTTGACAGTTTGAAGACATATGGAGAATCAAGGCAGAACAGTGTTTTATAATAGAGTAATGCGGGATCTGGTTGGGATGAAAGATGCCAGGGAAATGTCAATCACTATCATTATCCTAACAAACTGCTGTACCTGCGGAGATAATAATAATATTTAGCAATTATATAGCACCTAACAAGCTCAAACAGCCCAGACAGTAGCTAATTAAATCTCCCAAGACTTCCTTGGGGTGGGGTGTTTTCCTAAGAGCGTGGCCCAGCTTCTGCCCAGAGTGTTTTGTGGGAAGCTCGGTGCTGTGGTCCTGCTGGAAATCCTCACTATGGACGAGCCTGAGCTGGGGAGCGGGCTGGCAGCGGGGGCGGCGGGCAACTTCGGCATTGTATGGTGCTGCCCGTGGTGGCTCCGTTCGCAAGAGCGTTGCGTGGCCTTGACCAAACGACCCATGTGGCCAAAGATGCTCAGACGTGGAATGCCTCGGTGTGCTTGTTGCTTGTCCTTGTTGAACTTGGGGAGAGTTTTGGTGCTGGGCATCCAAATGAGGGCACCACCAGCAGTCCTGCTGGCTTGCTGTGCTGCTGCTGTCTCCCCCCTTGGTTCATCCTTCCCCTTCCCAACCTGCATCCCTCTTGAGAAACCTTTCTGGAAGGTGTTACTTCTCCACCAATGTCCCAGGTTTGGCTGGGGCATCACAGTGTTTGAAAGCCACACTTTCAACTTTGCCCCATTTGTAGTGGTCATCTCACCTTTCTGGTGAAGCAGCAGGTAAAACGATACGTGGATTTTGGGATCCAGGTGGGATGCTCGACCCCTGCCCAGCCGGGCGCTGCTCCAGCCCGGTGAGGCAACGGTCTCCCCGTGACATTGCGAAGGTCAGCGTTCGCGTCTGAAGCGGGGCTGGTAGTAGCAATGCATGATGCACAGTGTCAGCCATAAAGGAAATATTGTATATAAAAGATAAGTCTTTTTTTTTTTTTTTTTTCCCCCTCCTTTCTTGTGGCAGAGGAACAAGGCGCCGGGTTCATTTAGCATTCATAAAGTCTTGCTTTGGAAACGCCTTTAAGTACTGCTGAGGGAGACTTGAAGGAGCGTGTTTGAGAGTCAAATGCACATCTCCTTGGGCTCTCCTTTCATCTGCTTTAAAAAACACAATTTTTTTTAATCTTTTTTTTTTTTTTCCCCCCTCTGTAAAAATACTAATCTTCTCCAACAGCAGCAGACACCCAGGGTGCAGGCGCTCAGCAATTAGTTCGGTGAACAGAATAAGCGAGGAGCAGAGGGAAGGGGAGACTCAGCTGAGTATCGGGAGGACGGCGAAATGCAGCCTGCTAATTAGGAGGCAGCGCGGGGGGGACGGCGCCTGGGTAATTCAGGTGCAAAGCTGCTAGGTCACCATGCGTGCCGTCTGCCCCGGTGGCAAACGCGCTCGCTGGGATGCTGAAGTCCTCCTCGGGGATGCTGTGCTGACCTTCAGCAGAGAGGAGCACCTACAAGGGAATTTATGTCTTGGACTGGACCCGAAATCAAGTGGTGAAGGAGCCCAGGGAGGATGAGGTGGGGATGAAGCACATAGCTTGGTTAGATTTACAACCTAGCAAGCATATTCCCGACTCCGAGCTGGCCACCAGTCTCTGTTGGGAGAGACGCACGGAGCTTTTTGGCTCGAGTCCTCTCTGGACTCTCGGCCAGCGTTGGGGAAGAGGAGTGGCCGTCCTCCAGAGGCTGGGCTTTCCTGGCAGAGAGTCATCGCGTTGGACTGCGCGTCAGCGTGGAAATTCAACGGGCGATTCCTGGTGTCGTCAGAGGAGCTGAGAGGGAAGGAGCAAGCACAGAGAGAGAAGAAAAAGCAACAAGTGTTGTCGACATCCAACCTCCTTCAGACGGTGAAGAGCCAGCTTCAGGAGAGGTATCAGATGGGCAGAAGTTCAGCTCGGCCCCTTCTTTTGGCTGAAACTTTTCTCGTCCTTGAAATCTCTCCTCTGCTCTCCACTCGAGGGAAGGGAATCTATTGCAACGAAATACGTTGTCTTGTGGCTTTTTATGAAAACAGCACATGTCACTGCCCCTATTTCCTGGAGCCAAAGGATGTGGCTGGATTTCAAAAAGAAAAGGACTGGATGATTTCATTATTGCTAACAACTGTTCCCACCAAGATAAGGACAGTCTAATCGCATTCCCTGTGCAGAAGTACCAAGGGAACCAAAAGGAAACGTTTCCATTTGATTTTCTGCCTTGTCTGCTGTGTTTTGGTCCTCTTCCGTCCCGTGCGGTGCCAGAAGCAGGCTGCGAGGCTAAATCGGTTTTTGGGGGTGTGTGTCAAGGCAACGATACGTGGGGGGAGTGTTACGGTTCTCAGGGCCCTGGTGTCCCAGGTTGGAAATGCTCTTCCCCCAACCTGATGCCATGGATTTATCTCGCTGACCGCCCGCCATCAGGGCTCAGGCTCCGCTGTCCCGAACTCACCGAATGAAGTCTGCGCTGACGACGGAGGCTTAGCACTCAGCAGAGGGGTAGTTTGGATTTGCGTGTTCCCAAGATGAAAAGTGCCACCCCCTGCATAAAAATAAATAAATAATCAGAGCTTGATGCCATTAGGTTTGCTTTACTTAATTATGTTTTGCGGATGAACCAGAGAACAGATCCATAGCTGAAAATTACCTCCACGCTCCATCTCGTACTGCCAAGAGGTGATGCTGACCGGAGTGCGGCATATGTAGAGCCAATTTTTGGCTGCCGGAGAAACGGTGGGGTTTAGGGGGGAGTAGAGCCAAGAGGTGGAGGGGGTGGACAAGTTTCGCCTGCGCCCTCCAACGCCGCCGTCGTCTTCCCACACGGAGCCAAGCGGGACCTGTCCCCTCTGAAAAGCTCTGTGTCACAGGGAAGGAACTCTCTAGGCTTTGATTTGCTGTGTAGCGAGAGATAACATTATCATCTCGTCCTTTAATGATTTGAGGACAGAATATTTCTCACATCGATTTATCTGTCTGGGCGGCCCCGATTCTGCTCTCGCGCTGCTGGCGGGGTGCGTGGTGTAAAAACCGGTGCAAGCGGAGGGGATGAAGTAACTCAGTCTCCCTCCTCACCCTCTTCGCGTGCCCTCGGCACTTTAGGAGCTCCGTGAAGGCGCTAATTGCTCGGTCCCGTTAGCACAGCCGGTGAGGAGCTGTCATTTGGTGAGCAAAGCGGGGCGCTCTCTTCTGGAGCGGAGGGTCACCGATTCGGGTCCCAGCAGCGCCCACCCAAAGAGAAAAGCTGACTTATAATTACATTCATAATTGAAAGTGATTAATGGTAGCAAAAGAACTTCGAGCGATTTCTTGTAATTAAATACTAATTTTAATTCCTTTGCAGTTCCGAGCACCATATTTGCTTTGCTGGTGATATTTATGGCTGCGCCTTAGCACAGCTAATATCTTAAAAATACATGTGAAGTGATTAACGTTTTTTGTGTAACGGGGTAAACAAGTAAATATCAATTAATTTGTTTACTTTGTGTCTGCAATTAGCGATTATTATTTCATATTTTGGAGGATCTCTGTTCCTGGAGGTTTTGTGGCTTTGAGTGGGAGCAGAGGAACCTTGGATTGTTCCCGAGCCTGGGGGAGTCCTGCTCTCTGCTCCAGGCTGGTCTAGCTGCTAAAAAACTTCAATAATAGAGCGAGGAGGAGGAGGCAGCGGTCACATCTGCAGTGGTTTAGGCTTGGAGGCCATCACGGCCAAGTTCTGAGCCTGCTGGCGGTGAAGCCTCTTGTGATGGCTTGGAGCGAGGGGAAGGGAGTTGTCTGTGCGCGGCAGATGCTCGCTGGCTGTTGCTCGGTCTTGGAGAACACAAGTGTCACGAAAGCAGCTGCTCCTGCCAGGTTTTTGCTGTCTGGAAGTGACACCTTTCCAACTCTGCTGCTGCTGGTGATGCCTTCGTGTCGAGAGGGCTGTTGGAGGCCTCCTTCCCTCTCCCCTCGTCCCCGCCACCACCATCGTCCCTTCCCCGCCGCCCTTTGGGGAAGGCTTTTCCCCACACTAGACCCTTTTGGGGGGACATACTTGCGGAATTTAATGTTTCATCCTCGATACTGCCGTGGTATTGATTTAGGTTTGAATTTTGCCATGGCAAACGGGGCGTGCCGGCGTCGTTTGGGGCTGGGCCGTGGATGAGGAGCTGATGGATGCTGGTTTTGGGTGGTTGTACCTGGATGCGGGATTCCCATGCTGGGGAGCGTGTGGTAGGGTGGAGATCTTCCAGTGCTCGGGGAGAGCCACAGGGATCTGCTCTACCTGAAAATACCATTAAACCTGGGTTTCTTCATCGCCCGTAGCAGCTGCGTGGCTCATTTTCAAGCGCGATAGGATGAGTGTTTCATGCCTAGATGTGCTCGTGTTCTTGACAAAGTTGTTTTCGGATGAGCCAGGCTGGGAATCTGTTTCTCCGAAAACTTGGGTCCTGCTCGCATAGCAACACACTGGGCGAGAAAGCACTTGATGGAAATCGTGTCTCTTCCTCACCAGTTCCTTGATTCCTTGCTAATGCTTTTCATTCCCTCTTGCTGCTTGAGAGAGCTGATCGTCTGATTAAATTAAGACAGACACAAAAGCAGCTGGCCTGCCAAAGCCTAGGATTTTATTAAAAATAATATTGTTTACAGAGTTCTCTCCTTTTATGGCGCATATAAAACAGCGTGTTCCACCCCAGCAGCCGGCAGGCTCGCTGCAATTTACCCGGGAAGAGATGGAAAGACATTAAACCTTGTCTTGATGGGGGGAGTAAGGAGGGCACAGAGGAGAAGGGAGGATGGGGATAAGAGACGGAGCGTCGCTGTGACAGCAAATGAGAGGGAAGGAAATGCACGGAGGGGGAGGAAAAGCGGAGAAAAGGAAGGAACGTTCCCTGTTCCCCACCTCCCCTTCTCCCCTCGCATACCTGTGCTGAAATGAAGCATTCAAAAAGGAGAGTGATTGTGGAAAAGAAGAGATAAAGTAGGCCAAAGAGCTTCAGCTGGGGACCCAGCCTCCACCCAAGCGAGGAGGAGAGCCGCTTGCCCTCCTTGCAATATTCAGGAGCCCTTCCCGGGCTCTCCGTGCGGGTGAAAAGGCTCTTCCACTCTTCTTTCAGCTCCTTTGAGGTCTTGTGGATGCTTTCGCGAGCCCTCGGGCAGCGGGGCAAGTCGGTGCTGGCTCCTGTCTGCCCAAAAGCTCAGCAAAGAGCCCCTCACGGTTTGTAAATGATTTATTTGTAGTTTGTTTGCCCTTTAAGCGTCTGCCGGGGGCAAAGGGAGGGCGTGCGGGGTACGGCACCTCGCAGTGGGTCAGGGCACGAGGGCTGGCAGTGAAGCGAGGAGAGACGAAAAGGTTTTTCCAAGGTCACAGAAGCAGCTTGAGATACTATCCAGACTTGCAGCAGGGCCCTCACCTCCAACGCCACCCCTGTGCTGGTTATAATGGTTATAATGGGTTGGTGGCTTGGTTTGGGAGGCGCGGAGGAGCCTTGCGAGCGCCCCGTCTCCGCCGTGCTTTCTCTCTCCTTGCTCTGTCTTCTGTTTGTTTGTTTGATTTGGTTCCAAATAATTAATTGTAAAAAACCCATGGCTAATGGTTTGAATGAAGGATGGATGGGTACTTTAATTAACTTGTGAAAGGATTATACACTTATGTTTTCAGTCTCCCTGACCCCAGCTGGCGTAACAAGGCTTGAACATCCCCGCGTTCTGCCGGAGCTGAACATGAAAGCGCTCTGGGGAAGGGGGTGGGATCAGCCGGAGGTCCCCCGGGGCAGAACTCGGGCTGAGCCGGGAAAATGCAGCGGGGATCCTGATAGTAGTCAGCACAGGGGGGTCACTGGTCTTCCCTCTGTGGCTGGGACCCCGGGAGAAACGCCTCCCACCCCATTCCCTCAGACCACTGAGCCCCGGTATGGGCGTCACAGTGAGCACCTTCTCACGGCTCTTCCACAGCCACCTTAAGGGGTTCAGTGAGGACGAGGGAGATGTCCCATGAGGTGTACGGAGACTCTAGGGATTGAATAGAGCTGGACCGTATTTTGGGCTAACGCACATGAGACTTGGACCGCCTGTGAGCCATCTGCCCCTTCTTTATAGGATGGTTATCTACAAGCTTCCAAGGTGTAGCATGAGGAGAGATGCTGTCTCACCTTCTACCCTAAACCAGGCAAGATTCAGTTATTGAGTTGGGTTAGGAATAAGCTCAGCCCACTGGTCTCAGGGAACCGAAACTGGGGGTTTCTGCAAAGCTGGGAGGCGAGGGGAGTGCTGGACAGAAAAGTGGGGTCTCTGCGGAGGTGGCCCTGGATCACTCCTTGCTAGCCCATAGGCACACTGGAGCTTGATGGGTGTCAAAACCCCTCAGTCTGAAGACGGTGAAAAGTTTGGGCCTATAGCAATGGGCCCTCCAGCCTCAGTAGCTCAACACGTCGCCGCCTCGTTAGTTTTTTGTCTCTCAAGAATCGTCGAGGTAGACACCGAGAAAACCTTTGAAGAAAAGCGCTGAGCCCCTGCCGCCCTCCCAACCCTTCCACGCACCGTCCCTCCCAGCCCGTCCCCAAAACTAACTCCTCCCGATGACCTCCCCTGCTTTTTAGGACAGTGCTGAGAGATGACAAGTGCCTCATTTTTAATGAGCAAATAACATCAAGAGCCAATTCCAGCAGGATGGGTGACGGAGCAGGACTTTCGTAGCTCCTCTGCTGCGTGGTTCGGAAAGTTGGGACCAGGCTGGGGCAAATAATCTGCTGAATGAGTCAAAAGCGCTTAGAAATATCTGTGAGAGGGATGGGGACTACAGTTACTGAGTCGCCGGGCAATTTCCCATCCCTCCCAGCGCAAAACACTCCAGGTGGGAGCTTCAGCATTGCTGTTTAAAACAAGGCTGATTGGGCTTGTTCTCTCATGGAAAATGCATGAGGAAAAAAAAATAAAATATGAATTTCCATGCTGTATTTGGGATCAAAAGCCGGTTTTACTCTAAACAAGGCCTTTTTGGCCTTCTTTCAGTAGTGGTATCTGCCCCTGGATTCCTCCTCACTTATCAGTCCCCCAGCAAGCCGCTCTGTTTGATTGCTAATCTGCCTTATTATGTTTTTAAATGCACTTTAATATTTTAGTTTTAGCGGCTTTTTTTTTTTAAGGCCAAATTCCAGCTTCTGAAGTGCGTACCTCTCTCTTACTTCAATGGCAGCCTTTCACGTTTATCCCGAGGCATAACATGGTCCTGACGCTGTTTGAAATTAGGTGCACTGATTAGAGCATCTCTCAGCCGCTGTCGTTGTTCTGCACCTCAAAGGACGGCGCAGAGGAGAGGCTGTGGAAGTTGGAGCCGTGGGAGCATTTATGTGCTCAGCGTGTGGTTGGTTGGGACTTTACGCTTGTTGTAGCCCTCTTTTCAAGTGACCTGGAAATAGATGTCTGCTTGGAGGTCGTGAAATGCCTTGTTGGCGGTGTTGATGTGTGTTTGGGAGGAGGTCTGTGATGCGCGTGGGTCATCCCTGTGAGGATGTGTGTGATAAACCAGCGAGGAGCGACGGACACCCAAAGTCAGTTGGAGTTATCCCTTTTGCCCTGGTTTTGGTTTGTTTTTTTTAACAAGAATGGTGAAATAGTGAGGAAGTCCCTAAAAATTGTTGCACCGGATATTCTATGTTGAGAGTGCTTCTGGCCCAGGTATTTAATATTTTCAGTTCTTGCTGAAGCCAGCAGCGACCTGAACTCTGCCGTGAGTGCTCGGAGGTGCTCGGCACCCATGGCAATAGGGTGCAAACCCTGCGGAGTGCTGTCAGAGAGAGGATGGCCAGAAATGTGTGCCCGGCGTGCTGTCTGAAGCCGAGTTAGGCTGCTGCTCTGATCGTCATCGCTCCTTGCAGAAACCTCCCTTTGTTTAACAGGAGCGTTTTGTTAAGGGAATTCATTCAGTTGTTTTGAGTTGTTTTGTTTTTTTTTTTTATTCCTCCCAGCTCAATTTGGTCGTGGGGAAATCATACATGCGATAGGGAGGAGGTGTGGTGGAGAGGACAGCTGTTGCAGACGTGGGTTTGAGCTGCTGCTGCTGGTACCTGGAGGTGCAGGACCCGCACAGGACTTGGCAGAGGAGCAACCACAAGTTCTGGCAGTGACGTGTTTTGCTTTGTCCTGGTTTGAGGTAAAGCAGAAGCAATTTTCTTTTCAGTAATTTTGCTTTCCGGTTAGGTCTCTTCTAACTAGCTGCACTCTCTGAAATTAGCGGCGTGTTTTTCAGACGGTGACTGCTTCTGGCAGTGAGAAGGTCTGATGTTTGCAGTTGATGCCAAGGAATGGTACGCAGAGAGGCTCTGGCTTATACTTATTGCTGTAACAACCGAGGGCAGCTCACTTGGTTATGTACCATGCTTCGATGCCCCGTGTCCGAGAAGGACTCTGTCCGTCTGCCCTTGATCCCGATCCGTGCGTTCCTGAACGCAGATCTGGAGTTCAGCTCTCATCCATCGCTGAGTCCAGTCTTGGACTTTCCTGCCAGTGATGCGATCCTCATCCTGGGAGCTTGATATGGGTTTATTTGTATATATATACACAAGAGGAGTATCTAGCTCCCAGGGTGATTCCTGGATGTTCATTTAGTTCATAATTGCAGGTTTCCATCTATCCTAGCAGTCTCTCGGGTCAGAAAAGATGCTATGAAATTCATGGTGGTTCGTGCCCACAGGTAGCGTGTCCCCCTCAAAGAGTTTGCTGGGTGTCACTTGATGAAGCTAGCTCTGATTTCATCATCACTTTGTTGTCCCGAAAAAACACTTATTGACCACTGTTGGCATTATGTAGCAATTAACATCGTGCAGCTCAGAACTGAGTATTCTCGCCCAGGGTTAAATTTCCTTTAGGTGCACATTGGACTTCTTTCTTCAGCATCACCCACCAAGTACATCCACGTCCTTGAGCAAAACCAGATCCAAAATGGGTTTGCCTTTGCCTAAAGTAGGAAAAACCCGAACAGTTTTCCCCAACATGGTCCTTTCCATGCACCAGGGGGACTTTATTCCCTTCTACAACATGTAAAAGCTCTGATTGAGCGGGACCAGCTCGACTGATGGTGTTAACTGACCAGGTAGCTCGCACTAAATGCTTGTCCCCATTTTTAAAAGTTCCACTCCCCCATTGCTTTCAGGGTGGTTTTTAACAGTCCATCGTGGTGTTCAATTTTCCCAGAAGCTGGTATATGGTAGGGGATATGATAAACCCACTCAATGCCATGTTAACAGATTAAGGGATGGGTTCTTACCTGGAGCAGAGAACTGCCCACTGTAGACCGGAGCAGCCATCCTCCTGGGAAAACTTTCTTCTGTCTGTCGTACCTTGCAACTCAGCCAGTTTTCTCAGTTTTCTACGGCTGCAACAGTGAGGGGAGAAGAGTGACTGTCCTCATACTGTCGTACTCTGTTAGGCACTTCATTTACAGCCGGTGTGTCGGCGTCAGATCCTGCCCAGGCTGTTGTTGACAATGTGTGGGAATACGTTGGTGCACTCTGCACAGAATTCCTCGCCGTGGGTCGTTTGCATGGCATTTCGTCAGGGTCCACATCCCCTCGCTTGTCACCATAGATGGCCTCTCGCACAGCCAATTCTCTCAGGTACTTAATACCTCTCTCCATGGTGGTCCATTTGCTCAGGTGGCATTTGATACCATCCTGAAAGGGGTACCTGCCCTTTACAGCTGCCACCAGTCGCCTCCAGCGACTGAGTGTGTGTGACTTTCTCCCAATGTCTTTATCGATAACCTCCGTCTCTGCCGGGTTTCCCAACTCCCTGGTTTCTCTACCATCTAAGTCTATCCTATTGGCCCTGTTATCCCAGCATGGGAGCAGCCAGGTGATAAGCGTCTCACCTTCTCGATGGCTAAAATCCTTTCTGGTATTTCACAAGCCCTTCATAGGTCAGGATTGAATGACTACCTCCAAGTCCCTCCTCCTGCAGTGCTGCTGCCCGAGGAGGACTCTCTCCCTGATCTGCCCAAAAAGTTCCCATTCCTGGATCTACTTTAAAAGGACCCTTTCCCTTACCTGCTTTAGGACGACCCTCTCCTGGACCTTCGCCAGAAGAATTCTCTCCCACGCTATTTGGCTTGAGCTGGTTTTTGTCATAAGGAGTAGGGGAACCAGCTGACCTCCTTTTTTTTTTTTTTTTTTTTGGTTCCTGGTCACCGAGGTGACTTGTACGGGTACTGATGGAGTTGGGGTAGTGGTGGTACTCACTGTCAGAGCAGCTGGAGTAGTGGTGGGGCTCCTTGTGGGAGCTGGAGTAGCGGCAGTGCATATTGTATAACTCCTGCACCGAAATTTAATATAAAACAGCCCTGCAACACATGCAGGAGAACCTATTAAAAAAAAAAATCATGATTTTATAGTACCAATAATTTCCGAAATCCAAAAAGCATCCATGCCATACCTCAGTGGTGTCAATTTGGCATAAGCATAAAAGGGCGAAGTTAACTTTCCCAAGATAAAATTGCAAGTGTAATTAGTAATAGAAGCCATTACATGATGCCCAAGGTATGTGGGTAAAGTCGTTATCCAGCTTATCACAGTATAGATCAGAATTAAACACCGTAGCAGAATAGCACATCTCGCCCACCGCGTACGAAGACAAAGAGCAAATAAATTATACAACACATACAGCAGGTTAAGCAGCATTGTATCAACTAAATTTAAACAAAACCCTACAAAGACACGATACAATATTCTGCTCAAGAACGACACGATGTGAGCTGTCTGTTTTAATTTCCAACCCCTCAAGACACTCAAAGGAGAAATCGGATACGATCTCAACTGAGCAAGCAGGAATTGGAACTACGGGGGCAATCTGTCCTCGCCCCCGTCGCGCCCCACGTCATTGGGCGCTGTCGCGGTTTGGGCTGGGCCGGCAGCTACGACCAACGCCAGATGCTCTCTTTTCCCTCTTTGCCCTTCAGAGTAGGGAAGGCATCTGCCTGTGGATGAGAGAAAAAAAGGAGAGAGAGTGTCTTATGAGTTGTAAAAGAAACTAAACTACTTTAATGAAATATTAATAATGAAAAGATAATAGTATTAATAAGAAAATGGGATGTATACAATATATACACAACCATAGCCAGCTCCCAGGATGAGGATCACGTCTCCGGCAGGCACTGGGAAAGTCCCAGACTGGACTCAGCAGTGGGTGGGAACTGGGTTCCAGAACTGGATTTTGAAACGCGCAGATTGGGATCAAAGGCAGACGAACAGACAGAGCCCTCCTCGGACGCCGGCCATCAGAGAAAGAGCCTGAGCCCTTTTATCCCTCAGCTTTTGTACTGAGCGTGAGGCAGACGGGATGGAATACCCCACTGGTCGGTTTTGGGTCTCCTGTCCTGTCTGCTTCTCCCCACAGGTGAGACCCCTCTACGCTTTTCCACTTCCACCCCTCCGACTTCGTACATAACCATGTGAGCTGCCCTTGGGCGTTATAGCGATAAATATAAGTAGGAGCCTCTCTGCATACCGTTCCGGGGTATTCACTGTCAACATTTGGGCTTATCTGCTGGAAGTGGGCAGTTTGAAAACACGCTGTTAATTTCAGAGAGTGCGGTTCGTTAGAAGAGACTTCACTGAAAAGTAAAATTACTGAAAAGCAAATTGGTTCTGCTTCACCTCAAATCAGGACGTGCTCTTAGAAATACTTTTCCTCCTCTGGATATTTTCTCAGAGAGGGTGAAACTTTAATATGTCGGCACTTCAGATAGGGAAACAGAACTCCCCCCGGGGGAAGGAGGACGTGTTACCCGGAGCTGGCTGGCTTCAGGAGCTACCGGTCCTGTCCAGTGTGGGCGATGGGGGCTCTCCTGGCAGGGAGGGCTGTCCCCAGAGGTGTGACTTGGGCTCTCACTCGCCTCAGGGCGAATGGTGTGATCTGAGACATCTCGGAGACAGGTACTGACCCACCATGATAACCTTTCAGCCTTCAGGTCTTTGCAAAACAGATAAAAGTCCACCTGAGCTCCGAGGTGCAGCTTCAAAATGAGGGTGATTAAACCCCTGTGGTGCCAGGGGATATGGAAATCTGTTGGATATCTCTATCAAATTCAAGCCAGCAGCTGCCCTGCTCTTAATGACCAGCCCTTGCGTGTCTCTCCAGGTGGGAGTTAATATTTGTCGGAATTGGTTTAGCTGCTTCGGTTTGTGAAGGTGGCCAGAAAGCCTGGTCTGGTGGAGTTGCCTCGGGAAATTCTCCGTGCTGCTGTCAGTCAGTGTCTGAGACTTAGCTGTCATTTTTGGCTCAGCTTTTTCCATCGTCCGCTCATTGTCAGAGCCCTTGAGTGGTGCGGGAGAGGGGACAAAAGAGGAACGGGATGGTCGTCCGTGATGGGCTGAGATGGAGAGGGACATTATTACATGAACAGTGGTAGCACCGTGTCCAACCACCGTGGAAAGGGGGGACAAGAGCTGGGGGTTAGTAGAGAGGAGAGACTATGATAACTCTATCCAGTGAAGCGGGTTGTCCCTGGAAATAGAACATGAATAAGTAATCTGGATAAATAATGGAGCTGTCTGAACTGTAACAATAAAGAATAAAAGTGCTGAGTGTGGCTTGCAGTGATTTGTGGGGTCAGGCTGTCTGGACGCCGGAGCTCTCGCTCCCTGGGGTGAGCAGGTGCTCGCAGACGGATCTCATTGACGTTGCAGAGATTACTGGTACCGGCGGTCGCTTGCCAGCAGCAGGGGATGGTTTTGTGGTCCAGCCTGTTGTTACGCTGCCGCAACACGATTGTGAAACCCCAAAGCTTGTTGTGTCTTAGCCTGCTGCTGAATAATGTCTCGAGGATTGCAAAACCGTAGGGCTAGGTGGGATCCCGGCTGATGTAGACCTGGGGGGGAGTCAGGGACATGTCGGACATCCTAAATAGGTAACTGAGCTGCTCTTTGGTGATGGAGGTGGTGTAGCTTCCCGGAGACCTTCTGCGAAGGGTTTCATGAGCTGGAGTGAAAATTATTCCAAGTACCCACCCAAAATCTTCCCTGCAGCAAATTAGGTTGTTTTCTTCTTCTGCCTCTTCGAAGGGATGTGGCAAATAATTATTCACCGCTTCCTTCGTAAGATATTTATGTATGGGAAGAGCGCTGTCATGTCTTACTCAATCTTTTCTTTTAGCGATGACGCAAACCCCAGAGTCTTTCATCTTTCTGTAGAGTTGTCTGTGTCTCTCACCAATGTCATTGCTATTCCGTGGACTCGTCTGTGGCTCGGACGTGCAGTCCGTTACATCGCATCTGTTAAGAGATGTGGGTCTTGCACTGTGACAAACGCAGCTTAGATCGATCTGGAAAGATAGGGAACCTCCAGCTGTGGGTTCGGCAGAGCCAGATGTGCTGTGGAGGAAGATGACACAGTTAGTGCAGGTCAGTGGGTGGATGCTAACGTGTTAAGCCATGGTGACTTCACCTTTAGCTTTCCGAAAGCGTGATGTCTGTGTCGGGATGAAGTACCGCAGCTGAAGCCTTGAATTAAACTAAGTGGAGCAAAATCATTCTCCTTTGTCCTTGCAATGCTCGTGTTAACATAATACTTGCCATCTTTTGTAGCCTGGTTGATTCCTTTGTGGTGGGCTGTAACACCCTGGTCCTCTTCTGCACGGGGTTCCCTAGCCAGTCGTCTTTGGTTTTGTATGCACATTTGATTTTTTTCCTCCCTAAGTATATCGCATCACGTTTGTCCACATTGGATTTCCTATTTGTCGTTGCGGAGGTGATTTGAGATTCTGGTCCTACCCCCCGGAGCCTTTCCAGCCCCTCTCCTCCTAGCGTGGCATCATCTGCGAATTTTCATAAGCGTGCTTCTGGCTCCGCGATGCCAAGCTGTTAAATATAAATATTGGAGGGAACGGGGCTCGGGACAGCCCCCAGAGGGATCCCGCTGTAGGTTGCCCTCCCAGCTTGGTCGTAAATAATAGATAAGCGCTCTTTGAGAGCGTTTTGTCAACAGGCTGTTATCCCTCCCCTCTGCCCCCAGCCTCGGCGATTACATCCACACCGTGTTGCCTCAACTTTCCTCGGCGGGTGCCGTGTGGGACCAGCATCAGAAGCCTTATTAAAGTCAAGGTATATCATGTCTACAGCTTTCGTCTTGTCCACCAAGTCTAGTTATCCTGTCAAGGCGGAAATTAGGTTGGTTTGACATGATCTGTTCTTGACAAACTCATGTTGGTGGTGGTTGTGGATTTTTTTTTTTTTTATTCCTCACTTTATTAAATTCCCGGGACTTACAAGCTGTGATAGTTTCGTCGTTTGTTTTAGTATCTTCCCGGTGATTGAAGTTGAGCTGATTGCCTACAGCTCCTGGCTTTTTTTTTCTTAAAGATATGAAGATTTCTTGCCTTTTCTGCTGGCCTCCGCGAGCTCCCGAAGAGCAGCGCTGGTGGCTCAGGGATGATTCTGCCCGATTTTTCAGCGCTCTCAGGAGAGCTGCCGCAGTCTCTGCCAGCTTATTTATTTTTAACCCTCTTCTTTCCCTCCCGGCTCTGGCCTGAGTGCCCAACTCCCTGTTAACGTGTATTTTGGAGCCGTCTGCTTACCGTATTACCTTCCTTTATACAGATTCAATCAAACACGGCAGCGACGGTCCCTGCCACATGCTCTCTTCTCCTGCTTGGTGATGGACCTAACCTTCCTTTTCTTCTTCCTTTGAACGCATCCAAGAGCCTTTTTGTTCTCCTCTCGTGTCCGTCGCTAATTGAAACTTGTTTTGCATGTTAGTGCTGCTGACTTTATCCCTGTATGCAATTGCGGTTTTGTTATACCCATCCCTAATTATGAGCCTCTGTTTCTGCGTTTTATTTTCTTTTTTCCTTTTTTTCCTATGGTTCCTCCTTTATTTCTAGGTCATTGAATGGCTCCTGATTCAGCCACCGCAGCCTCTTGCTATGCCTCCTATCTTCCCTTTGCATGGGGATAGCCTGCTATTGTGCATGTAATATAGTCTCTTTCAGTAACTGCCAGCTCTCCCCTTCTTTGTACCTTAGATGATTTTCCCAGGAGACCCCATCTACCAGCTTCCTGAATTTGTTAAAATCTGGCTTTTGAAGTCTGTTATCCTTATTCCGCGGCTGGCTTTCCGTCGGGTTGTGAACTCTATCATTTCATCGCCGCTCTCACCCAAATTACCTTGTCCCTTGCAGCCTGCAGTCCGTCTTTACTGGGCACAACCTGGTCTCTTGGCTCTTCCCAAAGGCTGAGGTCCCTTGAACATGTCACAGGGGCTCCATGGACTGTGTCCTGTTGTGTTGTCCTTCTGTCTGTCCCTCGATTCTTGGTTTGGCAAGGGATGGAGCACACATGCCCTTGGCTCTCATCCTCCCTGTGCTCTCTGCGTCTCATGCTTGCATGTTTTGGGTTGGGGGCTCTCCTGGTTGTGTTCTGCTCTAGCTGAGGACATTAGGTGGTTTGCTGTCACCCTGGTCACCTCGGCTGCTTGGCCAAACCGTGTGGCTCATGTTTGCATGCGTCCAGCTCCTTGTAGGAAGGAGTGGCTAACTTCTCTGCTGCTGTTTGTGCTGATAGAACCTCCTGCATCAATGCCCCATGGCCATAAGGCTTTGGTGGCCATGGTAGAGCCCGCAGGGCTGTGATGGGACCCCGGGCATACTTCTTGTCACCAAGCTGGTGACTGCCATAGCAGCCAAGGAGGCAAAAATAGCTTAGACTTGACTGTGAACTTTTAGGCTCGAGTGAAGTGAAATCCCATCCTCTGTAAGAGGTGTGGGGCCAGGTTGGCAAGGACCTTTAAATGTCAACGAAGGAGTTCTGCACAGCCCACAAATCTTGGCGGGGAGCTGACGGGGACTGCGGTGCTGGGCAAACTGTCTGAGCGCGGAGCAACCGGGCTGTCTCGGAGCAGCCTCTGGTCGAGACCTGTGAAGTTGATGTGGTGCCAAACCAAGGGGCGTACCAGTGGTTGCTAGAGCATCTCTCTCTGCTTCAGTGGTTTCTGTGGAGATAGTGGGTGGGAGTCCCTCTTTCCCATTTGTGGGATTTGTGGGAGGTTTTCTTAAAAGCAGGCAATGCCAGGCTGGGGCAGCTGGAGTGTGGTTCCTGCAGGGCTTGGGTGCAGGTGTGGAGATGGAGCGGAGCGGCTGGAAGGTGTCGAGAAACAACAGTCTGAGATATGAGATATCTCAGGAAAGCAGTCCTGTTGCCTTCAAGTCTACAAATATGGTTTTACGCTGAAAGAAGGGAGATTGAGATGAGATATTAGGAAGAAATTGTTTCCTGTGTGGGTGGTGAGCCCCTGGGGCAGGTTGCCCCGAGAAGCTGTGGCTGCCCCATCCCTGGAGGTGTTCAAGGCCAGGTTGGACGGGGCTTGGAGCAACCTGGGCTGGGGGGAGGTGTCCCTGCCCAGGGCAGGGGGTGGAATGAGATGATCTTCAAGGCCCTTTCCACCCTACGCCATTCTATGATTTGCCCCTCCAGCAGTGCCGGAGAAACCACAACCATGTATGCTTCGCTTGTGCAAAAATGCTGGCACCAACCGTGGCGGAGTTAAACCCTGCAGTAACCCCTGGCCGGCTTGTGCCATGGGTTGGTGTTAAACACGGGGATTTCGGGGCTGAGCCTCTCTCCGGGTGGAGCGTGGGAGGCTCACTCCCAGTTAGCCACCCACACTGGGATGCAACTTGGCATCTCCTCGGAGGTCGCAGAGCCGGCGGTGGTGTCCCAACGTGCCGACACGGTGGCAGGGATGCAGGCGGGCTGGTTGACAGATGCTTTCCCAAAACAGGCTGTAGTATCCTCAGACGTGTCACCGGCGCCCGGCCGCTGACAGCTGGATGTGGTGCTGCGCAGGAGGCACAAACGCACATGCTTGGAGCCACGCCGCAGTGGAAAGAACATCCCCTGCGTGCACAACTTGGGGAGCCCTGCCGTGGGGTGGGCTGGCGGTGCCTGGGTCCTCTCCCCTCCGTGCATGGGGTCAGAGAGACTCAGTCCTTCTCAGTAGCCCGCGAGGGTATTAAATTTAATGTGTCGATGTCCAGAAATTATCATATTTGGGAAACGCTCATTAATCTCTGTCTGCCTCCCTGGGTTTTATTGTCTTCCCTTCTTGCGAGCCCTCCTCTGCTGTGACTCTTGCTCTCAATTTGTGTCATCTTCTTTCCACCCAAGTTTTGTCTCTCGCCCCTTCCCGCCTCCCGCCGTACCTCTGCACCCCGGGAAGCTCTTTGCAAAGTCTGTGTCCCACAGCCCATCGGCTGCAAACCGAGAGGCAGGGGCAGAGCTGTTTAAATAAATCTAGATTTTATTGGCAGATATTTTTATTGCTCTGTAGGGCTGCAGGAGCGGAAGGGGAGATGGTTGATGGCTTGTTGGTTCTGGCTCTGGGCGGGTGGCAGGCAGGGGGCTGGTGAGCATCTCCGTCTCTGCCCCTCGAGCATTGCCCACCGGTTTTGGCGTAGGGATGCTCCTCCTCACCACTGGTCGTGCTTCATTGATGGCATCTTGTCCCCAACCTATGCCACTGGGACAGGTCCGTCCTTGGCACCGCTGTTGCTACACCTGCTCTGCCGTAGCTTCAACTCGGTGTGCGTGCTCTACTGCAAATGCACAGCATCTCCTCTCCTCCCCTATATCCAAGCTCGAAACGAGCCTGGATTTCTCACTATATACATACAGGGAATTTTCCCCACTCCAGCGGGCAGCGTGGTGATGGGGAGAAGTCTTGCTCTTGCCCAGCGGTGGCAATGGCAGGGGCTCCTGCCGGCTCACAGTCGCACCAGGCACATCCCTTCCCTGGAAGTTTCCCGACTGCTAAAGCGCGCTGAATTGTAGAAGTCGAGCAAAATAGGCTTCTTAACTTAATGAGTAAACTAATTTGTCAGGCGCGCGCTGTTCTGTTTCCCTCCGCAGTGCAGGTCCTCTCTGCCAGCGTCGCACATCTTGACGTGCCGGTTACTGTAGGGTTGGGAATAGCTCGGCCCCATCAGCAGGGCTGGGATTTGGCACCGAGGCTCTTTTCCACACAAAGATTTTTTTTTTTTGTGTTTTGGTTTAATAAAGCATAAGACCGAACAGTTTGCTCTCGCTCGTAGGTTCTGAAATATGCATTTAATTTAGGCTTAATGAGGAAATTACTGTCTATAAAAATGAAATGCCTTGCAGTGGCTCTCCAGGATGGAGCTTCTGTGGGATGAGAGCTGTTGGGACAAGTTGAGGTGGAAGATCTCGGGGATGGGGGATGCTGAGGGCTAGACCTGGAGTGATGAAGGATGGACCCGCGAGGTGGGAGGGAAAGATGCTTGTGGTGACATGGTAGGATGGGAATGGCTGCGGCAAAGGAGGACAAATAGCTGTATGACTCAAATCTTCCAAGTACTTTTACTTGTAAGCAAGTTTCCTCGTGTAAATGAGCCTCACCAGTGTCAGTAGAGCTGTTGGAGGAGCACTGGTCCCTATAGCCTGTACGGTGTGTGGGTCGCAGAGGAGGAAGTTTGGACTGGGCTATGTCAGAGAAGCTCTGAAGGTGCTTGTAGGATGTGCAAGGCTGGGACAGGGAGTCCACGTGGGGCTGTGTGGTGCAGAAGGCCCATTTTCAGGTAAGTTGGGAGGAATAGCAAGCAAAGAGTTTGGAGGCCTTTAGCAGAAGGCGTGCTGTTCCCCAATACCTCAACTTGGAGCGCGTCGTACCTATGGAAAAGCACAAAAGATCTCAGGGGCTGCTTGTGATTCTCAACGGGACTGGATTATTTCAGGTATTTAGGTGCTTATTTTGATAACTCAGCAAATAAGGTGACAGGCACAGAGTTGTAGTGGTCTGGAAGGAAAGACTCTGGCTAGCGGAGGAATAGCTTTCAATGAAAGGGCCTAAAGATGCAAGCGCCATCCATCCCCTCCAGTTACACGGTTGGAGCAGTGGGGACGAGTTCAAAGCCACTGCACAAATAAACTCTAATAGCTTTCCTCTTGCATTTATGTTATTAGGGGGTTCGTTTGACTGGCATTATGATGATAAATGAAAAATGCTTTGCACCATTACGTTGGGCGCTAATGCGTAGTGGGAAGAATTTCTACTCGTTTAAAAAAAAAAAAGGGGGGGGGAAGGCAGCGGCGGGGGGGGGGATGTGATGGGTTTGTGCGGCGGCACTGAGCTATTTGCATGCAGCGTGCACCTCGCACGCGTCCTCCCCTCGCCCCTCTGCTCCTTCTGGGTCGGGGCAGGGGGAGCAAACAGGTAAGGAGGGCTGCTGCCTGAAAGCAATCCTCCGAAGGGGTGCTACCAACTTGGAATGAATAAATAGATGTATCGACACCCCGGGGTACCGCGTTGCTCCCGTCTGGTAGGGTGCGCTCCCTTTCGCACCGCATCCCGCCTAACCCCATCCCTGCAGGGTTTGGGATCGCCACCTCCATCCCCAGGTAGGACCCAGGAGCGATAGCTTTAGGGTGAGGGCCCCAAAAGCTCGTGCCAGAGCCTGCAGCCCCCCTTGGAAGCCAAATGAGGAGTTTGACAGTCCAAAGGCTTTTCCTTCGTTTTAAAGCTGTGGAGCAAATTGAGTTCAGAGGGTCACTGTTACTCCCAGCTGCTGCGACAGAAATCCCTAATGCACCGTATGCCGGCTTTCTCCAAAGCTTCGGCTGCTTTTTTATGAGGCACTGTCACTCTATTATCTGTCTCTGAGTCGGTCTTTAGCTCTTTAACCTCATAAGGAGGGAGGGAAAAGGAACCTTGAAACGGGGGGAAAAAAAAGAAATAAAAAAGAAAACAGGATGCTCTGGAGAGCAGCTTTTCATCCTTGGCTGTGGAGCCGTAATTGGGTGTTTGGCGAGAGCCTGGTGGGCTGCGGAGGCGGGTGGGAAGGGATGAGGTGGGGACACTGATGGCAGGTAAGGCTCGGAGGGGACGAGCCCCGGCGGAGGAGGAGAGCTTGATGCTGAGCTGGGGGACGTGGCATGGGGTGGGTGGTGGCCAGGGTGCATCGCACATGGGTGTTTGGGTGCTGCTGCTGTCGTTAGGGGTCGTGGGTCCCTAGTGCCAGCTGGGTAGGAGCTGTGGTTGGGGAGGAAAGGATGGAGCAAAGAGATGATGCTCCTGGAGCCAAGAGATGAGTTCCTCGGTGTTCCTGCCCAACAGGGGTGGTGGGATCCCGGCATGGTCCCGCTGCTCTGAGCTGTCGCTGCTGCTCGGCAGAGGGAAACTGAGGCAGAGGGGTTAGGCGCCAAACCCAAGCCCTGGTTTGGAACTGTGAGCTAAATGGGAAGAAGAGCACAAGAAGCACGTGGACCTGTTGGAGCGGGGCCAGAGGAGGCCCCGGAGATGGTGGGAGGGCTGGAGCCCCTCTGCTGGGAGGACAGGCTGGGGGAGGTGGGGGGGGTCAGCCTGGAGGAGAGAGAGC
>NW_009649724.1:2086083-2099232 GCF_000708025.1 Charadrius vociferus | reverse complement strand
CAAGGCCAGGTTGGACGGGGCTTGGAGCAACCTGGGCTGGTGGGAGGTGTCCCTGCCCAGGGCAGGGGGGTGGAATGAGGTGGTCTTTAAGGTCCCTTCCAACTCTAACCATTCTGTGAGTCTATAAGAGGGGGAGCAGTGGAGGGGCTACCAATTCCCTGGGCACCCTGTTCCTTCCAGCAGCGTTTTGCTGCTCCTGGCCAGCTGCTTGGCAGCCCCTGTGGCACGAGACAGGGCTTTTGCTCAGCGCGCTCTCCTGCATGCTAAACACGCCGTCTCCCTGCAGGATCCTGCAGCCTTCTGCACTGCTCTGCTGCAGAGGGGGTGGGGAGGAGACGGCTTTTCGTTTTCCAGCGCAGCAGCCAGGCGGATGGCGGGGAGGTGGAAAGCAGCAGGATGGAGTCCCTCCTCCCTTGCACATGGTCCTTGAAGGGATGCTCTCCCCCAAAACCATCCCAGCTCCTGCTCAGCGAGCGCCCAACCCGAGTCGCTGCGTGCCCGTGTGCCACTGCAGCGTGTTAACGGCACCCTGCGGGGATCCGCAGCCTCCAGCATCTTGTTGCTGTCTGCCCCGCGGGTTGTTTGTGTCTGCCTTCATTTCTGCTCCTCTGTGGGTGATGTTGTCCTGGATATTGGGGTTTGTGGACTGCCAGTTCCTTTGCTTGACCCTACAGCAGCCAACGCTGTGGGATATAGTGACAAGTGATAGGATGAGAGGAAATGGGTTCAAGTTGTGCCAGGTGAGGTTTAGACTGGATATTAGGAAACATTTTTTCACGAAAAGGATTATCAAACATTGGAAGAGGCTTCCCAGGGAGGGGGTGGATTTACCATCCCTGGAGGTGGTTAAAAAAAAGGGTAGAGGTGCTACTTGGGGATATGGCTTAGAAGTGGTTTTGTCAGGGTAGGTGATGGTTGGACTTGATGATCTTAAAGGTCCCTTCCAACCTCAGCGATTCTATGATAAGGTGGTGCATCCCGACCGGGGTGCTGAGGCAACGGATGGCAGCTAATGGCGGGTGTGCAGGGTCTCCTCTGCACGGTGAGTTGCAGTCAGTCCTGTGTCAGTGCAGAGACTTTGTCGGAGAAGTTCTGAAGGAAGCAAAGCAGCTCCTACATTTTTTAGGGGGGGTACGTCGTCGTTCATTAAGTGAGGTCATCTTCTGAGCTTTGTTGGGTTTGGCGTCATTTCTGGGGGCACATTCCCCTTTTCTTTCCTCGTGCTCATGTCGAGTATTTTCCAAAATAAGAAAGCAGTCTCTTGAACTGGGCTTCGTTCCTCCAACACCTCCTCCAGACCACCTTGGGGGTGGTTTTCACCGGCATCAGGAACTGCTCACTGTGAGCCAGGGGTGGTTGGGACCATGCGTGGTCCCAGGCTGAGCTTCAGGGCTCTCTGCTCTTTACAGGGTGGAAAGACCTGGGCATGAAGAACAGCTGGAGCGAGGTGCTTGGGAGAGGTCTGCAGGGACCTTTAAGCGGTGGGAGATGCTGGTATCTGTTCAGGGTCCAATCTCCACATCCCCAAATAAACTCCCACGCCACCTCCATTGCCTCTGCGTGGGTCATCGGCAAAGGTGGCATTGCGCAGGGGTCTGCAGGGCAAGAGCACACGTGACGGTTTGTGGTCTTCAGAAGCATGTCCCTGGTATTTCCAAAATGCTCCGTATTTTTAAGCCAGATCCAGAAAATGCGTAGTTGAGGTTTTTTTCCCCCCTTTCTAGTAATTCCTTCTTCTCAGAGCTAAAATAAAGCACCGAAAGAGAGGGAGAGCACACCAAAAATGGGGTTTTTTTTAGAAAAGTTCTTATTTGTGCTTAACAAAGAAACCACCATGGAAATAGGTCTCTTTTTGTGGGGAAAAGAGACATTTTGAATGGGGTTAGAGTAGAGTAGGAAAGAGAGATCACATTAAAAACTTCCACCGGCTCCAGTAATGAGATTAAGGGAGCTGCCAGATGAAACCATCTGCCTAATCTTTTACCCAGAGCCGCTCTGTTCCCAGCTTCCATCCAAGGATGGGACCAAAGCCACCTTCTGCCAAGGACTGGCCTGACAGAAGATGCTCCGGTGCTGGTCTCCCCACCGGTGGGGAAGGACCGCTCTCTCCAGACACCGAGCTCCTCGCTGACAGCCGCTGTGCCGAGCACCCGAGGAGGAGGGGGAAAGAAAAAGGGGGGAAAAAAAAAGGAAAAAAAAAAAAAGGCACTCATAAAAAAGACAGTTTGACATTTTCTTGACTGTTTTGAAATTTTCCTAGCACAACAAGCTGTTTATCCGCCACTCCAGCTCTTATTGAATTAAAGTGTGGAGGGGGTGTTAGGAAGAAATCAATTCGTGCTCCATATGCTGTTCTGCCGAGGAACGCGGCTCTCTGCACACTATGGAATATGTAGGGAAGGGTGGGGGAAGGAGAGATAAATCCATCAGCTAACAAGATAAGTGCCTTGTTCCTCCATCTGTTACTGCTGTGTCCTTATCTGGGATTGCAGCGTGGCAGCAGTGATACATCTTATGTCAGGTATTATATTCCAAATTCATATGAATGAATTTTCATGCTCGCACCAATCCATGATCCCGCCGGGGGGTGCGGGGGCTTTGCCGCGGAGCCGCTGTGTCTCCCAGGCTCATCCTCAACCGGTTCTTCTTTTGCCGTTGGAATTTGTGAGTTTGAGAAGTTTGGGCACGGCACCGGCTCGATGAGGGGATGGTGCAGCTGGGAGGAGGACCTGGAGGCCGTCCAGCCTCAGGACGCCGACGGCGCGGACATGTGCTTTGCAGACGGGAAAATCAGCCTGGGAATAAAGCATGTGGTTAGGGGTGGCGGGAGGGAGGAAGAGGAACTTCTCAGGGCTTTGCTTTTCTGCTAAGGCTCTTTAGGTGGAGTATGGTAACGAGCAGCTCCGGGCCGTGGAAGCTGCGGTCCAGGCGGCGTTAGGGTGGGTAGCAGGGGGAGAGGTGGTGCCAAAGCGCCGTTCAATATCATCGTTAGATAAGGGTTTTTTAGAGGCATCAACCTCCGATTTTCCAGATTTTCTGCGCTGAACCAGATCCACCAGGATTTTGGGAGCAGCAGTTGGATGAGATGAGCAACCTTGGGGAGCTCATTTAGCTGTACACGCCTGAACTCCTCACGGTCTCCTCTGCCCGGCTGCGAACCCACTCCAAATGCATCTGGCTGCCAAAGCGCCGAATTTCTAGATGGTGCCCGTGTTTAAAATCAATTTAGCTCTGGACCAGCCTCAAGACCTGTCCTGGATTCGGTGGCTCACCCTGCAGCAAGCCAGGCTCTTCAGAGCTTGGAGCTGCTCTCAAAGTCTGGTCTTAAGGCTAATCCAAAACTCTCCTCACCAAATCGCTGCTGCGCTTGTAGTTGACTCTACAAACGAAAGCTACCGCCGAATTTTATGGATGGTCTTCAAAACTTTGGCCTCTGTATAACCATATCCCCGCCTGAAATCTCGGTTGTTACGACGATCTAGTCGGCTCGGTGTCTGGGAAGCTTTCCGCAGCTCGCGGGGCTAAGTCAAAGCCTGGCCGGGATGCGCGGCGGCTTGTAAAACCCACGGCATCACGGCAGAGCGATGCAGCTGGGGGGAACAGCGGTGGTAGTGTTCGCCACTTTGTCTTTTTGAACGCGCTGGGGTTTGCTGCCGTGCCAGCTTTTCCCGGAGACGAGTCCGTAGAGATACGGAAAGTTTAGACGGGGAATAGGAATGCATCTAAGTCATCTCTAACTGGCCATACTCGAGTGAGTCTCTCTTGACCTGCAACCCCGTGGGTTGCCCTGGAGGACCCGCCGCTGCTGAGCAGATGAATTAAGTCTGCACAGGCTTACGGGGAGCCACGTGGAGGGCTTTCTCTCTGCCTCTCGGCTCTGGAAATGTGATTTTATTATTTTTTTTTTCCCTGGCTGGGCTTTTTGCACAACTGGGCTATGGGCAGGGGAGGCTGGAGGGAGATTGGTGAAGGTCAGAGCCAAATCCTAACCATTGCTGGGAACCAGGAGTGTCTGGAGCTGGCTGAATTTTAGGCTTGTTGTTAGTCTGGGTTCGTATTTGCGAGCGGAAGGCGCAGACTGTAGCACCGTTCCCAAGCCAAGAATTTAGAAACCTGTTTTTAGAAGCAAAGTCTAATTTGGAATTAAAGCACAGGAGTTGCTAATACTCTCATGGGACTAAACTGTGGCTGGATCCTATTTTCTGCTTCTCGTGTGTACTCCTTTGAGCAACACCCATGGAGAGGGATCACTCAGGGCTGGGAGAGAGAAGGTGAGAGGAGTCAGTGCATCACCAAGACCTCTGGAAAGAGGGAAAGTGAGATGCTGCTGCTAAGTACCTGGCTCCTAAGCATCCCTCTCGCCTGGGACTGGGATGTAGGAAGAATTCAGCCCCTCTGAATAAATGGCAGATGTTCAAATGTGCTTTCTGCTGCTCAGCATGTCAGTCCCAGGGTGCAGAGGGACATGGGAGTTGAGACAGCAATAAAAGCAGGAGTCGCACCTTTTTTTCTGGTGGTCTGTCCCTCACCTTTCGTGCCCGCGTGCCTCGGCTCCAGAATAAAAGGAATAAAAGCGAGGGCACATATCTTCGCTGGCGTGAGCATCGGGGTAAAGAGCATGTTTCATTTGTGGAGCAGTAAAAAGTTTCAGGAAAGGGTAGGGAACTGGACCCGGAGCTCAGCTCACCCCGGGTTTTGTTGGGAGCACGGGAGGTGCGGTTTGATCTCGAAATATCCTTTCTGAACTCGCGCTCGAGCCAAAAAGGCAGAGAGATGCCTGCGTGAGAAGCGGGAGCACATCGTCTCTGCCCTGCCTGCGGGAATCCGTGGTGGGACAAAACCCAACCTCAAAAGCAAGGGCTGTAAAAACCAGGTGTGCCGAAGCCGGAGAGAATCTTTTTTTTTTCCTCATTGCCCACCTTCTTGTTCTCGAATAAAGATGCTATTTTTATTTTCCCTTCTGTTTAGCCCCGATGGGCTTAACCCATCTCTGCAGAGGCGCAGAAATCCCAGCTCTAATTTCAATTAAGAGCGCTCCTTTTGATTGCAGCCCAGGCTGGGGTTTGGGATCTATTCCTAATCCCTATATTAGCGCTGATTCATCTCTTCCATGAGTATTATCATCAGCGGCCCTTAGGGAAGGGAGGGGAGGGATCTTTTGGGAGGATAAATACCATTTGTTTGTGTTTGTATTAGCTTCCACGCCGCATCCTGATTACATCCCGCATTTTGACACAACAATTATTATTAATTTCCCGGCGTCTGCATTTGGATTCTCGCCGACACAAAGGGAAGATGACGGATAATGTCAGGCTCGGTAATTGGGTGGGGGAGGGATGGAGAAGGGGACGGGGAGAGGGGGGTGCAGATGGGATATTATTAGATTGCAGTTCTCCGTGCGGAGCAGGGAAGGTATTTCTCAGCAGATGTCGGCATCGGCTATTTATCCACACGTTAGCGCCGGCGGAGCGATTGTCTGGGATGCCCTCGACTCCCTCACCTCTGCCCATCTCTGCCCCCTTCCACATCGAAATCCCATCAGCTCTTTATAGCGGGAATTGGCTTTTCTGGAGAGCACCACCCGTTGCCTTCTGCTCCGGCGCTGCCGTCTTTGCACATTAAGTTGGCAAAGGTGAGCGCCGGCCAGCGAAGAAGCGAGCCGCGGTGCCGCAGGAGGGCTTTTCTCTGCAGGGTGAAGGTTTTGGAGAAGCCCCTCTGGGTCCCGAGTCCCTTCGGGGCTGGGGAGTAAAGAGTTGGTGCCTGTTGCAGGAGTGACTTGTCGAAGATCGCTGCGGGCACAGCCAAGGTGGGAACCTGCCAGTCCTGCCTCCTCGTTTCAAAGATGTGGTCCTTGACCCGAAGGACCCATCGGATGCTTGGCCAGGGCAAAGGCGGCCGCTAATGCACGGTAAGGTTGATGGAGAGACATTGCTGGTGGAGAAATCAGAGGAGGACATGTGCCCCGGTGCTCCTCTGTCCTTGCTGCCGGGGATTTTTGCTAACTGCTTCCTTTTCTCCTTTAACCGGTCATCATAGGAGAATTGCAGCATTGCATCAAGCACAGCCCAGGTGATGCAAAAATCTAGGAAAAAAAATACTCAGGAAATCCCTTGTTCTCTCAGATCTCATGTCCATCACCTGACTTAGGCTGCGTTGTACCTGGTGGCACCCAAAGCAATGTTGCTGGAAGGGAAGGTCTCCTGCCCTTCTCGTGTCTCAGTGTTGTCTCACCCCTTCCCCGCAGGGTTTGTGCTTCTGAAGCGCTGGGTGGTTCTTCCCAGGCTCTCCCCGGGCGGAAGGAGGTTTGAGTTCAAGCTGGGAAAATAATAAATAAACCAAAGGAACTAACTGTGATTCCGCGAGCATCGATCTCTGAGGTTGCTCGTGAAACGCAGAGAGATGCTTGCGGTGGAGGAGAGGAGGAACACATCGGTCTTTGAACCTTTGGGGAGCGTTCCTCCTCTTTGTTATAAGTCTACGCAGGGCGGGCGATTTGCTGGAATATCATTTCCTCCTCAGCCCAGATGCTGAAGGTGGTGATGGAGTTGCTCTGGTGGCTCGTGCGTGGGGTTGGGAGGGGAGGAGGGGGCCCGCAGCCGTTGTGGGGCTTTGGCGGTGAGATGCCCTGGCTCCGGCCGCGGCATGGCAGGGATTCGGGAGATGAGCAGAAGTGCTGCTGGTGCCTGACCCTTGCTGGGGTTGGAAAGTGCCTTCACGGCCGTGCTTAGAGCAGGAGCACAAGGTCAAGCTGCAGCTTTGCCCGAGAGAGAACCAAGCGCATTGACCTCATCACTCATAAAATCATCCAGAAGAGGTGTGGGGGTGGTTTTTGTTCTTTAATGCCGGAGCTTTGGCATCTACGCTCGGCGCTGGGCCCCATCGCACGAACAAGCTGTCCCCTCGTGCTCCCCCCTTGGCCAGACGCTGGCGTTGGCATCTGCGGCTGTGGGGCAGGAGCAGCGCTCTGCTTCTTGGCCTCGTGGTTCTTTTGCTAGCCTCTAACATAGCCAAATCCCTCTCCTTCCCTCCCCCTCCATGTAGGGTCCTTCCCATCCCAAGCCCTCTCCCTCCAGCGTGCCCCAGAGCCGAGGCTCCCCTTCCATCTCTCCTACCGGGTTTTCCCTATAGGGCAGGATGACAGATCATGGCATACCTCCAAGTGGGTCAGGATTTCTCATGCTGATGAGCTGGGCCTTCCCAGTCGTCATCCTGCAAAGTGGCACCGCTCCCAGGGCTTGGCAGCTCCCACACGGCGGGACGCGGCTGGTCCGTCCCAGCGATGTCAAGGCGGTCGGATGCCGAGAGCTGTGTTGCTTGGAGGTCGCATCTGACCACTGGAAGGGTTGTGTGCGTCTGTACGTTGAGGTATCATGTTGTGAGCGGTGGCTCACACGTAGGGCTCTTGGCCTTGGTGGGCGCAGAGCTGGGATCGCAGGAGACCACCCTCCTGGCTCTGAGTTGGGAGTCCTGCCCGTGGATAGAAGCGGAGGGCACTTTTGAAAGCTTTGTACTTGAAATAGAGCTGCTTCCCCCACTGCGTGACGGCTGTTCTGGATGATGGACGAAGCTGGGCTTGCGGGAGCCAGCGGCTTTGTCTCCAGCAGCGATGCGGAAGGTGCTTTGGGCTTGGCTTGCAGAGGCAGGGGGACGGTGGGCCGGGGGAGGGGGACTTGAAATAGAGCTGCTTCCCCCACTGCGTGACGGCTGTTCTGGATGATGGACGAAGCTGGGCTTGCGGGAGCCAGCGGCTTTGTCTCCAGCAGCGATGCGGAAGGTGCTTTGGGCTTGGCTTGCAGAGGCAGGGTGACGTGGTGCCGGGGAAGGGAGCCTGCCCTGCAGCGACTGGAAGAGGAATTAGGAGATTTTGTTTGGGTTTTGCCCCTTGCTGTGCGAGCTGGGCTGTGAGAGGGGCTGGAAGCATCTCCTGGGGGTTGTTGTGAAGCGTTTATCTATGGGTTGGGACGGGCATGGCTTGACGCTGTTAGAGGAAGATTTGATGCTTTGCTCTGAAATTGGGCCAAATCGCAATCTCTGGGACCGGTTGTTGAAATTGAAGAACGTGTACTGTGATATTTAGTCCTTTTGGAAGCCAGAGGAGCTGGGAGGGCGAGAAAGGCTTGAGTTGGGCAGGGGTGGTGCGGCGTGGTCCCCCCGCAGCCGGACTACGCGTAGGACGTGGGGCCAAGGGGTGATGCTGGCCAAGCCCCTTCCTCTTGTTTTCCTTCTCAAACTCTGATCTTTTCAGCCTTTAAGCGCTTCCAGCCGCGGATTTGTGCGTTCAATATCCAGCGCAACTCCTGCGGCGTTGCCAGGGGTTAGCATAATGGCCATAGTAATGCAGGGATTTATCAGAGACGTTATCAGCACAATCAAACCCAAACTTTGCGGCTTTTTCCCATTCACCCCGAAAGCAGGACCGGCTTTCTGTGTGGTGTGACCTGTAGGTGCCAGAGCCAGGCCGTGGGGTCACCTCATCTAATAGCAAATCTTTTGTCCTTAGAACAATAAATCTGGCGCTTCGTTCCCTCTCTTGCATCTTTTTATGTCCATTTGCACATTGAAATCTCTTCAGCTGACTCCTGCCAGTCTTTACAAAAAGCTTTTGCTGCTTCAGATGTTTCAAAGATTGAAGGGTTGCCCATCAACCAGAGAGCTTTCCTTGTAAGCAGCACCGGCTCTGCAGAAGGCAGTGGGAGGGAGGTGAATGTATGTGGAAGAAATGGGGAAGGGAGGCAAAAAGAGAAAGGGGTTTTTGTACCCTGTTCTCCTGGGGGATGCATTTTTTTTTTTTTAATCTCTAAATCTGTGTAATTGATGCCCAGATACTCTGGTGATGAGTGCCTTAGAAATGCATCTGCAGTAATAATCTAATATCCGTTTGTTAGGGCTCCAAGGAAATCTAATAATACTGATGCTTTGCCTAATAGAGCTCCTTTCATCCCAGGATAAAATGCAAGGAGTTTGAGATGGAAAAGACCAATTTTAGGTCGTGTAGTTCATCTCCCTTCCAATGCAAAGTCTCGAGGTATTTTACAGACGTTAAATAATTAAAAGAGCGAGCATGGGCAGGGAGGCAACTAGGTGAAGAAAGCAGCAGCTGGCGAGCGCGCCGGCCCGGCTCCCCGGGTGTGCTGCCAGCGCCGCTCGCTGCGAGGAGGGGAGCGGGGAGCTCGCCGGCATCACACGCGGGGAATCGCACGCAGATGTGAGCCAGGACCACTGGGTTCTACTGGAGCCTCCGTGGTGGTTTGCTGGGCAGGACTCCAAGCCATGCTGGGAGCGGAGGTGATGCCCGGCTCGTCTGATCCTGCCCAGCCCAGCTTGGCACCAGTGCTGCCCTGCTGGTTAATGACGGTGGCTGTTCTGGGATGTCAGTGCTGCTAGATGGGGGTTTATCAATGGCATCGGGATTCATCGAATGGTTTGGGTTGGAAGGGACCTTAAAGACCATCTTGTTCCACCCCCCTGCCCTGGGCAGGGACACCTCCCATCAGCCCAGGTTGCTCCAAGCCCTGTCCAACCTGGCCTTGACCACCTCCAGGGATGGGGCAGCCACAGCTTCTCAGGGCAGCTTGTTCCCATGTCTCACCACCCTCACAGAGAAGGGTGTTTCTTCCTAATACCTCATCTTAATCTCCCCTCTTTGGTGTCAACCCGTTCCCCCTTGTCCCATGGCTCCCCTCCCTGATGCAGAGTCCCTCCCCAGCTCTCCTGAGCCCCTTTAGGCACTGGAAGGGGCTCTGAGGTCTCCCCTTTTCGCCTTCTCTTCTCCAGGCTGAACCCCCCCAACTCTCCCAGCCTGTCCTCCCAGCAGAGGGGCTCCAGCCCTCCCAGCATCTCCGGGGCCTCCTCTGGCCCCGCTCCAACAGGTCTGTCTTATGTTGGGGGCCCCAGAGCGGGACACAACTGGGGCAGAGTGGCAGCTTGGTGGGCATAGAAGTGACCTCACCTGTTTACTGACCATCCACATGAGCGATGGAGGATGGCGATGGCTGATGGAGCTCGTCGGAGCTGGAAGCTGAGGTGTCCCTTCTGCAGGAGCAACTCCAAAGAGGAGCTGCCACCCAAGTCCCCGGTTCACCGGCAGCTCCTGGTGGTAGTTGTAGCAGAAGAATCTCCTTTGGTTTCTGGTGCTTTCAGTCCTGTCAGTTGGTTATTTTTTTGGCAGAAAGACTGTAAAGGTCTGGGTTTACATCTGCTCTTCAGCTGTGCTCCGCACGGGCGTGGGACCGGCCCTGGATTCGTGTCCCTCCGTTGCCGGACCCAAAGCAGGAGTGACCCAAGCTCTTCCCTGGCTTTGTTGCTCACCACTGGAAAGCACCGCTGTGGAGGGTCTTACTCCCTCCTGGTGCAGCGCTTGCCCTAATTGCCCGTGGACCAGGCAGGATCCGGCCCTGGGGGTTCCCCTGGGGCTCGGAGGGGAGAAGACAGGGGCCGCGGGGGCTCCCACGGGGCTGCGGCTGCCGTCAGTCTTAGCGCATTTGTCTCCATCTTTCACAGAGCGAGGGGTGGCAGGAGGGTGGGATTTGGGGACTGGCAGAATTGATGATATCTGCAGTGAGGTGTGTGGCCCCTGCGGCTCCATGCGGAGCGGAGCCGGGGGGGAAATCACCTGTGACTGGTTCCTCCGTTCTGCCCTCCTGTAAATAATCATAGATGGAAATGTCAAGCCCGGAGCTCCTAATGCCAGGCAGAAGGAGGGGAGAAGCGAAGGGAAAATACGTGTGTTGTCGTAGGAGGGGGAGGGATGGAGAAGAGCGATGGAGGGAGACGGTCGGTGCGTGATGGAGATGCAAACCCTGGGCAAGGGAGGGCTGGAGCCGACCTCCTCCGCAGGCAACGGGCTGGGGGAGATGGCAGGAAGATGCTCCCGATCCCCTGTGGGGCTCTGGGGGTGGGAAGGTGCGTGCTGCGGGGTGGTCGGGTTGGGCAGTACCTCCACCTTAGGATGCTTCTCCCTGGGATGGTGGTCCCACCTTCTCAGGCCAGTTCCCCCACCTTGTCTTGGCCTCGGGGAGGGGATTTTCGGAGTTAAATGTCCCCACAGGCAGAAAGGCGCAGCCTGGAGGGCTGACTGCTCCGCTTCCCCCAGCTGATGCTCTGCCACCTCCTCGGAAAGGACAGCCTTCTGCTGGTCCTTTGCCTCTCTGCTGAGAGTGCTAATTAGAGGGCCAATTAGTGTTCAAGGTCAATTTGATTTGCACACTCCCTCCACCAGGAATTGGAGGGATTCTCCTGGTTTTGCCCAGCAGATGTGGCAGGGGCTTGACCGGGGGGGGGGATCAGTGCCGAGCAGGGGGAGCATGGGAGGGGAGACGGCTGTGCGCCGCGCACATCTGGGCGGCTGCTGTGCACATCTGGGCAGCGCTCGCGTGGCTGACGGGAAGCAGCAGGTCTGGGCGTGCTGCAGGGGGCGAGAGGGTCGGACCTCTCCCACCAGGCATCCGGGGTTTGCTAAGGGGGAGTGGAGCTCAGAAGCACTCAAATAGTGGGGGGAAAAAAGATTTGGGAAGCTTAGAAAGGGGATGGTGGGGTGGGAGAGGGGAGAAACACAGGGTTTTTGAGTTGTTTGATTTACATTTAAGCCCCAGAGCTGGTGGTTTTGTTGCGGTAGGTCGAAGAGCAGGCAGGTTGCAAACAGCCTGTGTATGCAGTCCTCAGCCAGGGTGGTCGTCCTTGTCCTCGGTTCCCTGTGCCCAATCCTGCTCCAGTGCCACCAGCTTTCTGGACAGGAACACATCGCCTTGTCTGGGAGTCAGGGGATGCAATAGCCTCTCCAGGAATTCGTGTGTGCAGGGATGAGGCTGGCATCTCCCGTTCAGCATGGCTGGATGTCGCGCTGTCCCAGCTGGCTGGCAAATTTGGCTTTTTTTGGGTATGGGACATGTACCAGAGCCTGCTTTCCACAGCGGCCTCAAGTGCAAGGGCACAGCAAAGGCGCAGGGAAGCACCTTGATGTGGTTCTCCCCTGGACTCGAGTTTTCTGTCTGGGTTTGATGGTGGGTAAGGTGCGTAGACTGCCCTGCGGTACCCATGTCAGTGCATGGAATGTATTTTGGACCCGAGGTGTGGGGGTGGGCCCCCCCCTGCCCAGCCAGTGTGCCGACAGCCCCCTTCCCTGGCCCTGCCATCAGCATTTCTGGGCACAAAACAAGGAGCAGACGGAGCAGGAACCTGCACAGCAGCCGGTGCCCGTACCCAGCTGCGGGGCAGGAGCATCCTGCCTGCCCCCCCCAAGAAAAAAACCACCCACCCACCCTTTGGGTGCAGAAATCCCCATACGGTGTGCAGGCACGTGCCCCTCAGAGTCGTGGGCACGTCCGCCGTCTCCTCGGCCAGCGCCTGCCTCCCCTGCAGCCAACGCTGCCCGCGTGAAATCTGGGCTGGGGGCATCCGCTTGATACCAGCTCCAGTCCAAAGCCGATGAGAAATGCACAGACTGGCGGTGCCGGACTGCATACTAATGGCGCGAGAGCTCGCAGGGAGCAGGGAAGAGAAAGGGAAGGAGCCAGACTGCAGCTCCTGGCTACCCGCGATTGATTTATTACCAGGTTTGCTGATGAATGTGTGAGAAACGCTATTGGTGATAAAGCAGAAAGCCCGTAATTAAAGTAACAGCTTTCAGTTTTTAAGCACCGCTTGTGTGTTTTCTTCTCTCTGGCAAATTTTGTGCCTCGGTGTCGCTCGGCAGCATCCCCTCCTGCCGTCCCGCGCCCACGCTGCCTGTCGGCTCCGGCGTGGAGGTGCTGCGCCCGCAGTCCCTGGGGTGCGGGGTTATGGCATTAAGGGCCTCGGCGGCTGCTTTGCGGAGAGGGAATGTGGGATTTTGGAGATGTGGGCTCCTTGCTCTGCCGCAGCAGCACTGGGGAAATCCCCCCCCAGTTCTTGAGCTTGGCAGAGCATTGCAAAGGGTCCCAGTGGGATGCGGGGCACCGATGCTCTTCCCCAGGGCGGGGGTCGGGATTTTACTATAAATCCCTGCAGCGCACTGGCAGAAGATGCTCAGCACCTTCATTATAAATGGTCGCCTGCGTTTTACGTGCTGACATGGTTCACTCCTGCCCAGACCAGGGGCTGGCTCCTTTCTCCTGCCTGTGCACGCATGTGGCACGGCACGTGCAGGTCCAGCGCAACCCGGCGGGGCCGGCA
>NW_009649724.1:2076558-2076880 GCF_000708025.1 Charadrius vociferus | reverse complement strand
CCCCCCCAGCCAAGAGTCCCTGTGGCTGGTTCAGAGCACCTTTCCCAGCGCCTTTCCCGCTCGATCCCTTCTCCGGGGCTGCCAGGGAGGGGGAGAAAGGGACCCGCCGCTTGGTAGGGTACGGATCCGGTGACCCACAGCCAAATACCATGTGCCTTCGGGTAGTAAATTGAGCAAAGAAGCATCCTGCGAGTGAGCGGCCGTGATGGATGGGTTGGCAGATAGAAGGATACGTGCGGTGAGGGATGGGGGGGTGGAAGGGGAGAGGAGGTGAGCACTCTGCCGATGACAGATGGACGGACGGGGAGGGGGTTGCGCGGGG
>NW_009649724.1:2067737-2076544 GCF_000708025.1 Charadrius vociferus | reverse complement strand
AGGGAAAGGGTCTCTCTGATGAGAGAGAGACTGGGAGAGATGGATGGATGGGATATTTATAGTGATGGCTAGGTAGATAGAGCTGGATGTGTGTTGATGAATAGGTGGATGATGGATAGAGGGCAAGGGCTGTGAGAGCTGGTGAGCTAAAGGGTATATACGGTGCTAGATAGATTAGATAGAAGGATACATGTGATGATAGAGAGATAGTATAAGCAGCAGCCTCTGACTCCCCAGCAATGTTGCTGCTTTTTAGCTACTGTGAGCTCCGCCGTAATCTCATTTTGCCCTGGTAAATTCCTTATCAAGGCAGCTTTTTTAAATGAAATCCCCTTAAAAGAAATGAAAAAAAATGAACGGATCGCAACCGGCAGTGCTCCCCGGCTCCTCCGCCGACAACCGCTGACCCAGGCTGGCCGTTTCCATGATTACAAATTAACTGATGCTCTGCAGCAGCCCCAAGTTTTTCCCGGCAGCTGCCGGCGGGGTCTGCCCAGGTGCCGGCGAGGAGATGCCATCCCTTGGTTGCCACCTCCCTCCCTGGTTCGGGGAAGCCTTTCTGTCCTCGGGCGACCTCGTCGTGTCCCCAGGGGTGTCGTAGGCACGGGAGGCATCGCTGTGCAGTGATGTCTCCAGTGCTGGCTCACGGGGAACGTGGGCATCTCTCTGGGCTCAGCTCCGGCGTTCGCGTGTTTTGGCAAAGCCTCGGTGCGATTTCCCGGCGTTCACCAAGAGAAAGGAGGGCTGGGAGACAAGAGTTGGCTCCTTTCCTTCTCCCTGTCTCCTCCTCCAAACAGCTGAGGAGCCCCAGGGACAGATTGTGCACAGAGGAGACCGAACTTCCAGCCTGCAGGTTTTTTTCCTTATCCCCGAGCAGGCAGACAGACTCGGCAGACGTGCGAAAGTCTGTCGTTCCTCTGTGCCGATAGCAATTAAGATGTGCTAATGGGTTCAGATGAGCCCCTTAAAAAAAAAAAAAAAGAAAAAAAGTGGATGTTTCGCTGAGCCTTCTGGAAGCTTTCGCTCATCTGCAAACATTTCTGCTGGTGGGAAACGAAAGCTTTCCACGGCAAGTCCCAGCACAAACATGCCGTCTGCGGCGGCGTCTGGAGCGACCCTCTTCATCCCACGTGTGGTATGGAAGGTCAGGGAGCCCTTGAGATGTTTTCTGAGCATCCCTGTCGGAGGTTTGACCTCAGGTGGCTTTTGGTAGCTGCGGGATGCTGTTTTACCTGTCGTTCTGTGGCTGTGCTGGGCAAGGATGCAGGCAGAGACAGGAGTCATGGACCGACCGCAGGCTTTGCCTCTGCCACAGTGAGATGATTGCCCAGCACTGTTTTTAAAGGGTTTGGTGGAAAATACAGCCCAGACCTGGTTGGCTTTGCCATCTCAGGTTGCTGAGGAAGGAAGAAAGGAATCAGGCTCTCCCTGGCTCTTAGCTTCACCCAAGAGCTGGTTGAAGGGGTGGTTTCATCTGGTGATGCTTGTCATGGCACGTGGGGAGTCCTGCCTGATGCTGCAGGACCCTGGAGCCACGGGTGCCCTGGTGCCGTGCAGGGAAAGGCTGTAGCCAGACATTTTGTGGCCGGTGGTCACCGATGCTGCACTGTTTTTCCACTATTTTCAGCCTGGGATGTGCTGGTAAAAGGATTGTCCACAATTTATGCTCGGTTAATCCAGAGAGCAGCGTGGTTGGCTTCCCAAATGGGGAGCCGGCAAAGCGCCTCTGCTGCAAGTGAATCGTATCCTAACCTTGTCGGGGAATTCCCTGCACAGAGGAGGGGAGAAAAAAAAAATAAAAATCTATTACACTGTTGCTTGTTTTATTTTATGTGCTGGAGGGGTGGGGAAAACGCTGAGCAGAACCGAAGCGCTCACAGTGGGATTTCCTCCGTACGGTGGAAACTAAACCCGCGTGGCCGAGTGCGTGGGAGTTGGAGCGTGAAGGCGTTGTGTAGCATTGGCTGCAGCGTTCAGCCCGAGACATGGGTTTTATTTTGGGGGTGGAGGGTTCAGCTCTCCATCACCCATAGCCACACGTGTGTGCTTGTGGGAGCACCCTGAGCCCTGTCTGGTGTCTCCCTCGGCACCGGCGAGATTAGCCGAGCGAGCGTTTCCGGTCCCTTTTGGAGGTGGTGGTGTGTGGTGATGACTGGTCATGCTGGGGGGAGAAGGAGGAGGAATGAGAACTCATCATCGCTGCTGGGGAGCTGAGCTGCGGCGATGCTGCTCTGCACGGGGAGCAGTAGCATCACCTGCAGCCCCTTGTCGGGCTGTTATGTGGTTCTGGGTGCCCCGTGGGGAGGGGTTTTGGGCTGGCACTGAGGTTTCTGCTCAAGGACTTGCTGGTAGCCAAGGAAATGAATCAAAACTTGCCGTGCTTTCAGGCCAAGCGCTCTCGTACCTCCTCACAGGAGCATTGCTGGAGGAAATTCATGGGTGTAGGGGAGAGAGGTTGGCTCCGGCGGAGGGTGTGTGGTGCTCCCGGGATCCCCGTCCTGCACAGGGGGTGCAAACCTGAATGCAGCCCCTCTCCCAGCGGGACGGTGAGGCCTCTGGCTTAATCTGCGCGCAGCAATGATGCTCAAATAGGGAACGCCAAGCAGGACTGGGTGGGAATGTAGATCCAGCCAGCCCAGCGCCTGCCTTTGATGCTCCATCGATCGGGAACATCAGGGGATGCTCGAGGAGCTCGGTGGGAGGCAAATATCAGGCAGGATTGCTTAGGAGGGGAGAGTTTCCGTGCCGGCGGGCAGGTGGTATGACATCCTTTGTGCTAAGTTTTCAGCTCCTGATGGTAAACACTTAGCTAACCTTATAATTATTTTTATACGCCTATAGTTTGCTTCAGTGATCTGAAAGAAAGCTGTGGTTTTCAACTACGCCTAATGGGAACTATTTGAATTTCTTTTGAAATTTTCCCTTCCCCTTTGCAAAACGTGCGTACTCCTTCCAGAATCATGGGCTCTGCTCCGGGCAGCGGAGTGCCCCCTGCCTGCATCCCCTGCCTGCATCCCCTGCCTGCATCCCCTGCCTGCATCCCCTGCCTGCATCCCCTGCCTGCATCCCCTGCCTGCATCCCCTGCCTGCATCGGCGCGTCCCCTTCCAGCCAGCTCCTCGCTGCCTTTTGATTGATTGATCGGCGTGGCAGTCTAATAAGCGATAACAGCACATATGACAAACTAAACAACCGTCTAATGAATTGATTGACATCCGAAGGATTTGACTTGATGCACAACCCCAGTCACAGATAAGGTTAATGAGGGAGAAATTAAAATGTAGCTCAATGGGTAATGAATACAGCATGTGCCTTGTTGTAACACATGCCAGATCCATCACTCTGAATCAAGTGATGGTAGCAATTTCTAAATTATTTATTGCGCCCCTCATCCTCCATGTCTCAAGGGAAGAGGCACTCGGACTGGCTTTTGTATTTTTTTGGTATATATATATAACTGTATCTTTCTATCTGTGCATTGTGAGGATCCATAGCCAAAGAAAATTGCTTTGAATTTTGCAATTTTCATGTTGGTTTTTTTGTAAACTCAATAGCAAAAAATACAACAATCCAGAACCTGTCATGCCATTTGAATCATAATAGCTACAAATTCACTCCCCTGAATAAATGGAGAGGCTTATTTATCAAATATATACAAGATGTCTGTCTAGTTGTTAACACACAGAGGTATGAGTAGGCAGAGGAAATCGAGAAAGTTTACATATTCACTGCTATCTCCAGGGACCTTTCCTTTCCTCCTACTTCTTATTCCCTCTCCCTTCCCCCAGTCGCATCTCCAACTTGCTTTGACTTGCTCAGATTTTTTTTATTTTATTTTTTTTCTTAAATGCGTCTGGCTGACAAAACTTGGGCTGTCAGAAATGATCAAGAGATGAAGTTGCCAAGGAAAGGGAGAGAGATTCGCATGGAGCGTGCCTCTCCCCATGTCTTGCTGCCTCCATGGGAGGGTTTCTCCTCCGCTAGCCAGGAGGAGTGCCGGGGACCGTCAGTCTGCTTGAGATACTTGTGCGCTCCTCGTTATCGCGTGCATTTATTTCCACTTTAGGAAGGGGGAAGCCAGATTTGCTAGAAGTGGTTCTAGACTGGTTTTCGAAGGTCATCCTCATGGCCAGGTGGAGAGAAGAAGCCAACGAGCATCATATGGGCTCCCTGTATCATTATTGATTCCTGAGCTGGCGTTTTCGGAGGCAGGACTGGGTGATGTCTCGCCGCAAAGGAGGAGGGAGGAGTAGGCAGGGAATGGGCAAATGCTTTTTTTGGGGTTTGTGCCGCCTTTTGAAGCTGCAGTCACTGAGAAGGGTGTTCGCTGCCTGTGGCGGCGGCGTTGGATGCTGCACGCCTGGGAAATTACCCCCGCTGCGTCTGGGGCCGGGCGAGCCGCAAAGTCCTTGGCACCGAGCCGAGCTCTTCTCATGCCTGCCCCGCTCCGGGAGGGAAAGCCACTCACTTCTCCTCCCGCTTTGTGTCCCGGTGGCAGCTAATGAGTTCATTTTTGACCTCGGCATCCTTTCCCTAAGAGCGAGGCAGGGACGGGAAGGACTCAGGTAGCATGACTTCATCACAGATGGAGCGAGACTGGGCAGCTGGGGGGGAGAAATAAATAATATTCATCTCTTTGCTTATAAAGTGCAGCTGGGTCTGATGCCATTCAGAGGAAATGGCTGTGGATCCCCTCCCGTGCCATTCTTCAAAAATAGAGCCATTCTCCTCCAAGCACTCTTCCAGGATTTCATTTGAAACCCCCCGTTGTACCTCGGCGGCTATTTGGGTTTGGAGCGCGGGAGTTGGTGGCTATTAAGAGGTCAGCTCCTGCCACGGGTGTCCTTTGGAGAATGTGCCTATCTATTACGGGGCAGCAGGTAGATGCCACCACCCGGCGTTGGGGTGGCCGAGAGAAGCAATCGGAGCAAGGCACCGGTGTTTCAATTAACCGGCGAGACAGCCAACGTTTCAGCACCTGTACATCTCTCTCCCTAGCAGCCGGGATGTATTGTATTATAAATAACAATAAGCAGGCCCAGTCAAAGGCTGTAATTGAATCTCTTCGTTTTGCTGACTCGGGTGAAAAAGCCCCTTTGAGTGAATTACGACGTGTGTATATAATTTGGGCGACGCGGAAAGGGAACGCGCTCGGTGTGATTAAAGCCCCCCCATCCCTCCCCGCTCTGCGGCGCTGCCCTCGCAGCTGCTTTTGATGGGCTCGCCATGGGGAGCATCGCTCAGCTCTCCAAAACTTCGCCTTCTCCTGAAGGGCAGTCACCCGTGACCAAACTTTGGATACCTGTTGAAGAGGAAAAGCTAATTCTCTTCTCTCCTTGCAGCACGGGACTCCCACCCCAGCTCCTTTCCCACCCGTCCCTGGTGGCTCTGCCTTCCTTGCGAGGCAAGGGGAGATGGCAGCCCGCCTGGGCCAGCGGTGGGAGCAGCAAAAGCTGCAAAACCGTGGGATTGCTCCTTGCCAGAGGGGTCAGGAGCAGTGTCCTGCAGATGTGGGGTCTCTGAAGGTGTCTTGGGTGCATCACCCTGGTACAGGTGTCTCTGTAGTGGTCCCTTTGGGTCCAGATGTCTACAGCTGATGCGCATCAGCCCACCTCGCAGGTTCTTACCAGGCTTGGTGGTGAGGATTGTCCCTTGTGGTGCTCATCCCTGCGCTGGGCGGGGAGGGAGGCAGTAGCCCCGGCACCACCGTGCTTGCCTGGTGGCCAGAGGCTGAGCCTTTGCTTTGGCAGCATTGGGGACATTGCACAGCCCAAGGCAGCGAGCGGGGACTTGCTGTGGTGGTGCATCCTCCCTCCCATGTTGTCTGACTGTTCTGTGGTCTCCGAAATCCTCATTTTCATGATCACAGAGACCTCCTGTCTGCTCAGGAGCTCCTGGGAGGTGCCCATCACGTGCACCCCAGCTTGCGAGCCCGGTGTTAAGCTGGTTTTATGGATTTAGGTGCATGCTAGATTCCTTTTGCATCTTGAAATCGAGCGGTGCAGATGATGTTGCCGGACAAGAATGAGTGGTTCAGTCATCCTTTGCTTTGAGTAGTAGCCAAGCATGTCTTTTGGCTAACAGAGAGAGCCAAAAAGTTGATGCCTTCCAGATTCTCGCTTTCCTTCCACTTCTTGAGCCCGACTGCAACGCTGTTCCTCGGCACGCACCCTCCTCCTCCTCCTCCTCTCACGCCTCTGATCCAATCCAGACATCTCCCGAAGGCCGGCACATTTCTCAGCCCAAATTTTGCACTGACAGAATATAATATATCTGCATCGAGGCGGAATATAAAGCGAAAGAGGAGCTTGAGGGGGGAGCGCAGGGAAATGAGGTTTGCTCTCTTGCAAGAGCCACGGGGTTAAATCAGCAGCTGGAGCTGGTGCTTCTTGGTCCCTTCTCAACCCCCCTGTGCTGCTCCTGCTCTTCGTGACCATGCCCAGTCGCTGTTTGGGGTTTTCTTGGAGGTTCGCGTTGAAAACCTGCTCCGCTTTTTCTTTTTTTTTTCCTTCTCTAGAATTCACTGTGTGTCACTTGCTGCTTTTTTTTTATTTATTTATTTTATTATTATTATCTTAAACATCCATTATTTAGAAACTGCTGGAGCCTGGAAACCAATTTCTGTGATTATTTCGAAGAGTTTGCAGCATTTAGGCGGTTCCGTCCAGGCTATTACATGAACTGACCAGGGGAAAAGAGAGCCTGGCGGGGCTGGATGCCCTGCGGGGAGGGGGTGGCGGACCCCCGGTGGGGTAAATACGGGATAACTCCTGCCTGATGGACATCTGGACCTGGAAATGAGCCGGGGTGGTGGATGAAAATCAGCATTGCTTTTAGCACAGGGTCCTGTGCTGGGAGAGGGGAGGGATGGCAGCCCAGATCTCCCGCTGCTAATGGGGTTTGCGGTGGGCAGTGATGGTTCTGGGCATCGTGGGACGCGGCGGGGACGTGGTTGCAGGCGGTGTCCTTCGCTGTTCTTGGCTTTGCAGGGCTCAGCGTGTAAAGCGGCGGATCCCTGAGGATGCTTTAAGCTACTCAAGGGATTAGGCAGGGTTAGGAGCAATCCCAGGACGCGGGAAATGTCGAGGCAGCTTGCAGCCAACCTCCTCCTCCTCTTCTCCGGCCAAGTAAAGGAGTGGAGGGACATTTTTCCTCTTGGTTTTGCCATTTATGGGTGGAGGGATGGATGGTTGAGGAAGCCCCGGGTGCTGGAGGACTCCCTCTTCCCAGCAAACCATGCTGTGATCATATTTAGGGCCAGGGGAGGTGGTGGGAGGGAAATCCAGGATTGAGGGATTGAGTTCATCCCTCTTGTAAGCCCGTCAAAGTCAGCAGACTCGCCGCAAGAGCGGGGCTGGCCCGGTGCGTTCGTGCGCCGAGAGCAATCCCTAAATGCTATTGACTTAGCGTAACCCTCTGCTGAGCTCCAGCGTGGGAGTCCGAGTCACAAGGATCCCCCAACAAATGCCATCGCGGATGGGGGGGACCCCATCTTCGCCGCCCCGCTTTGGGGGGGAGGGAGCACCGCAGAAGTCACCGTCACGAGGACGCGCGGACAAAGGGAAGAGCTGTCCCAGCGGGACGCGCTCCTTTTTCCCCGGTGTTAAGCCCCGAGTCTTTCATCCCGAGACTTCAAAAGGGCTGAAAAAGATCAGTCAGCGGCGTTATCGCTGCTTTTGGCAAACAGGGAAACCGAGGTAGCGGAGCAAAGCCAGTGTGAAACAGTCTCAGCCCTCCCTGGGTGCTCCCACCCCTCTCACCCCTTCCCAGGGTGGTGGGACACGCGATGTGGGGTGTGTGCAAGGGACATCTCTCCCGGTGCCCTTCAGAACAAAATACGATGTAATTATTGAACCTGTGAGCAAATCTGGCTGGCATCAGTCCCTCCTTGGCCCCCAGGCTGGCTCTCCTCCCTGCGGGGTGCTGCCGCTTGAGCATCCCTGCCCTAAATTTGATGAGGAGCTCCACGTTGAGCGCGTTGGGTCAAACTGGGTTTTGCAAGGCTCGTGCTGCAGCCCAACCCCCCCGGAGGCTTTACAAGCATCCAAACTGCAATTCTATCCATGTCGGAGCTCCCAGAGCAGTAGCCCATTTTACAGGTAGCAAGACTGAGCCCGAAGTAAGGGCAGTCTCCAAGCTGCTGCCATCCTCATCCTCCCAAAACAAAGTTAAAGCTCAAAGCCCAGCTGTGCCATCGGTGGTGGGAGGCAGGCGGCAGCGGTGTTGGAATTTTCTCCGCGTCGCTGCAGAGTTAATTCATTCCAGTAAATCATCCAAAATAATTTGCGGCGAATATCAATTTTCTGTGTGAACTTCTCGCTGGCTGCACAGAAGTATCTTCTGCCGACACGGCTCCCTAATTCTGCTGATCTGAGACAACAAAGCGGCTGGGGAATAAACAGGAGGCGAGCCGGAGTCCCCAGGGCTGCCGGCGCGAAGGAGGTGCCGGGGCTGAAACACGCTCGCAGATAAAACCCGCCGAACGCAGGCGATGATTAAAGGCTAATTTGCTCTCTGTGTAGTGTTAAGTGTGTGTCCCCCCCCTTTTTCCTAACGAGAAGAAGGCACTGCCAACCGCTTTCTCCTTCGCCGCCTCTCTTTTATTTACCTTTTCAATTATTTTAATGCTTTTCCAGTCTTTGATAACAAATGCGTCTCCTGGACTGGGACTTGCCGAGCGCACCTCTGCGCCGGGCCGGTGGCAGAGAGGATGTTTTGTGTGCTAAGAAGGACTTTTAATGGGTAGGGAATGTCTCAAAACAAAAAAAAAAAAAAAAAAAACCAAGTTTCCTCCACCTGTCCCGGAAC
>NW_009649724.1:2063254-2067689 GCF_000708025.1 Charadrius vociferus | reverse complement strand
ATGAGGGCGGCGGGGTGGGAGTCTACCACCATCGGCCTCCCCCCACCCCCAAAAAAAAATAAATAAAACCCTGAGGGAAGGGTTTTGAGTTGTGGTTGCATTGCTTTTTAAGGCTGGTGTTTCACGGTGTCTCCTTCCAAGGAGAAAGGTGAGCGGTGTGGGATCCTGGGTGCTCATGCACCGAGGCATCCCGGGTGCAGGATGCTCTGAAGGAGTCAGCCGAGGGGCACGTGTCCTGCTGCAGCACCCCAGTGCCAGCTTTTTGGAAGCCTGGGTGTTTCTGCAGCATCCCGCATGCTGCTGTAAGCTGAGGATGGTGTCCAGGATGGAGGAATCGAGGGGACCCCACGTAGCCCCTAACACCGTAGCGATGCATTGCTGCTGCTGAGCATGGCGTGGTGCTCCAGCACCTTCACCAGCAGTGATGCACAGTGGTTTGCTTGAGCACGGCTGTGATGGACCAGTCCCTGGCTATGCTATGACTGCGTTCGCTCTGGGGACTGGGAAACTCATTTGGATATTTTGGCTTTTGCTGCCGTCGAGATGGGAGCAGGTTTGGGGGGAGTTGGGAGGAAGGGAGCCCCTTCTCCCACCCATCATCACGCAGAGGATTCACCTTCACCAGCAGTGATGCACAGTGAGCATGGCTGTGATGGATCAGTCCCTGGCTATGCTATGGCTGCGTTTGCTCTGGGGACTGGGAAACTCATTTGGATATTTTGGCTTTTGCTGCCGTCGAGATGGGAGCAGGTTTGGGGGGAGTTGGGAGGAAGGGAGCCCCTTCTCCCACCCATCATCACGCAGAGGATTTGCCAAGAGGAGCTGTAAAGGGGTGAAAAGGAGGAGTGGTTTCCCCACTAGCAGGGTCTGATGCAACTTATCTCCATGGTACACATTGCAGATGTCTTCAGCATCGCTTCTCAGCAGCTCTCTAGCCCGGGTTTATCTGCTGAAGATCCGAGTGCCTTCAGCTCCTCGCCTGCAGGAACCAGCAGCGTTGCAGTTTCCATCCCAGGGGGAAGGCAAATTGCTCCTTATCGATGCTCCCAAAAGCTCGAGCCCCTTCCCCCCCCCTGCCCCGGCCAGCCGGCTTCCACAACCCATGTGCGCCGATGGTGGGGACCTGCAGGTCCTCCCCAGGGGAGCTCAGCCCAAAATAGATCTGGGGCACCCATTTGCAACCGGTGCTGGGATTGCACATCGGCTCCCGGTGGGGGAAGCGGCCCTGATTAAAAGAACTATTTATAAAGAGCCTGGATGCGGGAGAGGAAGAGGTGATAATTAGCTGGTGGCGGCGGCTGCGCTGCGAGCCAGGGCTCGGGATGGGTACCTGCGCTAACGGGCAGAACCGTGCTCCTGGGGCGAAACAGCCGGGATGGGGAAAGCAATAACTCCCTTCTCCTTTGCTTCTCTCTAAGAGGCCCTGCTGATTAATGCTGTTATTTTATTATCATAGCTGTTTTATTTTCCTAGGTGTAGTCTCCGCGCTCGGTTCCCGGCGGTGGGAGCAATAAGGGTGTTGAGGGCGGGTTGGAAATTGTCTTGTCTGTGTGGCGAAGGGGATTCCTCAGCAATGGTTTGAGTGACGTTTTCCCCCAAGAAGGGTTTCTTTCTTTCTTTGCTTATTTGCTTTTTAGATGGCTGTGAGACAGAATGCATTTTTTGGATGCAGAAAAAAATTCAACGGAGTTTTATTGTTTGAGAGATTGGCTTTCAGTGCATGTGTGTGTGTGTGCATGTAGAAAAATAAAAAAGTGGAGCTCTACGGTCATCTCCACTTACTTGTTTGATGTATTGTGCGGATGTATTTAATTGATGGCAGCGTTAGGGGCTTCCTAAGCTGTCCCAAATCTGGGGTTCGGGTTTGCTTCAGCGGCGCGCAGCCTAAGGACGGACAGACGTGGCGGTAGAGGTCAGCAGAAGGGGAAGAGCCGTAGATAATTTATGTACGAGCTAAATCTCTTCCCTCTGAGCTGCCGAGAGCCAATACCTGCAGCTTCTCGGGGGGCTGGATTAGCTCCCTGTCACCTCCCCAGAGTGGATTTGGTTTATATATATATATGTGTGTGTGCGTGTGTATTTCTCTTTCATTTGGCTGGGATAAAAATTGCTGAGTCAAAGATTCATTTTCTTCGCGAGCCCCTTGGAAGGCAGATAAAGGGGACGGCGGCGCTAGGCAGGGCTATAAATAATGCATAGAGCACAGGAGCAGCCCGAGCAGCCCTCTGCTTACAAATAGAAGATTTCTCAATAACGTATTACCCTGTCTACCGTCCCCAGTACCGGCACTTCTTCGCTCACCTTAGGCTAACACCGCCTGCTCGTGGAAATAAATAAATAAATGAGCCTAATAAAGCCGGTAGTTATCGCTAGTCCTGCCTGATCCTATCGGTGCAGCCCTCGTAACGCCCTGCTTGGCGTTGCGTCCTGGGTTTAATGCTTCTGAAAGTCACCGTGCTCAAGGTGGTATGAGGACAAGATGGGGAAATGTGCCTGGTTATCCTCCCGCCTGTTTCACTGAACCATCACTGAATGGTTTGGGTTGGAAGGGACCTTGAAGATCATCTCGTTCCATCCCCCTGCCCTGGGCAGGGCCACCTCCCACCAGCCCAGGTTGCTCCAAGCCCCATCCAACCTGGTCTTGAACACCTCCAGGGATGGGGCAGCCACAGCTTCTCGGGGCCTGTCCTCCCTAAGGCTTGAAACCTTCCCACCATCTCTCCTCCTCTTTGGGATAAGCTGCTTGTCCATCTAAATACAAGATAACCCCTGTGCATGTGTGGCTGTGCCAACTTGGAACACCAAATCCAAGGCAGCCCAGGATGTGGAGGAGGTTCCAGATGTAGCTGAAGTTGGGTCTTTGCAGAAATGCATCTTCAGCTTCACTCTTGCTTCGTATCATTGATCAAATTGATTCCAACCGCTCATTTCAAGGTCTGGCCACTGGTGGCCTTGAGCCCCTCTGGTGTTGGAGAGGACTTAGAAGGGCTCGTTGGTGGGGAGGGTGAAAGCCCAAGGCTTCCCAGCAGCCGGGCTGAAGTGTAGTTCAGTCTTGGCTGCTCTGCACGAAGCACTTGTCTGCTCGGGGTTGTGACTGGCTCCGGCAACCCTGTGGAGCAACGAGGACTTGTGTGGGCTCAGTCCTGAGCTCTCAGTGATGCTCTGCGGAGGCACAAAGGGAACGAGGGTGTTACCGAGCCGGCGAGGGCTCACGGGGGGCTTTTTCATGCAGTCCCAAACCGCGGGGGGGCTTCAAAGGGCCTTTCCCTTCCCTTTGAGCCGCTCCTTCAAACAAGCCTCAGCCCTCAAAGCGAAACGCCGAGCAAAACTGTCGCGTTTCATCCAATTCCCATCGAGTCTCGATGCCGAGCTGCAAATCGGTCCCAGGTTGGCACGGGGGGATCCAGGCGAATAAACGGAGCCACTGCCCCCCCGCCCATCTCGTGGCGTACGGATGCTGCTGAGCGAAGCCCAAAAGCAGCAAATGTCAAACTGATGAAAGAAAATCTTTCTTTTCCTTTTTTTCTGCCTTTTCACAAAACGAGCTGTAACTCCTGAAGTTTCTCGCTCCCCCCCCCTTTTTTTTTTTTCCCCCCTTGGTCTTCAGCCTCAAATTTCCATGTCATGAGGCACCTTTGAAAGCAAAAGCGTAGCTGTGGGAGGGCGGGCGGGAAGGACATGTTCCACAGCCAACGTGGACAACCTTGGAGAGTTTGGAAGGAACCCTGAATCATCCCTCTTCAGGGCCTTGGGCAACCTCTCATTCCGGGAGGGTCAGGAAGGGAAGGTTGGCTTGGGAAGGGTAGCCCATGAGTGCCATCTTCAGGATTGTTGTTACCTTTATTTTTTTCCAAAGTTCTAACGAGCAGGTTGGGTGCCACCGCCGCAGTTGGCTGCTGATTTGAGCAGGCTGAAAATCCAGTGTGGCCGAGTTATCTCTGTTTTACCCCAATCCTCCTCCCCGGCTCTCCCTGTGGCCCACTCGTGCTCTGGGCAGTGCCTCTTCGGTGACGTTTCTTTGGGTATCATCGCGCTGCGCCGCGCTTAATTGCCTGATTCAACGTTTTCAAGGGTATTTGGAGGAAATGTGGATGGTTCATTGACTGGTATTTGAAGGAAGCGGAGAATTTAATTAAAAAACATGAGGGAAAATTAGTAGTAAAGGAGACTGATTGCAAGGCTTGTCATAGGGAGGATTTTAGGTATGGCAGCCTGGCCACAGACCGGGAAGCCCCCGGCTCCATCCCAGTCCTCTGCCCTTGGGGAAAATAATAAGGAGGGGAAGCAGAGGGGGGAAAAAAATAGCTGTATTTTATTGTTGTTTGTGATTTTTACATAAATTTTGCAGATTGCACAGCCTGTTTTTTCTTTCTTTTTTTTTTCTTCTTTTTTTTCCTTCTTGTCTGCTCTGTTTAATGCAAACGGCACCTTCCTT
>NW_009649724.1:2057073-2063176 GCF_000708025.1 Charadrius vociferus | reverse complement strand
TTCTCTCGCCTCCCCTTCTCCCTGGCTCCCTCCTTCCCCGCTTGCTACCCTTCCCCTGCCACTCGAAACCCCTTCTGCTTATATATGCGCAAGACGGTCCGCGGCTCTAATAGTGAATTTATTTTAATAAGCCAAGGCTTTGAAATAGATACAGACCTGCCCGCTGCGGGGCACGGGCCCAGCTCTCGCTAATGTGATTAGGAAGAAACTTTTCTCGCTGAGAAATCGTCGCCTATCTGCCTGCTGCAGACCGGTGCCCCGGCAGGCAGGGAGCAGAGGTGGATGCCTCTGCTCGGCGGATCGTTGTCTGTTCTGTCCCGGTTGTTGTATCCTCCTCATCAGCTCGGCGTCACCGCTCCTTCCCACGGCGCGTTGAACAACACGCGGCTCGTGCGACCTCCCCTTGCAGGGGGATGGATGGGCGCCGTGGGAAGCTGCCTTGAGACTAATGCCCGTGCTTTGTGTTGATGCCGGCATGCAGGGATCGGGGCTGCATGCAGCAACTGGGGTTACAGGTATAAAGAGCATCATGGAGAGCGGTCGTTGTAGTGGTGGCTTTGCTGGAGCCATCCGGGCTTTTTGTGGAGTCGCGTCCTTTAAAGGCTCTGAAACCTCTGTAATCCTTCAATGCGGAATTTAATGCGGGACACACAGGCTGCGGGCATGAGACCCCACCTGCAGTACTGCATCCACGTTTGGAGTCCTCAGCACAAGAAGGACACGGAGCTGGTGGAGCGGGGCCAGAGGAGGCCCCGGAGATGCTGGGAGGGCTGGAGCCCCTCTGCTGGGAGGACAGGCTGGGAGAGGTGGGGGGGTCAGCCTGGAGAAGAGAAGGCGAAAAAGGGGAGACCTGAGAGCCCCTTCCAGGGCCTAAAGGGGCTCCAGGAGAGCTGGGGAGGGACTCTGCATCAGGGAGAGGAGCCATGGGACGAGGGGGAACGGTTTGACGCTGAAAGAGGGGAGATTGAGATGAGATATCAGGAAGAAATTCTTTCCTGTGAGGGCGGTGAGCCCCTGGGGCAGGTTGCCCCGAGAAGCTGTGGCTGCCCCATCCCTGGAGGTGTTCAAGGCCAGGTTGGACGGGGCTTGGAGCAACCTGGGCTGGTGGGAGGTGTCCCTGCCCAGGGCAGGGGGTGAAACTGGATGATCCCTTCCGACCCAAACCATTCTATGATGATTCCATGGCCCGGGAGTTGGACGAGTAGGATTGCTGGTTGCGCAGGTTTGTGCCCATCAGCTGTGTGATTTGGGATCTAGATCCCATGTGTTGCCTTGAAGCTTCCATCGCAGTGTGCTGACATCTGGCAGGTCCCTGGTGCAATGCATCTCCTCCAATAAAAAACCCTACTCCCCCGGGGAGCGGGGAAAGGGGGATGCGGTGCTTGTTGCTGTGTTACTGCAGGTTGCCCGTGCTTCGGCTGGGGGAGCTGGGGTGCTGCGAGGACACGCTGATAACCGCACTTCTTCAGGGTTAACAGCTCCATGCCAAGCTATGTCACCTGGCTTTTGGTGCATCATGTGAAAATAAGAGCAAAGGTGGTCCTGGTCCCCTCTTGCAGGTATTTGGGGCTGTGATGCTGCTCGGTGGGAGCTTAGCGAGGCCAGGCACGTGCATCCCGAAATTCGGCTGTGGCGGTTCCCCCCTCCTCTCCAGCCCATCTTCCTCTGTGATGAAGGCACCGTTAGAGATAGGGAGTGGAGCGCTTTGCAGGCGCAGTGGTGCCCGCGCCGAGGTCAGGAGCAAATGTGGTCCACGGGCTGATAAGTTACCTGTGAAGGCAATGACTTCGGGGATTGGATTGCGTTGCCCAACTCGGTTACGTCTAGATAACATCGTGGTTTTAAGACATCGATCATTTCAAAGGAACCTGCAGAGGGATTTTAATGCCTCACAAATTGCTTTTCCTTCTATTCAATTTACATTCACGATTGCACAGAGCATATTTAGGAGCTTTCCAAACCGCCACAAACAATGACAAATCTCTCCTGAAATGTTCTCCTGTTGCAGTAAATTTGATCTGACAAAAGAGAGGGAGAAACTTCAGCCTCCTCCTGCGCCGTAAGGGCTTCTTCGCCCTGCAGCAACCTGGGGCTCGGGCTCCACCAGCTCCGTAGCGAGCGCGGGGAAACGCTTTGCTGCGATGCTACGGCATCCCAGGGCTGCGTCGGGATGCGCTGCCAAGAGACGGGCGTGAGAAAAGTCGCTGAGCCTGAAATCGCATCCCTCTTAGAAAGCCTTTATTGATGGAGCTGGAGCCTCTCAAATTAAAAAAGGCTGCTGGCTGGGATTCGTAGCAGAAAAGGGGCTCTTCTTCATGGAATGGTGGGTCTTTAAGTTGGTTTTTCCAGGGACGCTGGCCATGGCATGGGGCACGGGAGGTGCCTCTGGATTACAATGCATTTTTCGCTGTTGAGCAGGCTCGATAGCGCTGCCAGCCCTGTCGCTGCCTCGCTGGTCCTGCCCGGCCCACCGCCCGGATGGGATCGTCGCTAATTGAAATGTAATCAATACGGCGGTGATTGGTTTGCTGGCGAGAGAGGAGCCCTTTCTGCCGCCGGAGGGACAGGTTGCCTTGATATCTAGGGAAACACAATAGTCTGTGGCCTCCCCTGGGGATTTAGGCTGTGCTATTTTGGGATTCCCACGCTCGCCCCCAGCACGGCTGAGTCTGATCCTTGTGGTTTAGGAGATACAATGCACTTTGGTCCTTATGCGTGCCCAGTGACCTCTTCGCTCCCACACCCATGGGTTTGGTGTAGGTGTCTTTCCCGTGGCTCCAGATGGGATTGGGGGTGGGAAGAGGGCTGGAAGCGGAGTGGCAACACCAGGAGGAGGGAAGGATGGTTTTGCCAAGCAGTCTCCAGGACTCGCTTCACCCTAGCACGGCTTTTTCCCATGCTTCCCCGGCCATCCAGCCTTGGTTGGGGAAACCAGTCTCTTGCCTGTGTTATTATTTGATTAAAGATGTTAATTCTGGCCGGCTGTCCTCCTGCCCTGCATATTGACGAGCCCGTAGTGTCCTCCCGCTGCCGTGGATCCCACGAACAGGAGCGTGCCGGGCTTGGTTCAGCCCAGTTGCCCTCCAGCTCTTACGTACTGGTTAGTGGGGGCTTTGAGAGCCAGTGCAGAGTTTGCTCCAAAACTCTCACTGGGTTTATCCAGGGGTGGTCGTTGCCCCAAAGGATGCCTGCATGGCTCCTGCTTGCTCAGATGCACCTGGGTGACCCCCCAGAGCGCCCCGGAGCTGCTGCAATTAGTTTCCCATATGGAAATCTGAATTTCGCAGAGGGGCCAGCTGAGCTCCTTGCTTGTCACAGCCGAGACAGCCGAGTGAAGCATCTCACTGTGTCAAAGTCCTCTGATTTGCTATCTGACGCCTGCCAGAGCACCGCCTGCCCTGATAGAGCCGGAGACTTCAACTGGAAAATGTCAACTGGCCTTGGATGGATTAAGCCCAGGAGTTTTGGCGTCATTCCTGGCACCTTTTTATCTCGTTCCTCCATGAAGCTATGATCCCAGGAATGACCATGCTCGAGGGGAAAGAAGCAATCAAACGCAGCGAGGAGTAAAGCTCCTACAACCGAGCAAAACCTATTGCCAGGGCCCCAAGTGTGGATGGGCTTCCCGAGTCCTTTCATTTAGCTGGTGCTTCTGTTTGGGGATGGTGTGCTTGCCTCTTGCCCTGGTTTTCCTGCGCTGTTGGGGGTCTGAGATAAAGCCTTTCAGTATTCCTCACCTGTCCCAGGAGTCTGGGAAGGGCTCTAAGGAGCTGCTAGAGGGCTGTGGTGGTGGTTCTGCTTTCCAGCTCGAGGTGGATGCGGTGCTACATGGGGCTTCAAGCTGGTATCTATCATCGCTGCGTGCATCCGTGTCCCAGCTCTCCGCCTCGCTTTCCCCCTTTTTGGAGCCCCGCAATAGCTGAGCACAAAGCTAGTCTGTCCCACAGGCCCTCTTCCCCTAAGATGGCTCCAGAAAGCTGCCAGCCCCATGACCATTCTTGATTTAATCCCAGCTTTTGCGTTACAGTCTGAAAATCCTCATGGGCCATGAGGGGACATCACATTAGGGATCTAGAGATGGGCTCGAGCTGGAATACTCCCATGGCTGTCACAACCAGGGAGGTGTGCCGGGATGCTTGGGCAGCGGGAGAGGACTTGCTGCATCGCTTCCTCCTGTGCCATCGGCGGCAGAAGGTGCTGTACCTGCAGGGCTTGGACTGAGGAGCGAGGGGATGTCGGTTGGGGTGGCTGGGAGAGTCGCTGCTGGCAGCCTGTCTGCATGCCGAGCCCTGGTGCGGGGCTGGCTGGGATGCTCTTGAAGGATCTGCTGAACTACCAGAAGACGTGGAGCACCATGTGAAAGGAGATGCCAACGAGCGTCGGGTTGGATGCCGGGCTTCGATTTGCCGTGGTTCAGAAGCCGCCGCAGGAGCAGCCGGGCCGTAAGCCGAAGTGGGAGCGTTGGGATAGTCGGGTGGAGGTGTGAGAGCAAGAGCCCATCTCCAGCAGCACAACGTATCACTGCTTGTGCATCGTGCCCCATCAGACTGACCTCTGAAGCTCGTCTTTCCCGGGTCATTGGGATACCCAGAGAAAATGCAGTGGTTTCGTGCTCGCATCTTCTCCAAAGTGCTGCGGTTAGACTAGGGGGTGAATTTGCTGCTCTTTAGGCTGGAGGAACGTGACCCATGGGCTTGGGTGCACCAGAGTCCTCTCCTGGCTGCCTTCAGCACGTCTTTCATCTGCTCCTAATGCTCTCAGCTTTGTAGGAGCTCAACCCCTTTCCCTCAGGTAGCCCTAAAAGGCACAGAGGAATTGTGCTCCCCCCCCCCCCGCCCCCCCTCAGTCTCTGCTGCCCTATTTTCCTGCCTTGTTCCATCTGAATCCAAGATGACACCGTGGAAAATATCACGACTATGTTCCCTTCCCCTGCTGTGCCCCTTTCAGAGCCAGCCCTCTCGTTGAATTAGCGGCTGCACCACGGCTGATAGTTCATCTTCTGTGGCTCCCCAGCACTGCTGGTAAATCTGCTGGGGTGAAGTCGAGGAGTCGTGTCTGCCGAGGGGCTCTGACCCTGCTCAGGGCTCGAGAGGGTCCCCAAGGTGTCACCAGCAGCGAGGCGGTGTCGCTGTGCTGGCTGGCAGGGACAGCAAAGCACTGGGCTCTCTCCATCTCTCTCCTCTCCTCCCGCCCGGAGCTTTTGCCAGTTTGCATTGCATAGGAGGAAATGGGAAAGTCATAAATCAATCTCGAGTGTTTCTCTTCTCTTTAGGGGAAAAATAATAACCCCAAACAAAACAAGCTTGCAGTCGGGAGAAAGGAATTCCTAATGACAAACTTACTTCAGCTAGGACACCAGGGGCTTCAGCAATATGAGATTAAACCTGCTGTGCTGAGACTCTATTACTCCATATATTACTGTGTGCTGCTGGACTGATGGTTCTCACAGGCGGAAATATAACCCTTTGAAATGTCAAGGCACATAATAAAGAGACCTAGCAGGGGAGGCTGGATGGCTCCGGGGATTGATAAAGCCTTTACAGCGCTGGCTCTGCTGCGAGGAGGGCTGGGTGCCTTGGTGGAGCTCACGCGTTTTGCTGGCACTTTTGTTAGATGGCTCCGAGGGAGAGGTGGCATGGGAGAAATTCTCCTGGAACCGACCCCGTCTGGCCAAGTTTGCTGAGGAAATAAAGCAGGGAACCTCAAAATGAAAGCTCGGATGAATAGCTGACTCCTCCTGCAGTCCTCAGCTGTTAAGTGTTTGTCCCTGGGGTGGCTGTCATGCTTATTCCTCTTAATTAACTCTTAATACCTCCCGCGTCCTCTTGGCGTTGCAAATCTCTTGTGGACGGACCGTTTCCCCGGGAGCCCGACTGGGTCTCCGGGGTTCGTGTAGGACCACGCTGTAAATCTCTGGAGAAGGGTCTGGAGCGGCTGGTGCACACAGCCGGCTCAAAATGAAGGCGGGCAGCAAGCGGGATCACCGTCGAGGACCTCTTAGCAAATCCTTAAGGGTCGGGAAAAGCATTTGCTCATCGGCTGCTGGGTCTGTAATTCCTGGTTTTGGGAATGAGCGTGAGCTGATGCCGGTGGGTCTGTGCCC